>NW_020185334.1:4635995-4718408 GCF_003031525.2 Neophocaena asiaeorientalis asiaeorientalis | reverse complement strand
TTTTTTTATGAGTGGAATTGTGTTCCTGTCTTACTGGTTGTTTGGCCTGAGGCTTCCAACACTGGAGTTTGTAGGCTGTTGGGTAGAGCTGGGTCCTGGTGCTGAGATGAGGAACTCTGTGAGACCTCACTCTGATGAATGCTCCCTGTGGTCTGAGGTTCTCTGTTAGTCCAGTGGTTCGGACTCAGAGCTCCCACTGCAGGAGCTTCATCCTGACCTTGGGCTCATGAACCAAGATCCTTCAAGCCACCTGGGGTGGCAAAAAAAAAAACAACACAAAAAACAGTAACAAAGTAAAAAATAAAATTAGACTAGGAAACTAACAGATATGTTAGGAAGAATACAAAAATAAAAATATAGATGAATCAACAACCAGAAGGTACATCAGTACCACAAGAGTAAAAAAGAGGAGGAGGGCAAAGAGAAAAAAAAGGGGGGTGGAAAGGCCTTAGCTGTGGAGGTTGGGGCCCAAGCAAGGGCCAGGTTTGGGTGGTGGGCCGGGCCAATGCTCAGACCCCCAGGCCTGGAAAAGCCCCTGAGGGCTATGGGGGTTGGGGTTTAGGCTCAAGGAACAGAAGGGGCCCAGGTGTGCCCCCCACTCCTGGTCTCAGAGGGCAGGGGACCTCACCTCAGAGGCCAGCAGGCTTCCTGGGCTTGAGTGGGCAGGGCAAACACCCTCCTCTCCTCTCCTGCTCCTCCAGTCGTGGAGTGCCCCTCCCACCTGCCTCTCCTGATCTCCCCTCAGCCTCCCTCCTATGCCCCCAAGGACCCCCACGGCCTGGAGGGGGCCTTGGAGGGCAGGGTACTGGCCTGGGAACTCAGCAGGCTTCCCGGCCCCAGTGGGCCAGGTGATTGCCCCCTGCCCCTCTCCTGCTCCTCCTGGAGAGTCCCTTCCGCCTGCCTCTCTTTGCCTCCCTGGCCTCAGGGGTGCCGATCCTGTCTGGCTTCCACTTCTCCTCCCCCCTCAGTCCCCGTACGTCCTACCAGTTCACTTTGGGGTCCTTCCATCTCCTTGGGTGTCAGAGTGCTCCACCAGTGGTTGGTAGGTGCCCTAGTTGTGAGGAGATGGTAACTCCGTGTCTTCCCACACCGCCATCTTGACTCTACCTTCCCACATGCTCACTTATAAATTTTAGTCAATTAGTTAATTTGTTAGAACCCTAGGCCCATATTAATTAATAGTCATGTATCCTTATTTTAAAAAATAATTTTGATGTAGATGCTTCTAAGGTTTCACCATGAAGAAGGGTGTTGACTTTTGTTTTGAAATATATATATATATACTTATATACATATTTTTTTTCATATTGACAGACTTTCTTTGTGTTCTTATTTTACTAAGGAATTTTTTTTGGTCAGAGAAATTTGAAAACTATCCAGAGGTACAGTGAATAATAACACACATTCATATATCTGCCAGTCAGAACTGGGGATTGGATATATTTTCCGCTCTTTGCATCATCCTAATTTAAATGAAAGAAATAAAGTGCACAGAGAAAGCTGGTGTTTTCTTTGTCTTCCACCTGTAGTTTGCTCTTTGTGTCTCAAGGCCAGAAGAAAATGTGAACTGAACACGTATATTTTCCACTCCATTTTAATACACTTACGTATGTATGTCTTGATGAATAATATATAAAGTTCATTTTTGTGTTTGGAAGTAGGACATAAATGTCAAGGTGTGTATCATCTGAAACTTGCTTTTTTCCACTCGACGTTTTGTATGGAGCTCTAGTTATATGGCTGAATAGGGAGAATTACATTATTTTAACAGTTATATTGTATTCTAGTATATAAATATACCAAATGTTAGTTATTTGTTCTCCTATTGAAGTAATTTAGACTTTCTCCCCTATTTTATTATTATTATTATTATTTTATTTATTTTTTTGCGGTATGCGGGCCTCCCACTGCCGTGGCCCCTCCCGCCACGGAGCACAGGCTCCGGACGCGCAGGCCCAGCAGCCATGGCTCACGGGCCCAGCCGCTCCGCGGCATGAGGGATCCTCCTGGACAGGGGCACGAACCCGCATCCCCTGCATCGGCAGGTGGACTCCCAACCACTGTGCCACCAGGGAAGCCCTCCCCCCTATTTTAAAGAGCCTTGCATTGGAAATAATTGGAAAAGTCTGCATAGAAGCCTATGCAAGAATTTCTCTAGAATATATACCCAAGAGTAGAATTTTTCAGTCACAGTACGTAGGTTTTCAGTTTTATTAGATACTGCCAAATTGCTCTTCAAAGTGATTTGACCAGTTTAAACTCCCAAAAGGAGTATAGGAAAGTTCTATTTCACACCATCTTTGCCATCTTTTTTATAGTTGCAAATGTTTAAATGTTAGCCTATGTGGGGATGTGAGGTGGTGTTGTACTGTTGTTCAATTTTCAGGTTCTAAGGAGTTATTTAAAAATGGAAATAAATGTTGTTTCTATTCAATGCCTTTTCTGAATATATTGAGGTTTTTTTTTTAATCCATTCACATTTTAAATTATGTTAACTGACTTCTCATAATTGAATTATCTTGTGATTCCCATAGGTCATGATTTGTTATTCATCTAATGCATTGCCTAATTGCATGTATTAATATTTAATTTATGAGTTTTATATCCATATTTATAAATAAGTTTGTAGTATAATTTTTTTCTTAGGCTATTTTTCTCAGATTTTGATATCAGTTTATGTTCTCTTCATAAAGAATTAGGAAATATCCTTTCTTTAGATTCTGGAACATATTATATAGCATAGGGGAAAAATCTCTTTGTTTTCAGAAATCTTTTTTGAAAAAATTCATCCTTGAAACCAGCTGATCCTGGTGCCTTTTGGGATTTTAAGATAGTGTAGGTTGGGAGGGGCTTAGGGAAGATATGGAAGTAGCTTTATAAATTTTTAAATTTTTTAATTTAAAAAGTTTAAAATTTCTTCGTTGACTATTCATGTTAGATTTTTGTATCTCAAATAGTTTCAACTTTGCTATTTTTTCCCTAGAAAGTTAGCTAGTTTTCCCAGGTTTCAAATTAATTCACTTATAGTGAAAGTCAGATATCTTAATGATCTAGAATATATAAAGAACATTACAACTCAACAATAAAAAGACAACTCAATTAAAAAATGAGCAAAAGATCTGAATAAACATTTCTGCAAAGAAGATATATAAATGTCCAATAAACACATGGAAAAATTGCTTAAAATCATTAGTCACTAGGGGAATGCAAATCAAAACCACAAAGAGATATGACTTCCCACCCACCAAGATAGCTACAATCAAAAAGACAATAACAACTATAGGCTAAGGTATGGAAAGGAACCTTCATACATTGTTAGTGGGAATGTAAAATGGTTCAGCTGCTTTGGAAAATAGTCTGACAGTTTCTCAAGAAGTTAAAAATTGAGTTACCAAATGACCCAGCAATTTTACTTCTAGGTATATACCCAAGGGAATTGAAAACATATGTCCAAACAAAAACTTGTACACAAATGTTTAAAAAACATTATTTATAATAGCCCCAAAATGGAGACAACCCAAATGTCCATCAACAAATGAAGAGAAAAACAAAATATGGTATGTCTGTACAATGGAATATTATTTGGCCATAAAAATGAGGTACAGATTCATGCTACAACATGGCGGAACCTTGAAAGCCTTATGCTAGGTGAAAGAAGCAAGACAAAAAAAGCCACATATTGTATGATTCCATTCATGTCAAATGTCCAGAATAGGCAAATCCATAGAGACACAAAATAGATTAGTGGCTACCAGGGCCTGAGGGAAGAAGAATTCGGAGTGACTACTAATAGATATGGAGTTTCTTTTGGGGCTAATGGAATGTTCGGGAATTGGATAATGGTGATGATTGCACATTTCTGAAAATATACTAGAAATAATTGAACTGTACACTTAAAAGTGGTGAATTTTGTGGTATGTAAATTATATCACAATGAAAATATATTAGTGGTATTAAGAACATAGAATCTTAGAGTTGGAAGGGATTTTAAAGGTCATCGATTTCACATTTAATCTAATACGGATGGTCAGGGATCTTTGGTTGAAGTCTTTACTTCTCTAAACTGGAGCTCAAAACCATTCAGTATTGACAAGCTGTAATGGCTAGAAAAATTTCCTTTTTATTGACTTGAAATTTTTCTTTTTTAAACTGTCTCCTACTGATCCTTGTTCTGGTTTAATGAGTGAAACCAAGGAAGTCTCTCTGCCACATGCTTCTCCTTCACATATTTGAAGATGAACATCATGTCCCCTCCATGTCTCTCTTTTCCAAAATTGTTAATTTGGGGATAGTGGCATTACCAGAGGTTTCATTCTATGTCTCCCTCCCTACCACCTGCCTTTTATTTTTTTTGTTTAGTTAGGTTTTCTAAAATTACTGCAAACATCACATTTGTTATGTAATAGGAAGAAAAAGATATTGGCAAAATATGCCCTCCCAAATTGAGAATGACTTGATCAGGGCAAGGGGCAGTGGGTCTGTTTATTTACTTGTTGCAGGTCTGACTTGGGGCAAGACTGTAAGGATTACCACTATGTCAGATCCCCCCTGCTCTCACTCCCCCCACCCCCCAACCTGGCCGGTTGAGGGTCCTCTTCCATGTTCTGCAAAGCTGTGACTCACTCCTCAGCTGAAGGTGCGAGGAGGCAGAAATGGAAGACCCAACTCCAACCCTCAATTAATTCAGAATCCGTGCCCTCTAAAGATAACAGTTTCCTTCAGTATCTTCTAAGTTTGCAGTCATAGTGAAGAGTGGAAGAGTTCTCTTCTCAAGAAGAGGCTAGGATTAATAGAAACGCAAGTGAGAGAGAGCTTAAAAAATTCACATGTCCACTGCGGGAGTGAATGGATGTGGGTAGAATCTGGGAGAATGATGCATGTTTCTTCTCCTTGTCCCAAACATGCTCCTTGGATAAACCTGTCAGCCACAGAACACTAGGCAGATGGACCCTAAGCCTTACCCAGTGCACCTGGAGTTAGGGTTCTGTTCCTCCCCACAGTGTCTGTGATTGACAGATACCATGCTGGTTAAACACGTAGACTACAACTGACAGCCTAGGTTTGAATCCCAGATCTCATTTTCCTCATCTGTGAAATGGGGATGATAGTGCTTACAATTTACAGGGTTGCTATGAGGATTAAAGCTAACACACACACATATGTATATACACACAGGCATATGTAAATCACACATATGTGTATACATTCAGAAAGAGAACAAGAGAGAGAAAAGAGAGAAGAAAGAGAATACTTAAAGTGGCTCCTGACACATCGTATGTGCCATCTAAATCTATGTAAATGGTGGCTACAGCCACTGCTGTTGTTGTTTCAGGTAGTGTTTAGGCCTCAATCTTCTAAATCCAGTGTTTATTTTACACTTACAGCACATCTCAGTTTGGATGCTAAATTTCCCTTTGTAGTTGAGAAACCTATGCAGGATAAATTAGATTCCCAGAACTAAATTGTTCTGGAGGGAGCCTGACTTTCTCCAGCTCATCTTTCACTTTCACCTGTTAACCCACCCGTGCTTTGGTTCAATGAATGCTCAGCAAGGCTGTTCACTAACTTTCTACTTAATCCACCCACGGCTCCTGCTGACCTAGATTTGCTGTCTTTATCAATCCTCTTCCAGCTTTTCACAGCCACATTGCAAAGCTGAATAGGGCGTGGTTCATTGAGGCAGCTCTCAAAACCTTGAACCTCTCTAATCCATAGGTGGTTCCTGACTGCTTTGGTTATCTTGACTCCCTGCACCCCCTGCCCCAGGTAGAGAGCCGCTAGAACCTCATCTTCCCATCTTCACTCCATGGCCTTGTGCGTGGGACTCTGTCTCCCCTCTATTCCTCAAGGCTGGCAGCTTCTGGGAGCACATTGGACTGTCTCTTCTCTGCCCAAGTCTGTTACATGTGCTTTGTGCTTTCAGCCGTTCCCGAGGTGAGACATCATTCATTCCTTTGCTCGTATATTCATCTAGGAAGTCTTTATTGAAAGCCTACCACATGCTGCGCTTTGCAGGGAATGGATGCATACAGACGCTGGCCCTGCCCTCACCAGAGACGAAGGTCTATGGCAGTGAAAGTGGTACCAACTTTTCATCATCAAGGATTGTTCCCAGACTTTATGCAGTGTAATCTGATGAAAAAAGGCATTTAGGCAATTGTAGAGGAGAAAGAGGTTGGGGGTGAGGTGGGGAACCGAAGATGGTGTTTAATTTTGGATATGGTACTTTGAAGGTACTTGTGAAAGACCCAAGGGAAGATGTGGCTAAATGGCTCTAGAGCCATGCTGTCCAACGTAAACATAACGCACACCACATATGGAATTTTAAGTGTTCTAGTAGCCACATTAAAACAAGTCAAAAGAAACAGGTGAAATTAACTTTAATATTATTTTTATTTAACCAAGTATATCCAAGATGGTATCATTTCAGCATGTAGGAAATCCTGCCATTTGCAACAACATGGATGGAACTTGAGGGCATTCTGCTTAGTGAAATGAGCCAGACAGAGAAAAACAAGTGCTGCATGATATCACTTATATGTGGAATCTTAAAAAAAAAAAAAAAGTCAAACTCATAGAAGCAGAGAGAGTAGAAAAGTGGTTTGCCAGGACCTGGGGTTGGGGGTGGGGAAATAGGTAAAAGGGTACGAACTTTCAGCTATAAGATGAACAAGGTCTTGAAGATCTAATGTAAAACATGGTGACTATAGTTGATAAACATCATATAATTGAAATTTGCTAAGAGAGTGGAATATAAATATTCTTACACACAAAAAAGGAACTATGTGAGGTGATGGATATCTTAATTAATTAGATGGTAGGAATTCTTTTACAGTGTGCACATATACCAAATCACTATGATTTACATTTTAACATTTTATTTGTTAACTATCCCTCAATAAAACTAAAAAAAAAAATTTGACATTTTTTTTGTTCTAAATCAAATACATATTTTATACTTACAGCACACATCAATTTGGAAACTAAATTTCCATTTAGAGTTGAAAAGTTTGTGGTTGAAAAAGTAGATTCACGTATTTAAATTGTTCCAAACATAGTTCAAAGCATTCCAGTAACTGAATTGAGTATCATTTTAAAAATCTAAATAGACTAAAATTAAATTGAATTAAAAATTCAGTTGCTCAATTGTACTAGCTGCATTTCAAGTGCTTAATAGCCACTGTGGTTATTATCTACTGTTGCGACAATGCAGTTTCTAGAGCTTAAGTGGGAGAACTGGCCTGAAGATTCCTCAGACTACAGATGGGATTTGACACTTCACCCAGGAAGAATACATGGAAGGAGAAGCGATGCTGGGTGACTCCATGGGCCTGGCCCTCTCTGTGCTATTTCTGAAACTTAGCCATTGCTTATAATGGTTCATTATCTGAGATATGATGAAGATCCTAGGCCATGTTTGAAAATGGGACCACTGAGATTGTCATTGAAATGTGGATATCTGTTGTTTGAGTCTGAGAGTATGTAGGTGTTTGCTGAGCCCCCCTGTTTGCTGAGTCCCCCTGCTCCCTTGGAGATCTGGGTTAACTTAGCACAAACCCCATCTCATGGCCTGCCAAGGCAGGTGCTCTCCTGAGATTCCTTCAGCTTCACCATCTCCTCTAACCTGTAGGATGGGTTTGGTTTCTGTATCACTTGAAGTCATCTAGTCTGGAAACCTGGACCCTTTACTGCTTTCTACGAAAACTTCCCTCATTGTTGAATTGGGCATCTTACTGAAGGTTGGGGTCAATGACAAAGTGGAGCTGTTAATGGAGTCTCTGGCTTCCCTCTGAATCCTAACCCCTCCTAACTTTTGCATGGCTCTCCTCCTTCTCCTTCCTCAGGGACCAACACATTGTCTGGTTTCCCCATAACAGTTCTGTAACTTAAACTGGTTCTTGTGTTTTTCCATAAATCCTAAATGTTTTGTCAGATGTTTTCATCCAAGCAAATGCCGTAGCCTCCTTAAATAATTTAGATGAATACAATGTGTCCTTCTCCTCCACCATTGCAACTACTTTCTGAACTGGGTCCTTAATTCTTTATCTTATCCTGTGCCATGGCTCATCTTTATGTTCCCTGTAATGCCTGCTCACAGAAAGTGCTCAGGTTATATTTGTTTAATGACTGCCCCTGTTTGCTACTTCCCATAAAACCTCTCTTTCAGAGGAGAGTTGAAGTAATTGTTCCTTTGCCCATTTCATCCAGGCCACAGACAAAACCACAGCTCATATTGTGGCTGAAGCTTACTGAAAGCTTCCTTTTCTCTAGATGCAGCCAGTTTATTTAATCACATGGCAGAGTTGGCCTGAGGGTAACAATGGGCCAGGGTTGTTGGAAAAGTGACTGCTTATGGTTGAGGGATGAGGGCCTTCAAGATTTAGCATGTTGCGGCCCCCGACATTGAACCTTCAAGTCTACGCACTTGCAATGAGTGCGGTCAAGATGAGAATATTGGCTGGTTTTGAGCATC
This sequence comes from Neophocaena asiaeorientalis asiaeorientalis, assembly GCF_003031525.2. NCBI lineage: Eukaryota > Metazoa > Chordata > Mammalia > Artiodactyla > Phocoenidae > Neophocaena > Neophocaena asiaeorientalis. The sequence continues at coordinate 4,709,935 of NW_020185334.1, read as the reverse complement.
ATCAAGAAACAAAACATAATCTAGGTAGTTTGGATGCCTACTGATGGCTGAGAAAGAAAATAAGAATTTGTGTAGCCTTAAAGGGTAAAACTTAGAGCACTGCCAATGGCCTTTGAGGCACATCATATAGGCAAAGTGACGTGGCAGCTTTAGTCGCTAAAGAATTATTTTGTTCACTCATTCGTTCACAAGGCATCTTCTAGGCTAGCATTTATTGAGTGATTAACATGTATCAGACACTCTTCTAAACACTTGCATCATCAGCTCCCTTAATCCTCCCAATAACCTGGTAATCTGGTGCTGTGAGAAGCTAACTTGCTCAAGCTTATCGAGCCAGTAAATGGTGGAGTCAGAAATTGAGCCAGGATGTCTGACTCTAGAATCTTTTGACTTTACCACTAGGTAGGTGACAAGACTGTCCTCCTGTTCTTCTGGACTTTATGTTCTAGTAGGTGAGACAGCCAATAAACATAAGTAAATATTAAATAGGAAATATTATTTCAGACAGTAAAAAAATGGATATTGCAGAATAATGATATTGACTAACTAGGAGAGCAGCGTGCCTCCTTTAGCTGGATGGCCGGGCATGACCACTCAGAAAAGACGATATTTGAACTGAAATGCAAACGATGACGAGAAGCTAGACACATGAAGATCTGGAAGGAGGGCGTTTCAGGCAGAACTTAAACAAGTTCTAAGGCAGGTCTAGTAAAACTGTTGATGCTCTGCCGAGACCCCCTTCCCTGGGCCAAGGCACCCATTCTGTAGCTGTGGATGTTGGTTGCTATCTGCTCACAACTTCAGTTTCCCTCAGCTGGAAGAGAATGCCTGAGATTATGTTCTCCCTCGGGGGGTGGGCCACAGTCAGTGACTGATTGACAGAGCAGTACAGGATGCTGGTCCCTTGTCTCAACTGATGCCATGGGTTCACCTGGCTGAGCCTGGTCTCCAGTGGAGACCACATCTTTGCTTGGCTTCTTCCCATTTCCTCTTCAGCTTCCCTCACTCTCTCTCAGTTTTGTCTTGAGATCCGTCTCTCAGTAAACCACATGCACAAGAATCCCCATCACAGCCTCTGCTACTAGGAAATCCAATCCAAGACAATGGGAAAGAGACTGGTGTCATGGAAGGACAGCAAAGGAGACCAGTGTGGCTGAAGCATAGGGAGCAAGGGAGAGAGCGTTAGGGGATGAGAGTACAGGTGGGGGAAGGGGATGGCCAAAGGAAAATTAGGCAGACTAGGTGAAAGCTTAGATTTCATTCAGAGGCCAACGGGAAGCCTTTAGAAAGTAAGTGAGGTATTCAAATACTCTCTCCAGTTGTGGTGTAGAGAATGAAATGTGTGTGGGGGGTGAGGCAGAGAGCCTTGCTGACTCAGTTGTAATATTCCAGCCAAGAAATCATAGTGCCTTGAATTTTAAAATGTAGTGGTGAAGGAGGTGAGTAGTGGCTGGATTTAGGGAATATTCTCGAAGCAGAGTTAGGACTTCCTGTTAGACTGGATCTGGCAGAGTTAAGAAATCTAGGTTTACTTAGTAGTCAGGCAAATGGCTAGGTTGGTGGGAACAGTACTTGCTTTATCGTAAGCCCTGGAAATTTCTCAAATGGGTTGTCTTCTCCTAATTCTAGCTTCCTCATTGGTGCATGAACCTGAAAACTAACACAGTTTTGAATTAACATGATACAAGATGGTAGTTAGGGGAGAGTAATAGAATCATTTAGTTGTGATTTTTCTCTATGAAGTCATCCCTAGAGTTGTTCATACCTAAATGTGTTTGCTCCTTCTTACTCTGTTTCTTTAACAGCTGCAGTGTGGCTTTGATCAGATGCTCCTTTTAAGCTGAGAGAAGGCAGTTCCATAGCTCCCTGCTTTATTCTGGGCAGGTGACTTTGGACATGGCTTCCTGCCACAGCAATGGCCTTGATTAAGCAAAGGCCAAGGAGCCCTGCAGCACCAGGGAGGGCAGAACACCATTCTCTTCTTGCTCTTGATTCCAAGCGGATGTGAGTGGGAAAGAAAGTAAGTGTGGAGTGACTGTGTGAGGATAATTACCTTTTACCCCAGAGAGCCTCCTGGAATATGGAATAGATTAGGACACGCGGAAGCTGTGAATACTGCAGATCATGCCGAGAGGGGCGGTGAGCATCCCAAGGGCCCAGGCCTCCCTGATTTCAGGGTGAGGCCTGGAATTAGCGGGAGGCCCTGGATGGGAAGTCTGGGCTCCTGGTGCAGGAAGGGAGCTTTCCTCCATTCTCCTTTGTTCAAAAGAGAGACTTTTTTTTTTTCCCCCCTCTGGTGGGAGGTAGGACACATGTATAGCCAAAAATTTATTAACTCTTCTTTCTTAAATCAGGGAGGAAAATGTTAGCATCAGTGTCTTCCAGGAACGTATCACTCACAGAGCTCCTTGGGGATTGGGGATGCAGTGATTGGAAAAGCAGATCCACTAACAAGAAAAGTGAGTCTTGATCACAGAGAGATGCTTAACAGACCCACAAAAAATTGGAGGGACGGAGTCCACATGGGCCTTTTAATTGATGGAAGTAAAGCATTTACAGTGTGAACAATAAGTGGAAAAGAGGTCACAGCTTTTCTTGATCCACTGTGCCCAAGCCAGCCTCCCCCATCACTTCCTGCTTCATGCAATGCCATTGTGCCTTGACTTGCAGCCAAAATAAGTACTTAATTTTCTATCTCTATGTGTACAAGCAATATTTGTCCAGTTTTTGGTGATGTTTCTATGTGTTATCAGTGTCTTGCACAGTGTAAATTTTAAGAGGACCACGAGGCAACATTTGGTGCCAAACACAGAAGTAGGTGCAAATTTGCTGCTTTGGGTCAGGATCTGGCCTTGTTTCCTATCTCATATTCTTCCCCCAGCCAGGTAAGATCAATTTTTTCTTCTACCTATATACCTGTTGAACCTCAGTCTGACACCAGATTCTACCCCCAGCAAAAATCATGTAAGGAGCTTCCTGAAAATTAGAAAGTGGTTCCTCGTGACACATCAGTTCGGCTTTAGTTAACAAGGCTAGAGGAGTCAGTGGGCCATCCTTAGCAGGATGTCAGGCAGGCAGCTGGGGCTGTTTAGCAGGTGTTAGGGATGTAATGTGGAATTTAGGAGTCAGTCAGAAGTAGGAATATACCTTTGGGAAACACACAGTGAGGATGGGAGCCAATGAGATTCATCATGGGATAAAGATGGACAGTGCAGTAAGCAGAGAAAAGGCCTAGGCTGGCATTTTGGAGAATAATCTCCATTAAGTAATGAACAAAGAATAGGAAAAAAACACTGAAGGACACTTCAAAGGAGCAGTAGGCCAAGTCAGAGGGAAACCAACACCACAGAAAACCTAGGAAGAGAAGGGTTCATCTTGAGAGGCAAGAGTGCTGCTGGGAATAAAACCAGGATGGGCGGCAAACCAAGGCCTTTGATTTTGTTTGACCTTTGAGAAGACAATTTCGAGGACAGAAGACAGGAAGAGCCCAGATGCATGAGAAGAAGGAACAGGCGTCCCATTTATTTGGTGCCTTCTTAGTTTTGTACTGGATGGTATTCAGACAATATCTTGTTTTATTGAAGTATAAAGAGAGATGAGGAAGTAGAAGACTAGGAGGGAGACTGATAGAAAAAGCAAGGCTAGAGATTAGAGAGTTATTGGTATTTGTGTGTTCATTTCCTTTTAGATGAGAAGCTTTGAGCATGTGTTGAGGAATTGGACAAGTAGCCAGTGGAGAGGGAAAACAGAGACCATAGTCATGGTAGGAGGCAGGTATAAGGGGTTAACTGGTCCATGTGGCAGGGGAAAGTTTCTCCCAAGATGGGCGGGAAGGAAGAAAGTTTGGGTGATGATCCAAAGAAAACTTAAGGAGTTTGGGAGGAAACTTGTGGGAGTTCTCATCAGATGTTCTCAATTTTCCCAGGGAAGTAGGTGGGAAGGTCATCTTTGAGAGTGAAGGGGCAGGGGAGGCAATGGACCTGGAGAATTGAAGGTGGTGAGGAAGGCTGTGGTGGTGAATTCCAGGACCGGGAGGATGTTGTGGGTGATAAAAAGGGTTGCAACCAGGCACCGAGCCCAGGTACCAAGGTCCCCCTTCTCTCTTTACTCTGCCCCAGCCCCCTTTGGCTCCCATGCTGACAAGGGCCAGGAGGGCCTTTACACGCTCAGAGATTTATTGAAAGGAGGGGAGATAGTAAAAGGGAAAAACTCAGAATTGCTTTCAAATAATGAGGGAAGATTTTACAGAAGAGGAGAGAGTTTAGAAGAAGCCTGATCTGAGAACACACAGAAAGTTCAAGGAATAATAAGGGGCCTCTTTGGAAACACATCCCTTAGTTTTGGGGGGAAGGAGAGAAACGATTATCATTCAGTAGATTGCCTGGATTCCTCCTTTTGCTTCATTGTACCACTGCCAGAAATTGGCTTGTAATACAGTTCAGCCAACCTTATCACTTCTTACCTCTGATAAACAATGGATCAGGGCTTTCTTAGGTTACATGTGTTTTTTAAACCATCAGCATTATGCCCTATGAATATTTTCATAGCAATATATATACATTGAATGCCAGAGCATTAAACCAAATGTGGGGCCCTTCTAAGCATGGCTCGCTACGCAACTGTATGAGTCATATACTCAAGATACTGGTCCTGAGCTTCCCTGGTGGCGCAGTGTTTAAGGATCCGCCTGCCAATGCAGGGGACGTGGGTTTGAGCCCTGGTCCAGGAAGATCCCACATGTCACGGAGCACCTAAGCCCGTGCGCCACCACTACTGAGCTTGCGCTCTAGACCCCGCGAGCCACAACTACCTAAGCCCACGCACCTAGAGCTCGTGCTCCGCAACAAGAGAAGCCACCACAATGAGAAGCCTGTGCACCACAGCAAAGAGTAGCCCCTGCTCACTGCAATTAGAGGAAACCCACATGCAGCAACAAAGATCCAACTCAGACAACAATAAATAAATAAATTTATATATATAAAAAAAATATATTGGTCCTGGAAATAACCCAAGGGCAGTAATACAAGTTGCAGAAACCTCACCAGCTTTCTCCATTCCTTACCTCTCACTACTGAGCTTTAGTTTTGGATACTTGGTCTAAACCCTAGGCCAGGTTCTCCTTTAACTCTCCTTGTAAAAAAAAAAGGAACCAGCCCCAGTGCACCACTGTTAATGATCTGCTGCTCTGTGACTACTCTGGGAACCTGGACTGGGAGCTGGGAATGGAATGGTATGATGGACAGAGCTGGGCATGGGTCAACCTGGGAGCCATGTCCCAGTATGGATCATGCATTGGCTCCTAAGTAATTTTTAATTCTTGCCCAGAAGTGACTTTCTTATAGAACCGCCTATGAGGTATCATCTTCTTGGTTCTTTTAAAACAAAAAATTGGCAGCCAAGGCAGGCTATTCAAGTTAGGACAGTCTTGAGGGGAGAGGGAAAAGCCCACTTTGCCATTGGGCATAAGCTTCCAATGGAAAGTGTGTGTCCAATTTGTGATGATATTCACAGTAGAACCCCACCCCCTTCTCTGCTTTCTGATGGATGGTATTCTAAGCCCTGACTATAAAGTTTTGTCTTCAGTGACTAACAGTTTGGTAAATCTCATCTAACTTAAAAGATTTGGAGTGGAGGGAGAAGTTCTCCATCCTTGAGGGAGTTTTTGTAGCTGCACTGGGAATTGTATCAGGATGTCCCATCAGAGTGACAATGAGGTGGGATTTGAGATTCATACAAGACCATGGGTTAGAAACCCTAAAGCCTGCTAAAAATTAGGTGCAAACAACTATGCAGGTTCAGAATAAGTAGGTCAGAAGTTGAAGAGAAGAAGGAGACTTGGTGGAGAGGGGCAGCCCAACCTCTGGATGGCATAACAGAAAGGTGCTGGAAGGTTTGGGAGAACAGCATCTGGGGGAGTGGTGGGAACTAAAAGAGTGGGACAAGTAGGAGGACAGAGCCAGCTATATAAAAGCTTTGGTTACCAAGGCAACTAGTTCAGCATTTTCTTCTCTTTCCTCTAAGGTAACGTGGAGTGTAGTTGCCAAGCAGAGGTGGTGCCTTTTGGCTGAAGTGGGCCTGGTAGGAGGCAGAGCAAGAGGAGGCTCTATAGAAAAGAGTGTAGAAACATACAAGTATCAGCATAAGCGAGTGTAGAAACCTATACCTGTGCAGTCCTCGACATTCAGTTGTTCTGAAGGGGAAATCTCTGCATTTTCTATTTTTGGTCTGATAAATAAGCTCTTCCAGGGTAAGGACTATTTATTCTGTTCTTGTCCTTCTATTCTAGAACATATGACACCATTATCAAGCCCTCATTCTCTACCCCTTATTTTAAGGGGGTACGATTGAGGCATAGTTTGGATACAGTAAAATACAAAATTTGAAGGCTATAGTTGTTGAATTTCTATGTCTCTATATACCTGTCTAACCACCACCTGGATCAAGATAGAGAACATTTCTATTCCTCCATAAAGTTCACCCGTTCCTATCAATACCTACCCCTCTTAAACCAGAGGGAGCCACTGTTCTGACTTCTAAACCTATGCAGTAGTTCTTCCTGTCCTTCAACTTCATACATATTACTTTTATCCTCTGTATGCTCAGCCCAGTAATGTGAATGCTGTATGTGGGCTTGGTTGAATCATAGAAAAAACTAATAGCTTAATCAAAAGAGCTATGGAAACACGGTGATGTTACTAAGGGACTGTGATTTTTACCAGTTAGACATCTTGTAATCTAGAGAAAGTGGCTTTCTTTTTTTTTTGGCTGCGCTGCATGACTTGTAGGATTTTAGTCCCCAACCAGGGATTGAACCCAGGCCACGGCAGTGAAAGCACCGAGTCCTAACCACTGGACAGCCAGGGAATTCCAGGATGCCAAGGCAGGACAAGAGGAAAAAACACCAGGGGAAAAGAACAAAGATCATAAAGTGAGAATGCACGTATGAAAGATTAGGTATTCTGAAGATAAGCACTTCAAGTGAGTGGAGGAAATTAGCAACAGCAAGGTGCCTTAATGAGGTAAATGACTGTCTGCTTTTCGTACACATTTGTAAGCCTTGCAAGAGCAAGGCCTCAAAAGATTGGGTAAAGACTCAGAATTGTTTCTCTCCACGGAAATCTTTAGTAAAAGGTGAAAGAGTTATACGAACTGAAGAGAAACCAGAGTATGCAAGTGGCTTTCTGAATCTCAGTTTCCACATCTGTAAAGTGAGGGCCATAATTCTTTTTTATGTGCCTCAAAGGTAAATTCTGCATGAATCAAATACTTAAGGCAGACTATTTGGCATTTGGGGTTACGGTATCTTTTGGAGAGCATTAATTTAGATGTTACATAAAAGCATATATAAACTGTAAGATGCATTACAAAATATGATATTAAAGTATTAAGGTGTCCAGTGATTGTAATCCTGGATATTTCTATCTGTGGATGCCTCTATGGAACTTGGGTTTCTCCTCAGTCATTCCAGTGGTGTATGTCTGAGTGCAATGTGGTTATTACATGAAGTCTTCACTCTTCTGGAACCTTCTGTTACATGCCTCTGGTCTTTACAAAGTGATCATTAACTTCCAGGTGGCCTCCCATTCTGACTCCGGCAATGGGCCAATTTCTTGATTCTATCTCACAATGTAACTTCCAAAGTAAATGTCTATTAAGCCTTTGTGTAAACATTCCAGGCCTGTAGCAAAATCAACTGAACATAAATCACCCACCGAAAAGGGTTTAGGAAAATGTGTAAGTTTGAAAAATGAAGCAGTACAGTACAGTTTCATTGTGGATCTCTGGCCTCAGTTACCTCAACTAAGATTTCTCTGGTCTACATCACAGTTCATCCTCAGAGGTGGTGGTTTTCAGTTACTCCAAAGGGCTTTGCCCAAATATAGAGAAAACAAGCCCTCTGCATATAAAGACACCAAGATGCCTATTTGGAAATGGGCTTAACCGACCTTCTAAATAAAAGCCAGAATCTACCATGTCCTCATCACTGACTATATCATTTCCACATTTAGAGGGTTTGGCTTTAGAAATCCAAGAGAGTGATTGTGATAAGTGTGTTTTGCTTCAGTATTCTTTCTTTCTTTAGAAATGGATGGTGGATGAAAGTTTTTGCTTTTATAAATTGATTTTGGATTTCTTTCCTTCGGGAAGAAGGGTAATATGATGAAATGAAAGCCCTGCCTGGAGGGATGAAGGGGAGCAAAGGGAGGGTATTTGATGAAGTTAAAGAACTTGACTTGAGACTTGCCTTGGGGGGCTCAGGTGTGCATTATATCTTTCAAGCATAAACGTGTCAACTTGACAATAGTTACTGCAAACTTTACTTTTTCCGAAACTATGACCCAGAAAGCATATTTGTGGCACTACTCCTGGGCAGAGGAATCAACCTGTTTGAAGATAGTCATTTTCAAATAGGTTATCACATTTTCACAGTAGAGCATTTCATCTCAGAGAACATTTTCTTTTCCACATACCTAGCAGGCTCTGAAGCAATATCATGGCTTCTCTTTGTGTCTTACCGAATAAAATATATTGTCAACCTTACTCTCTCTCCCTGTTGAAAAGAAATGTAGAAGAAAAGACTCACCAAAAGGGAATTTTGATATTATGTAAGGATGTTGTAGAGTTTGATAAGCTTTGGGTTGAGTTACCAGGAAAGATCACACCGTATCCTTCTCCAGAAGATAATTCAGGAGATGTTCTTGGCTGAGTTCATTTGGCTTTGGTTCTTTCTGGATGCACAAGAGAGTCAAAGTACTCTAAGACTTGCATTGTATCCCTGTAGTCACCTATGTCCCTGCCCGGCTCATATTCCTTTGCCCAAGCCAGGAGGTCACTTGCAGATGGCTCTAGTATATGCGCTCTAAGCCTGAGTGCATCTGGTCCTGCAAGGCTGCTTCTCCTAGGCATGGGACAGGCTGGAAGTCTTCACTGCAGGGTCATAGCCCCAGAATCACCCTTGACAATGAGGGATGGAGTTAGCTGATGAACTCCCCAGCTGCATCCTCCCTCAGAGGGACAGTTCTGAGGTGTGTTGTGTGTTCTAGAAAGTCACTCACAGGGACCCTGGTGGGATTGTGCCTGGTTGACCACAGTGGTAACCTGCTCATAGCACACCCTTCATTGCTTCCTTCACTTTCCTGCTTCTGCTGGTTCTTCACCTCCCGTGTATTTGCATGCAAATAAGTTTCTCATGGTCTGTTTCTGAGAGAACCCAAACTAAGACAATACCTGACCTCCTCGCTTAAGGAATTGCTTAGGCCAGGCATGGAATCTGACGAGTCTTTATGACATCAGCTGTAATATTTAAATAAGAAAATAATAATAACAATTTGTTTAGCATTCACTATGTGCCAGGCATAGTTCCACATGTCACTCTATATATATCTATATCTATAGATATATAGATATATAGATATATTTACCTCTATGAGGTGTGTATGCTTACCATCCCCATTTTGCAGATAAGAAAGTAGAGGCATGGTGATTTGCTCAGTATCACAAAGCCAGTAAGTTTCCAGCCAGGATTCAAACTCAGGCATCTGCAGCCAGCATTCCTAACTACTAAGCTGTCCTACCTACTCCTTTGAGAATCAAATAAAATAATGGACATGAAGGTTACTAAAAAAAAAAGTTCTGTGCAAATGAGAGTGATGATTATAACTAAAACCTACCCAACCTTACCCTTTTACTACTCTGTGTGTTGAGGGGATTTCAGCAAAAGCAGAGGCTGGCACCAAGTCTGCCCCGCTCACCGAGAGCCGCTTACAGATGAGTTGAACTCAGTCTAAAAGGATAATAGATTCCATTTCATAATTACTGTTTGTTGGAGTGATTGTAAAGACATCCGTTGTCAAGATTAGGGAGGTTTCATTGCAGTGGATCGTGGGAGGCACCGGGGCAGCTAATACATGGAGGCGCATTAAGAATGACGTCACCACCGAAGGATAACCTTGCTGCAGATGAGATTGCTTTGGGCATGTGTTCCAGTGTAGGTGCCAAAAATGCCAAGACTTGGAGAAAGGAGAGGAGAAAGTAGAGCTACTTCCTCTGTATGCTTTGCTGCTTGGAAGGGAGAGAGAAAAATAGCAGGAAATGCTCATTTCTTCTCCTGGGATCTTTCAGGGACCTCCTATCTGAACAGGACGGTTGAATTTTGCTTGGGTAAGGGATGACTTGCCAGAAGATGAAAAGCACAAGTACAGTCCTTCTCTGCTGCTCCCAAGCAGCTGCTGGGTACAACGTAGTGAGAGATGGTGTAAAAAAGGTGTGGGGACAGGTGTGGCTCCAGCTTCATGGCTGAAAGCATCCCTGGAGGGCAGCTCCAGCAGAGCAGTTGGGAGTCAGAATTCTGAAAAAAGCAGAAACAAAGAGGCATTCTGCTTTTTCTTTACTATCTTCAATGAGGCTGTTTTTAGAGGGGCATAAAGGTAGTCATGATTTCACAGGCACATTGGAAGGGGCCTAATCTCCACCAGGCCTGGGAAAAACTGTCTAGATATTACAAAGGCACAGAGCTGGGGAAAAGAAATTCAGGATCCTGAATGTTTCCATGGACTTCAAAGTATAAGTGGTGGGGTACAGTTGACAATGGAGTTGACCTCTGTTCCCTTGGTGCTTCGGTGGACTGTCTCAGGACTTGGCACACTGCCGCCCTTCCAAAGCAGATGGGGGAATAAACACCATTAGCACACTGATAAGTGTTTGTTTTCCTTTGGCATTAGGGCTAAGAAAAATAAAGTGGGGAGGGTATCAGGTCCTGAAGTAAGCCTTTAAAAGGTTTCCCTTTTTGATTTTTTTTTATGATTGTCTATTTATAACAGCAACAGTCACAAAGAAAAAAAAAAAAACTTTAATTACCCCGGAACACATTTTGCCAAAATTGCATTTAAGTACTTTTTATTTATGAGCAAGATGCATTATCTTTTATGATGTCTTTAAACCAGTGAGGGGAAGTTGTGGGTATAAACCAAGGTGTTCTGTGGCCTGTTGTCTTTTTTTGAATCCCTGGAAAGGATCACCAAGAAGGATGCTCCAGATAACTTCATCTGCCAGGCAGTTTGCACGAGACGAAAGAGGCCTTTCTGAAGTCCATTAAAGATGATTCATTACTATTGGTCATACACGTTTGTGTTTTATTGCTTAAATGTATAAATCATACATTGGCAACTAATTGTATCTGCCACACTATTTTAGGCCCTGGGAGGACTAGAGAGGTACAAGATGTGATTATTATTCCCAAGGAAAGTCCAGTTCAATTAGGAAGACAAGATGGCCATGTGTGTGATAGTTAGAGACAACACAAAACATATGATTAAACAGCAAGTTGCGAATTACAGGCTGGGAGTGCTGTAATTCTCTTAGCGGTGATGCAAGAGGTGTTGTGGAAGCAGCAAAGCTTGAGACAGGTCTTGAAGGACTGGGGCAGTTGGAACAAGTTGAGGAGGTGTGGAGAGGTCATTCTGGGTTAGGAGAATGGCATGCACGAAGAGCACGGAGGTGAGAATGCACATGAATGTCTATGACACCTCAAACAGAGCAGACTGCTAGATTGGAGGGTTTGGGCAAATGAGTGAGCAGTAAGATGAAAGAAAACAGAGCCAGAGAGAGGAGACAGGCTGTTCTAAAATCACGCATTCATCTTCCTCTCAGTTCTGTTACAAATCCATGTTAGATCATTCTGTTTTGTCCATTTGCTTACTGTCATTTTTTAAAGGCATAATCTGTGTATATAGCATGGTGCTGGGAGACATGGTCTGTCTTAGTTTGCGTTTCCCCAAGGGCAGACCCTGATACAAGGAGTCCAGGGCAAGTCATTTATTTGGGAGGTGATCCTGGGAAACTCTAGAAGCGAGTAGAAAAGTGAGACAGGGAGGTAAAAGAAGGCCATAAGGGGTGTGTTATCAAGATATTTACCAATGTGGGCAGCTGGAGCTTGATTCCACTGGGGAGCAATGGAACTCAGTATAGGATGTGCCTCAGATGGTCCTGCCTGAGGGGTGAGGGAGTTGGGGTATTTATCCACCAATCCCCTTCAGTCACTGGTCAAGGGCTGCTTTTGAGGGCATTAACTCCCGGACACTTTAAAAAAAATTTATTTTATATTGGAGTATATGGTTGCTTCCATGTCTTGTCTATTGTAAACAGTGCTGCAGTGAACACTAGGCTGCGTGTATCCTTTCAAACCATATTTTTCTCTGGATATATGCCCAGGAGTAGGATTGCTGGATCATATGATAGAATTCGGTAAAGTTGAAGGATACAAAATTAATACACAGAAATCCCTAACACTTTTGTGCCAGAAAAAGTCCACAGGCAGGAGTTGTAGGTGCTTGCAGTAGGCAATTTTGGTGCTAATATGTCAGTATTTTTAGCCTGGAAGTTGGAGATCATGCATTTTAGGCGCCTTGGGCTGCTATAATAAAATACTGTAAACTGGGTGGCCTACAAACAACAGACAATCTGAGGATGGATGTCTGAGATCAGGGTGCCAGCATGGTCAGGTTCTGAAAGCCCTCTTCCAGGTTGCAGACTGCTGACTTCTTGTTGTGTACTCCCATGGCGGGAAGAGGATGAGAGAGTTCTCTGCCATCCCTTTTATATTGGCACTAACCTTATTCCTGAGGGTTCCACCCTCATGACCTAGTTATCTCCCAAAGGCCCCACCCCCAAATATCATCACATTGGGCTTAGGGTTTCAACATATGAATTTTGGGAGGTCACAGATGTTCAGTCCATTGCACTGTACTTCACATCCTCAAATGAAGGTCAAGTCACCCTGGGACCAAAGTTCTTGACTAGCGGTTATTTACCTTCTCCCATTGCTTCCCATGTGTTACCATGGTCTGCTCTGATGCAGAGCAAACTTTGGAAGGATAGCTGTACAGTTTGGGATGTGGAAGCATGAGGGAGAGTTTTAGTTATAGTAAGACTCTACCTGGGTTGGTTTCCTTCTAGTTCAAGGAGTTTCCAACACAGATGTGAGCGAGATTAATAAATATGATAATGGCTCAAATTTGAAGGATCCAGAGCAATGATTCTGGGTTGGACCCTGGGTTTTTAGTGGAGAATATGTGTCAGTGAACTGAACCCATATTTTAGTTTTCATGGGAAAACTCAGATGGCCTCATTAAAAATCAGAAAACAAAATATCCACCCACCATCCATCCTTCCCCCAACACACATCCCTTCCCCTGCCCTCCATGACACGTAGCATTTCCACAAGCTACTTGGGAAATATAAATACATTCAGGGGTTTACCTCAAGTAATTTATTTTCTCTCCATCTGCAGCAACACTTTATGCCAGTCGTGTTATGATCCAATGAGAGAGAGATCAGTTAAAGAGAAACCACAGTAGAGAAAGCATTTAAGAACAACATTCTTCCTTACTAAATTTTAATTTTTAAAATTTGCTTTGGGTTGTATTCAGTTAATAAAGAGAAGAAAAGAAATAAGGAAGGAAAACCAAAAAACATTTTGTTTTTCCATATGCCTTTGTGGAATCCTGGAATTGAAAGAAATCCTGAAAGGCCATTTTAATGGTCTTAACTTTCTGTCAATATTTGTTGAGTTGAACTAAAGTTATATTTCATATGAGGGATAGAAGACTTACAGAGAGATTAAAGCTCCCTCAATAAACTGGTATTGTCTGTCCATCCATCCATCCATCCATCCATGCATCTTCTTACCATTAGAAAATTCTTTTATTCCAAGTGCTGTCAATGTCAATTCTTTTTCAGTACATGAAAAGGAAAAAGAATCTCTCTTTATTACAAGACAGATTTTAGAGCAGGAAGACGATTTCTGCATCAGTGTGAGTTAGATTAATTAATTACAGCATCTCTCTCTGATAAGGGTTCGTGTCTGGGTATCTCAGGATAGCTTTTTTCCCCTGGATAATTTTCACTCCCCCTTTGTAATCTAACTGGTACTTTTACTACATGTAAGGTCAGAGGGTTTTTTTTTGTTTCTTTAAATATTTTGACATAAATGAACAATTTTGGGAGTGCACATGAATGACCTGAAAGATGTAAAAGATGACTTAAAAATGGAAAGTCATGCCCATAGATAAGAAGAAAATAAGATAAGGATGCCAGTTCTTCTTTAATTTATAAATTTTATGTAATCTCAATAGCAAGAAGATTATTTATTAAAACTAGGCAGCTGATTCTAAAATTTATTTAGAAAGGTAAATAATTAATAATGACATTCTAGAAAATAAAAATAATGAGGGGTGACTATTAAATTTTATAAAAACTCATTAATTAAGGCCATATGGTACATGCGTATGAATAAGAAAACATCATTGGAACAGAATAGGAACTCCAGAAACAGACACTAATACACATAAGAATTTAAAATAAAATGAAGGTTACATCTAAAGTCAGTGAAGAAAGATTATTCAATGAATTAGGTTAGGACAACTAAATAGCACATCACACCTTACAGTATGATAAGTTCCAAATGAATAAAATAGTTAGATGTTAAAAAAGAAACCATAAAAGTATAAGAAAATGCAAAAATTATAACTATAGGAGGGGGAAAGTCTAATGATGACAGAAAACCTGTAAGACATAAAATCAAAGATTGATTAAAAATAAAGTATTTGTAGCCAGTAAAAATCACCAACATCAAAGTTAAAGAGAAATGACAAACTGGGGAAAATGTTGTAATTTTGTCAAAGTGTTAGTATGCTATGAGGAAGGCACACAAACCAACAAGAAAATGACTATCAACTAAATAATGAACACAGGATGGTTTACACAAAAGGAAATTGATAAGAAAAGATCATTTACTTTGCTTATAAAAAGAGAAATGCAAAGTAAAGCTAAACTAAACTAAGATACAATTTCACCTGTCAAATTGGCAAGACTTGAAAGTTGGTAATGCCTGGTGTTGCCAATGGTGTAGGTGAATGCAGACTTTCAAGTATAGTGGTGCATAAGGTAAATGGTAGGGGTCAGCACACCACAGGCTGTGAGTGAAATCCAGCCTGATGCCTGTTTTTGTACTGCCCATGAGCTAAAAACCGTTCACATTTTAAAATAGTTGAAAAAACATCAAAAGCATAATATTGTGTGTCATGTAGAAATTATATAGAATTCAAGTTCCATGTCCTTAAATAAAATGTTATTGGAACTAAGTCATGCTGATTTCTTTGGTTGTTCTATGGTTGCTCTTGTGCTCCAATGGCAGATTTGAGTAGTAGCAACAGAGACTGTCTGAACTGTACAGCTGAAAATATTTACTTTTACTTTTTCTATAGAAAAAAATTTCTGAGCCCTGCCCTACAACTTGGCAATATCTATCAAAATTATAAGTCCCCTTTGACCCAGTGAATTGACAGCTAGGAACTTATTCTGTAGACGCACTTTCATATGTGTAAAATGACACATGTCCAGGATACGTCATTACAACATTGGTTGGTAAAAGTTTGGAAATGAACTAAATGTATGTCAGTAAGGGACTGGCTGTGTAATTATAGTACATCCACACAGTGAAATACTATGCAGTTATAAAAAAGAATCTACATACCAAAATGGAATAATCTCTAAAATACATTAGAATTTTTAACCATGTGATTATCTTATCTGTTCAAAAAAGGTTTTGAAAAATTTCCTTCCCTTCTCCCATTCAGTTATTCTCTATCTCAATTCCTGGTAATATTTTCTTCATACTATGTCTCCATCTGAAATTTTTTTTCCTGTTTATTTCTCTAGTATCCTTCCTAGACTAAAGACTCTTCAAGACTGGTGACTTTGTCTGTATTGCTGACTGTCCCAGTGACAGCACCTGAGCCCTATGGAATGAAGCATCATCTCCCTGTCGCTTAAGAGGCAAGGATGTGGGGGGTGGAATACATATATATGGGCAAGGGGCTCCCTTAGGAAAGAGGGACACCACTCAGAGTCCATGCAGGATTCTGACAGTGGGAGTCATAATTCTATAATCTTTGAACCCTCCAATAAATCCAGTCTTCTGCTACCACCATTATCACAACTGGAGACCAAAGATGCAGTGAGAGAAAAACCAACAGTCAGCAAGTGAAATAAACCGAAGACCTTGCTGTTTCACATGTAGCTCCTGGTGTTAGATATTCTAATGTGCAGTGTAGTTTGGAACAGAGGAAAATTAGAAATAATCCGAGTGTCCACTGACAGATCCATGATTGGGAAAATGCTGGAGTACCTTGCAGATATTAGAAGGAAGAAGAAAGGCCACTATAAATTGACTTGGAAAGATGACCAAGAGATGTAAAGTCAAGAAAGCAAGTTATAAAATAGTTTGTGTGATATGACCCTGCTTTTTAAAATGTTATGCATAAGAAAAATTAAAAACAATGGAGAAGGCACTCTGTTGGCACTGGTTGTTTCTGGGGGCCTGTGAGAAGAGGAAATTTCACTTTTTATGTTGCATATTTATGTAATGTTTGAATGTTATTAATGTTTATAAATTTCTTGTGGAATTAGAAAGAATAAATGAATCTATATTTGTATTTAGCTCTGTGTGTAAATGTCTGAATTCCTGACATGGGAACCTTATAATAAGGAATACACATAACTTATCTAGAGAGCCCAGCAAAGAATAAATGACAGGAAACTAAGGTCTGGAATCTGGAAAGCAAGGGTGCCCATCAGGATTCCTGAAATATGACTCTTGGGAGATAGAAGAGTATATTCTTTTGACATTGGCTCCCTAAAAAGAAATTGAACAGGGCTGGAGATGTGGGAAAGAAGGATGGTTGTCAGAATAGAGGGGCCCTAATGTTGAAATAATAATCCAAGGACTAAAGTGGCTCCAGGATGGAGTTGAGGAGACATGTCCATATACCACCCCCTATAAACACCTGCTGTCTTTGTTATTATGTCCTGCTCTTGTTTTCTTAATTTTTCCTGATGCAGCTGAGACAACAAGACAGGGTGGTCCAGGGCTGGGAGTGGAGACACCTGGATTCCAGTCCTTCCTCTCCCCTGGACTTGCCCTGGGACTTCGGGTTGTCCACAACCTTCCTCATTTCCTCAGTTTCCCATCCACAGCAAGGGACTGACCATGTCCTCATGGTCTCAGATGACGGTGTGTATATCATGGGATATGGATTTTTCTTAGACAAATGTTTGCTATAAAAGTGTGTGTGGATTGACATATATACACTAATATGTATAAAATGGATAACTAATAAGAACCTGCTGTATAAAAAATAAATAAAATTCTAAAGTTCAAAAAAAAGTGTGTGTATCTCTTTAATCTTAATTTTTTTCTGGCATCCTATCCAGAACTTTCTATTGTATTTCCCCTTTGCATCTTCACTCTGAGGGTCATCATGCAATAGTAGGGCTGGAGGATGACATAGAAACCATCTGGCTCAAGTCCATCTGTTTCCAAATGAAACCCAGGGAAAGCTGAATGTCTTGGTCTGGACAATTCTCCAACTTCAAGCTGCACAGGAATCACCTGGAGATCTTGTTAAAACACAGATCCTGATACAGTAGGTGAAGGGTGGGCCTGAGATACTGCATTTCTAACAAGCTCCCAGGAGATACTGATGCTGCTGTTCCCAGCCCGAACTTGGGAAACCAAGAGTACAGGATACAGAGCTTCTCAGAGGCAGAGGATGACCTTGGCCCAAATCCCCCAACTCACTGTCTAGTGTTGTTTCCTACAGGGGGCATAATTATGAATCCATTTGTTGTAAGACCTAAAGCTGTCATCTATCTGAGAAATTTGTGTCAGAATCACTTGGGGGAACTTTAAAATTTGGAGGCATCTGGGCCTCTCTCCCAGAGTTTCCACTTGGTTACTACAGGCTGAAATCTGGGACTTAGTATTTTTATAAGACCCCCTGATTATTTTGATTTATTCAGCTCATGACCAACTTTTGGAAACCACTGTCTAAGTCATTTAGGAATATTGAATTATATGTGGTCTGATCTGAGTTTTCAACTTTATTTTAACTTGTTATTTTGTTAGTGCTTATTGAGTCCCTATATATTTCTTGTCACTTCCTTAACCACTGAGAAGAGCAATGTACAAAAAAAAAAAAAAAAAAAAAGGAAAAAAAGAAAGAAGGATAGAGTATGTTAACTCCCATGAAACTAGAAGGATAAAAAAGAAAATATAGGAAAATGATAGAGGAGAATACAAAAGTCAAATAAGAGACTCTCAATCTTATAAAAGTCATGAAAAAATAATATACTAACCTAAGTATGCACATAAATGTTAAGTGCAGTCAAATAAAAACAATTCAGAATTTACCATCTATGGGTAAAGAGATGGCAAGACTGTGAATAACTTATATACAGTGGAACACATCATATTCACATTTACCTTATGTAAAGTTGCCTCTACAGGCTTAATAGAAAGGAGAGTGTTAGAGAAAAAGAACTGTAAAGTGTGGACAGTTTTGTCCACTGTTCCCTTAAAGGAACAAGGGATGCTGAGTCAGTCAGACCCACTTCCCTTGCACCACTCATGGTATAAGCAGCTGTAATGCTGAGACTGGTTGTTAGGTTTGAAGATAAACTCGAGCCAGTTTCTTCAGTGATCTGTTTGTATAACAAAGGAAATACTAACTGTATAAAAAAGAAAATAAAAAAAATTCCCTTTGATCAAAAAAAAAAAAAGAAAAGAAAAGTCACATGCATTTATGACTGTCAATACAGAAATACACACAGCCACCCATGTCCAACTTATACATATCTTGGGTCTGGGGGTGAGTCATTAGAGAAGATATATTTTAGACTGAAAAGACCCTTGGAAAACCTTTTCTAGAAATGCATTTACTGCCACCTCCATTCTCCTTGTGTATTTGGATTAAGACAACCTAAGTATCATCTTAGAGTAAAGAACACCTAGATTTTATTCTAAAAACCTATGTTCCAAAGTTTTCTGAATGTTTACTCCTGTTAACTTTGGGCAGATTTTCTCTTTTTTGTCTTGTTTTTTGACTCTTGTGACAACCAAACAATAGTGGGATTTGCTCTCTCACCATCAACATCCACATCACAATCTGGTTGGGGAAATAATTCAAGAGCAGCCATCTGCTGGAGGAGCCACGTGAGCCAGGGAGGTTGCACCTCAAAAAGGAATGCTCACGTTTTGTATGTTCTCTCAGTTCTCTATGGCTCTATACTATTGCTTCCTCTAAGGTGCCCACAACAAGGATGGATGAACCTATCTTCACGCAAGCACAGTTCAGAGGCATATCTTTTCCAAGCTTCTCAGAAAGAGTTGTGCTTTGTTCTAGCATTTGACCTCCAGCAACAAGAGACTTTTTCATTTTTTATCAGCATTTAATTGCAATCACTGCTGTTTTATGACCTGACAAAGGCCTTCATGTCCACGGTTCGGTCATTGTTTCCTGCTCTTTGGCGGGGCTTGATGGTCATCTTCCCTCCCAATGTTCATAGAGGTGTCAGCCCAGATGAATTTTCTAGCCTACAACTGGGTGGGGCAGTGGCTGAATCACGTGAGTTGAGTTTTGACATTTAATAAGACATGAGTTATCTTTGAACAATATATCCCTGCCACTAGCCTACTGTAGGCAACTGAGAACATGCTCTGCTTGCATAATGACATCTCAGTAATGGAAAGAAAGGGTGATTATTCAGAAGCATTGGCATCTAGGGGAAAATCTGGAAAGTGCCAGGTCTTAGCCTGTCATCACTTTTATTCTGCCTCATTGAGAATCCATGGTCTGCCAGATGACGGGAGGTTGATGATATGGAAAGTAAAAGATGGGGCACCAGGGTGATTGGTAGTGGCCTCGTTCTCTTTAGCTAACAATGGGCTATCCTTTTTATTTGTCATATAAAATGATTTGGTGGCAATCAAAGTACAAATAAAAATGTTCAAGGCTCAGATGAAACAAGTTTGGGTGCCTGTCACCTCCAATAACTGTCTTAAGAGAATGGAACTGTCAACATATTTAAGAAACTAATTTATTTTTCTGGCAAGAAATAGAAGCAATGATCCTAGACTCCCAGGATTCTCAGGGTTTTCTCGAGCATTTAATATACTGTTCTCCACAGTTTTTATTTATTTCATGCATATTCACCTTGACTCCCAGATAGACTCTGTATTTCCCAAAGGTAAAAAGCAGGTCTTTATGTTCTGTTTCTTTTCTCCTTACACACAGCATGGAACATAGTTCCTAGCATATGATAGAAACTGAATAAATCCTTGCTATTGCTAATAATAGCTATAGTTAGGGGCCTCAACTACGTGCTAGTTATTAATCTGGGTGCTTTACATAATAGTTCATGTAATTCTCACCCAATCCCTGAGATGGATATATTGTATCTCTTCTGAGACTATGGGAAGGATGTTAATACTTGCATAATGGCAAAGGCCAAAAGCAAAATTTGAACCCCCCGTGATTTTGGACCTTTTCACTGCGCCATGTTATATAGACTGCACCATGTTGATAAGCCTTGTTCTGGGTCTGAGATGTGTCTTCTTCAAGCAGACCCTGGCCATCAGGGTCTGGCCTCAGATCCTTCTTGACTCAGTAGGTGGATGACATTATACTGAGAAACATGTAAGTGGAAGCCTGGTGTGAGCAAAGAGAGGGTGTATTCTGCAGTGGTGCTCTTGAATTATTTTTGTATTTTTGATCATTTCTCCTGGTTTTGGATTTGGTATAAGCCCATGTATTTATCTTTGGATTAACCAGGATAAAACCCAAGAGCTGATCGAAACCCTGCTGTATTTGCCTTTCTTAAAAGTAGTCCAGCTGGAAGTTGTGAGAAAGAATTATTGGGAGAGAGGTCCAGGAGATGAGGGTCAGCTTATCCTGTTGAACCTAATGGTGGGAATCAGTCACTGCTTGACTCTTGTTTCATCTTAGTGTGAATTAGGATAAAGGCACTACTTCATCAAGATCTATCTCTACTGGCTGGAAAATTCTTGCAGTTTACTAATTTTATTAGAACTGCCCAAGGTCTAATATTCCTTCTCAACATAGCACTCCTGGCAGCTTCCACTAACCAACTGGAGTTGGCATATGTGATAAAAACTATTTGTGATCCCTGATTTAGAGGTTTTTGTTTTCTTCTTTCTAATGTGTCTTTCTTTTCTAGTTGCAAAGCAAAACACCAGAAAAAGATGTGCTTCATTTTTTTTTGGTTGAAGCCATAGGTATTCCCTTGGGAGGATCCTTAGTCGTTGGGCTGGTTTCTTACCAAATCCAGCTGGAAACTCAGGCATAGAATGTTTCCTATCTAGTTGCCTCTTTTTTTCAACCAATAAGTGATACAGTGGGTAGGGAGTGGGGAGATAGATTCAGCTCTCTCTTGCTGTTATTTAGAATGAGAGCCCAAAGGCTTTTGGTGGGAATAGATGGTCATGGGTAAGTTGAAAATTCTGTATGCCATCTTAAAACCTGGTGGCAGCTTTCCTGAATTTTTCTGAAAGTGACACAAAGGGAACTCAAATGTCTTCATATGAGAGAGATATACTTTTGAGGGAAAATATACAACTTAAATGATCTGGAATATTCCAGAATATTTGTGGTAGATTGATTGCAAATATGTCTCCAATTTTCTATCACTTTCTATATCCATACCATTGACAATGTGATCTTGCAGCTCACTTCATCAATAGGTGGAATCTTTCCCATGCCCCCTTGAACCTGGGACAGCCTCATGACTGTGCTTTGGCCAATAGAATGGCATCCAAGGGACGATATGACCATTCTGATCCTAGGCCTTGGAGGCCTCTTATGCTTCTGCTTGCTCTCTTCTGCCCTTGCCATGTGAAAAAGCCTGGAATATCCTTTAGTAGGAGGTAGAACAGAAATGAGCCATCCCAGCTGAAGGCATCCTCGACCAGCTAGTCCCCGGCCAATCCAGGGACATGAGTGAACTCAACTGAAATCAGTTAAGCCTGGCATGAATCCCCAGAGCCACCCAGCTGCTCATTAGCAATAATAAATTGTTGCATCTTAAGCCACTAAAATTTAGGTTAGTTATGCAGCAAGTGCTAACTGATACATATTCTGATTCTAAAGATTGTTTTAATGGATAATTTACATAGTATGCCTAGAGGCACTGGCTTTGGCATCTAGCAGATATTTAATAAATATCAATTCTTGTTTTTGTTTTCCTTCCCTAAAGGGATGTACTCCCAGACTGGAGTTTGCAGGTTTCAGCCAGAAGATAGAATAGCAACTTGATAGTCACATCACATAGGTTTACATGAGCTACCATATCTCATAACAGTCACTAGAGATAGGGAGTAGTTTTTTCCTAGGCTAGACAGACTAATATTTCTTTCTTGCCTTAGAAAGAGACTTCAAACATTTAAAAACACACCCCTGAACTACTGCCAAGTAAATGATACTATTTCTGGGTTTATGTAATTTGGGGGAGCAAAACCGTCAAAATATGGAAAATACTGTTAGGAAAATGGAGAGTCCTGAGTCTGTGTGACTTCACGCAAGTCACCACCTTTTTCTGGGCCTCAGGTTCCTCATCTCTAAATTGGTAAAGTTGGCCTTCCAACATGACTTCTAGCTCTGACCATCCACAACTCTTCTGGCGGCAACAGAGTGAAGTTAGGAACAGAAGATCCACAGCCAGATTACTTAACACTGAAACCTGGCCCTGATGCTTTCTAGTTATGTGCTCTTGGACATATTAGTGCCTTAGTTTCTTTATCTGAAAATGGGGCTGCCACATGGCATGGTTGTGAGGATTACATGATATAACTCATGTTAACTGCTGAGAACAGTGCCTGGCACACAGAATGTGCTTAACAAAAGTTAAAAAAAAAATTATTTCATTTGGCGTAGGGTCATGTCTTATGCAACTGCACTTTCATGGGATTTAAACGATGAAAGTTCAAGTGGCGAACGAACATCAACCCAACAGATAAAACTGACACGTTTCTGAAATTCACCCCCACACAAATGAATCTTAACTGTGCTCCAGCTTTTATATTCATCATTCAAAAGGATATTCTCTCACCTAGTTGGGCATGGCATCTTATATGAGTGAAATTTTTGGCTTTAGCTCTGAGCTTTTTGTTTTCTCTCTCTGTTGCTGCTACCCTGTGGCAACAAGCAAGGGGCAGTTTAATGCAGAATTAAGAGGGTAGGGTGCTAATTCTGGCTCTGCCACTTACTAGCTTGCTTCGTTCTTTAATTACTCTGTCCCTCCATTTTCTTGTATGGAAGATGTGAGTAATAATAGTGCCTGCCTCTTAGGTTTATCGTAAGCATGATACTTTTAGAAAAGTACCTGATACTCAGTAGGCTCTTAATAAATACTGTGGATTAGTATATTATGCTCCATTTGAATTGTTTTAAAGCAAGCATTAGGGGTCCAGATTTTGTCCAGAAGAATATCTTTTGAAATGAATCAGGATAGGTAAGTATAGGGATGCTATTGCTGACCCACCCAGATCTCCTTTGCCAGGCTGGTGTTCCCATATCCCACGTGCTATGAACATTAGCTATTAATGGCTTACAGCTGCCTCTTTCTCTGGAGAATTGCCATTGGCCAAATGGGAGTTGCCTAGCCTAGAATTGCCTGGGAAGTTAAGCAACTCTTCTGCCCCTGGGTGTGGCCCACAGCCAATGCTTGACTGACGCAGGGGCACAAAAGGACCTTTGCCTCAAAAAGGGCAGGGGGCAAGTCTGTGGAGCAATCCATGCTCCAGAGCTCCCAGTGGGATAAGACTGAGGCCAGACTTCAGCTGAGGCCACACCCTAATTCTGCTTCCCTTTCCCTGTCCGGCTTCCCTTACTCTCTTTTACCTTCCTCAATAAATTACTTCCATGTGAATGTTCATCTTGGGCCTGTAAGGAAGGAGGAAGAAAGAAGTGAAGCAAGAGCATTGCAGAGATTTTGAGACATTACATTCGGGCTGTCTGGGAGGGAAAACACCTCAAGTAGGTGTGGTTTTGATTCTCTCTAAGTCTTTGTTTAGGAGAAGAGGCTGGAGGGACTTCATAGAAGTTGGGAAAACAATAGGACCTCAGGTAATGGATATATGAACCGGGCTCTGTGCTACTGAGGTCTGTGCACAGCTTTGAATGACCCATATGAACCTAGACACAGATTTTGCTAGACCATGTTACTACTACAATGATTAATACCAAGTAGACCTAGAGCTGCAGTGAACATTTTGGTACATGACTCTTTTCGATTTTTTTTTTTTTTTTTTTTTGCGGTACACGGGCCTCTCACTGTTGTGGCCTCTCCCGTTGCGGAGCACAGGCTCCGGACGCACAGGCTCAGCGGCCATGGCTCACGGGCCCAGCCGCTCCGCGGCATGTAGGATCTTCCCAGACCAGGGCACGAACCCGTGTCCCTTGCATGGGTAGACGTAGTCTCAACCACTGCACCACCAGGGAAGCCCGACTCTTTTTGAATTATGGTTTTCTCAGGGTTTATGCCCAGTAGTGGGATTGCTGGGTTCTATGGTAGTTCTATTTGTAGTTTTTAAAGGAACCTCCATACTGTTCTCCATAGTGGCTGTATCAATTTACTTTCCCAGCAACAGTGCAAGAGGGTTCCCTTTTCTCCACACCCTCTCCAGCATTTATTGTTTCTAGATTTTTTTTTTTTTTTTTGCTGTATGCGGGGCTCTCACTGTCGTGGCCTCTCCCGCTGCAGAGCACAGGCTCCGGACGCGCAGGCTCAGCGGCCATGGCCCACGGGCACAGCCGCTCCGCGGCATGCGGGATCTTCCCGGACCGGGGCACGAACCCGCGTCCCCTGCATCGGCAGGCGGACTCTCAACCACTGCGCCACCAGGGAAGCCCTCTAGATTTTTTGATGATGCCCATTCTGACCAGTGTGAGACGATATCTCATTGTAGTTTTGATTTACATTCCTCTAATGATTAATGATGTTGAGCATTCTTTCATGTGTTTGTTGGCAATCTGTGTAACTTCTTTGGAGAAATGTCTGTTTAGGTCTTCTGCCCATTTTTGGACTGGGTTTTTTTTTTTTTTGATATTGAGCTACATGAGCTGCTTGTAAATTTTGGAGATCAATCCTTTGTCAGTTGCTTCATTTGCAAATATTTTCTCCCATTCTGAGGGTTGTCTTTTCGTCTTGTTTATGGTCTCCTTTGCTGTGCAAAAGTTTTTAAGTTTCATTAGGTCCCATTTGTTTATTTTTGTTTTTATTTCCATTTCTCTAGTAGGTGGGTCAAAAAGGATCTAGCTATGATTTTATGTCATAGAGTGTTCTGCCTATGTTTTCCTGTAAGAGTTTGATGGTATCAAACTGGCCTTACATTTAGGTCTTTAATCCATTTTGAGTTTATTCTTGTGTATGGTATTAGGGAGTGTTCTAATTTCATTCTTTTACATGTAGCTGTTCAGTTTTCCCAGTGTACAATGTTTTCTTATGCTAAAAGGACAACTTTGGTGGAAGTGTCTAAGAAACACTTCTGCATATGACTTTGGCCAGTTCTAAAGATGATGTAGGCAAGCCTTCACATAACTGTGCAACAGGAGGGAGGAAAAGATGGGAAAACTTCTAGTACCATTTTCATCCCAAGACAGAAATGCCAATAATATTCCAAGTTTAGATGACTAGCTCAAGGCCTGGCTTGCAAATACAACTCTCTATATTCTCTGGAAATTAAGAGTTTACCTCAGTGAGACATAGTTATGTTTCTTGAGGGAACAATCATTGACATCACTGTGGTAGATGAGATACATGGCCACTCAAAGCTTACTTCTCAGAAGCAATTAATTAAGTGGATGCCCAGCAAATGAATAGCGGTCCCTATGACTCTTTGGCTAGAAAAAAAAGAGAGGTGTGTTATTTCATGAGTGAATTGGCAACTGTTAAGTCCTGGGAACTTTGAAGGCTTAACCTGGCCTGAGAGAAGACTTCCTTCTCAAGGATTCTAAATCACTATTTTGTTGCTACTGCTCTGGAACTGTCAGCACGTGACTTGAGTTAGACTCGGGAATTTTCCCAGGTCAGTGGGAAAGGCCATATTTTCTCACGTAAGAAAGTGATGGTGCTTTTGTCCAGCCTTTGAGGCTGAGAAGTACTCTGCATGGACTGTACTCCTTCAGAAAAGACAGGTGGAGAAGACTTACTTTGGGCCAAGGTCGCTAGTTTTTTTCTAGGTAGGGTTGATTCGGACATCTTGACTTCTCAGGAAAGAGCCATACAGCAAACTCAGGGACATGAAATTTGAAATTGGTTTTGGACCATGTCAGTTGCCTTTTCATAAGGTGGCAAGCACAAAACAGAGAGTTCAAGGAATATATAAAGAGAAACCTTCTCATATAAAATCTAGAAAAGAGTATGAGGATATCAGCTCCAAAGAGAGACCTTGAGAAGAGAACATACCATAAAAGAAAGGTTAGGAAACCAAAGCCAATTGTTTGACCAGAAAATCTTTGTCTCTGCTTAGTTTTTGGTTCTGCTCTTGGAGAGGCTATGTTTAAGTTTTTCTTTTTCTTCAGGGAATCCTTGGTGGGCAGAGTCTACTCTTCCAAGGCCTGAGGCAGGATTGAGTGGGGTGCACACTAGGTCTTTTGATTTTGATTTCACTTGCAGCTGTGGGGATAGATTTCATGCTTCCTTCCTGCTCTTTCCCATGAGGCATACAATTGAATGCGTGGCTCAGCCAGAGAGGCCCAATAAATACTTGCTGGTGAGCATAATGGAGGGGACACTAATGGTAGCAAGGTGTGTGCACCCCGCCATGTTGCCTCTCACAGGTGGCATCAATGTGGTCCTGCCCCAGCACCTGTGGAAGATTTCATGGCACTGTCTGAGCCATGCTCCCTACCTGAGCTTCCCGTGCAGCTGCTCCTTCCAGAGCTCTTCATTTCCAAGAAAAGGAATCACTCTTTCTCCTAACAAGCATGCAGACAGAGGAGGGAATTAAGGAGACAAGGAGAAACCACCCAGCAAGAGGACTTGAAGAGTATGCAGGGGAGAGTGGGGGTAAGGAAAAATGTGTCAAACAATATTGCATCAGTTCTATAACTTTCCACTGATCCATATGTGGATTTGTATTAGCACTCATGTCTTACAATCCAAGACAAGAGCCAGACAAAAAGTCTTGGACTTAATAAATCCAGGAGAGAGGTTTGTTTATCAAGGTCTCTCACTGTTTGAAAACTCAACATCTGTCAAAGATTTGTAGGGCTTTGCCCCCCACACTTTGGGCAGGTGCTTCTGGTCTTATGACACTGGTGAGTGGATTTTAAAGAAACATTTGGTGAGAAGATCCAAGGTCATCTCTAACCATTGCCACTGCCTTTTCTTCCCATCAGGACCCCTCATGTCTCTCTTGGGCTGTCATAGGGTTTCCAAATGGGTCTCTTTGCCTCCCATCACATCCACACTCATCTCGGTCCTCTACACAGCAAGTCTGTCTTTCCAAAGCCTAACTTAAAGATCTTAAAAACTCATTAAAACTCTCCAAACTTCTTAGTAGGATCTTCAAATTCTAGATCATTTTGTTTCTTCCAGTCTAATTTTTTTTGCCACTACTCTCCCTCAGGTGTTTTGCTTTTTTTTTCTTGTATATTTAAATGTAAATAATTTTACAGAAGTATAACGTAAGTGTAGAAAAAAATGTGTGCTATTTGATGAATTCTTATAAAAATTTTATGCCCATGAAATTAGCAACCAGATCATGAAACAGAATACAACCAGCACCCAAAAGCCCCTCAAGGTCCTTCCCAGTCACTATCCCTGCAGGGGTAACCATTGTCCTGACATATAATCCCATAGATTAGTTTTGCCTTTTTTGTGAACTTTATATAGATGTAATTATAGAGTATGTATTTTATCATGTCAGTTAACATTATGTTTGTTTCATCCATATGTACATGTGGTTGAAGGTGATTCATATTTATAACTGTATAATATTCCACTGAAGGATATTTATTTAACCAGTCTACACTTGATGAACATTTGGGTTGCTTATAACTTTCGGCGATTATGAATAGTGTGGTTATGACAAGTTCTTGTAAACAATACCCCAAAAGTGCTAAGTGTAAAGGGAAAAGTTGGTAAATTGGCTGTTAAGCCTTTCAAAAGACACTTTTGAGAGAGAAAGGGAAACCCATAGACTGGAAGATATATACTATATATATATAATATATACCTGGGTAAAGGACTCATATATTTAATATATAAAGAGCTTCTATACATCAGTAAAGAAAAAGCAAATGACTCAGTAGTAAACTAGGCAGAAGACTTGAAATTTGAGTAGGCACTTCACGAAAGAGTATACCCAAATGACCAGTGGCCCTAAACACATGAAGGGGTGTGCAGGCATTCCTTTTCAGCTTTACTAATCTCTTCACTTCCCCCACTAGGTCATACACTTTCCTATTTCCGTATCTTTGCACAGGCTTTTCCAGCTACCTGGGATATCTTTATCTCCTTTTCCACCTACTTTTCCTTTAAAGACAACATCCTCTCCTTCCTGAGACCTTTCCTGATTAGACTAGGTAGAATTAGTCATTACTTCTTTGGAATCCCAACGTTTGATTTCCTAGAAGTGAGGTGTTTAACTAATATGTCTTTGCACCCTCTGCACATAGCATTGCACTTGGTGTATAACAGATGACAATCTCTTTTGAGATTGTCTAACTTTCCCCTCAAACGTCCAGATAGAATCTAAAAGCCAATGAGGTATATGTGCTAACAAAACCTTCCTGTGTTGAACATGGGAGTGTTTATTAGCCAATACAGAAGTTACTTCATAGGGAAAAATGCTGGCCTATTTCCCAAATCATAGCTCACCTTTAATGAATAGTGTCATCTTTAATGAATAGTATCACCACAAGCCTGTGGACAGAAACCTAGTGCTCTATAGATTAAATTGCATGTTAAGATACATACTAATAAGTAGGTCTGAAAAACAGCATTGCCTTCTGCAAAGGTAACTGAAGTGAGTGACTGGAGTCTTGTTGTAGGTCAATAACATTTATTTCACACCTAAGGGAGCTCAACAATGGTATCAGCCTCCATTTAAAGTCAAAGGGCTACATGGTACAGTGGTGAGAGGGAGGAGAGAGTTTTTTGCCCTTGTATGATGACTCAGCCAACATTTCTGACTACACCAATTTTCTTTTGTCATCTCATTTCCTGGAACCTCTCGTTTTCACCTGCTCATGCTTTTATATGGTTCTAACCTCCCCAATCCCCATTACATGCCCCCCATTAGCTTGTTTCTAGCCTCAATGAATTTCTTCAATTCCAGATTTGTTCTTTCACTGTTCTCAATTATTTTCCTTTTAGCCAGTTGGTAAGAAAAAAGCTTTTCTCTCTCTCTCTCTCTCCCTCTGTCTCTCCGTTTCTAAGGGGGAAGATCTGTTCTTTATGAAACTTTGTATCCCTGGCTAGATAAGCTTAGTGCCTTATACATAGTGAATTCTCAATAAATATTTGTTGAATCAGTGGTTTGGCAATTTCTTACTAAATTAGGGCGAGTTGCTGACCCCTAACCCTCCCAAAGACATTAGCATTTCAAAATGAGATGCTTATTAGTTCAAACAAATTTCCAAATTATGCAACTTCAGGTGATAAGAAAAATAAATGAAAATGTTTAAGAAAACAGGTGGGGGAAGAGATTCTGAGGCAGAGAAGGCAACTTTTTCTTGGAATTTGACCCTGAGTCATTAGGTTGATTCTTTAGACACAGTGTTCTCCCTTTCTTTTGCTTTGGTACTTTATTCTCTAAATCAGTAATACCCACCTTTTAAAAGTATCAGAGTCTCTCTTTAACTTTAACAAAACGTACATACCTAAGAGTATTAAAATTGATGAATCTAAAGTGACCAACACTTACCCTAAATTGAATGTTATGTAATAAAGTGAATTTTAGTTACACAACATCCATATGCATTTGTCATCCTTGGTATATATTTGTATGAGGCATATCATTAATGTAGTCTACAGACAAAGGATGGTGTGGAAATGAATAAGTGAGTCCTTGTCAATAACTACAAGGACTCCTGGACCACTGTTGTAAAAGCCACACCTTCCCTCTCCCCAGTGGCTTTCAGAACACACAGAGCAATTGTTTATAAACACATATTGAATATTAACTGGCCACTACATACTATTATCAGGGAGGAAATGCTGACTTCATGAACTTTTATTTATGGCTTGTCTTAAGTTGTGTTTCCTAGAAGCAGAGCCTGAGACAGGGATTTGGGGAAAAGTTATTTATTGAGGAAGAAAGGGAAAGGAAGAAGCAGGACAGGAAATGGGAAAAAACACAGCAAAGACAAGTATTCAGGTAGAGTCTAGCTTCAGTCTGATCCAGCAAGGAGCTCTGGTGTGTGAATGGCACCACCGAGAGTTTGTTTTACGTGAAAGCTGGGCTTTTGCCCTCACGCACAGTCAGTCATTGTCTATGGGATGCCTCAAGGGGACTGTAAACTCCCTACAGGTAAGAGCAGATGCCCAAGGGCAGTCCTCCAGAGAAGATGCAGGCATGAGCCCTTAGCAGCCTGAACCACACAGCAAGTGGGGATGAACGGAACTGGTAAAGTGATCTGGATAGGACACTAATAGCAATCGTTATGAATAGCCTGGCTCATTCATTATTTATTCATCCATCCATTTAACAAATATTCATTGAGTGCCTACTCTGGAAAAGTTCCTGTCCTAGGAGCTAAGGGTAGAGTAGTGAACAAGCCAGATAAGGCCCTTACTTTCATGAAGCCCACAGCTTGTGGGGGAGACAGAAATAAACTGGTAGATAAATGTAGCAATGAGATAACTTCTGAGAGTGATAATTTGCTAAGAGAGAAAATAAACAGTTAACTAGATTGTGGAATAACTGGGGCAAAAAATGGGCACTTGAACAGAGACTGGAATGGTGAGAAGGGCAAGGTGTGCCAAGATGTGAGGGCCCGATGTTTAGGCAGACGGAGTGGACCTCGTCAAGGCCCATGATGGGCAGAAGCTCACGTGGTTTTTAAAAAAAATTTAACATTGAATTATAGTTGATTTATGGTGTTGTGTTAGTTTCAGGTGTACAGCAAAGTGATTCAGTTATACATATATTTATATCTATGCTTTTTCAGATTATTTTCCTTTATAGCTTATTACAAAATATTGAGTATAGTTCCCTGTGCTATACAGTAGGACCTTGCTGGTTATCTATTTTATATATAGTAGTGTGTATATGTCAATCCCAAATTCCTAATTTATCCCTTTCCCCCTTTTCCCCTTTGGTAACCATAAGTTTGTTTTCTACGTCGATGGGTCTATTTCTGTTTTGTATATAAGTTCATTTGTATCATTTTTTGGGATTCCACATATAAGTGAAAACGTATGATATTTGTCTTTGTCTGGCTTACTCCACTTAGTATGATAATCTCTAGGTCCATCCATGTTGTTGCAAATGGCATGATTTCATTCTTTTTTATGGCTGAGTAGCTCATGTGTTTTAAGAACAGAATGAAGGCCAGTGGTCCTGTGGTGGACTTGAGAAAGTTGTAAGAAAAGGGTGGAGAAGTGAGAAAAATGGACAGGATAGATGGTGGGAGAAGCCAGTGTTGTAAGGAGTTTGGTGACTTTATATTCCAATTGTAGAAATGAGTTCCTTCACCTGCATTAAGATGGTAAAAATGCTGATTTGTCAGACTTTGACATTGATTTGCATTAACATTTTTTGTTAGAAGAAGTGTTTGCTAAGTAGATTCATGGAATAAATAAGGAAAAGCTTATGATTAAAAGACAGTTCACTGTTTTCAAACTCCAGGAGCATAGCAGGCATTGAATTCAGACATCTTATATAGTAATTATGAGAAAATTTTCTCTCCTTGGTAAGACATTCCCAAGATTTTAAAAGATATATAGTTGGACTCAACCTTCCTTTGTCCTTGGCTGGTTGACAAAGCAGCATTTTTAGAAAAGAATGTAAGTTGGACTTGACCTTGGCTAAATGCAGGGAAAGTTATCAAGGTCACTTTCTTGTTTGTTTGTTTTTACTGTAATTGCTATTAAAATGAATCAAGAAGTAAGTAGAGACCATCTCTTTTTTGCTCAACATTCTGCTCCATGCTGAGACCACGAGTCGTAAGTGCAGTTCTGTTTCCCAACTGCCAAATAATTATGCATTTTCCTTAATTTTTTCAAAGTCCACTGGAGAAGGTACCATGGTTAGAAAATGCCACTAGATTGTGATTATGGAAAATGCTTCCTGAACTTTATTCCTGAAGAGAGATAATAGTTACAGAACACTCACCACCAAAGCTAATGAATGGAACCCAATGAAATTGTATAAAAGAAGCCCAGGAAAACAATGTTTTCTGTCTGACCTATTAGGTCATTTTTGAAGACCAAGGTCAAGGAACAGCTCTCTAAACTAGAATAAACAACATTTCAAATCAAGATGAATTGAAGTATAAGTAGTGTTATTATTCTTTCTAAAAATGGATTTTTCAAATGGTTTTGATTTAACAAAGATGTGAAATCTTTTGGTCATGCTCTTCCCCACACCAACCCCTGCTCCCACCCGCTTCATGTGTGAAACCCATGTTTAATTCAGGGGGAACTTAATCCATATGTTTCTGATTCATTTGCACAATGTTCTTTGGTAACAGCTAGTTGATGTCCAAAGAGTCTTCTGGGAGTTTTTATAAGTCTTTAAAATTTTTTCTTCAAGCCAAAAAATTATATTTTCCAGCTCAAAGTGCCCCTTCAAATCAGAAATACTCTGGGCCTATTGTAAACACTATTTTGAGGAGGACTTAAATTCAGAGGTAAAACACAACTGCTGTTGTGAGCTGTGCAACCAGATCCACTTGAGCAGCCCCTGAGAGATCGGCGGAGAAGCAAGGGAGAGGGGACAGAAGGGGGAACCTGAATAGCATAGGGAGTCTTGGACCTGCCATGTTTTTCCATTTCTAGGAGCAACCAGTGAAATTGCACAACCTATAAAGTCAGACTCAATTTATGGTGCACATCTGGAGCCAGAAAATTTCCAGTTGGCTTTGTGTAACATCTTTGAGCAAGGGCAGAGAATTCTAGAACAGCTTTCATATTCATAAATATAAAAAGACTTCATTTGTGAGCACACTTAGCAGTTGCTCAGCAATTCAACAGCCGGGCTCCGTTTTCTGGAAAGCATGATAAAGTCTGAAGGTGGAGAATTTTTGCCTATGGAATTAAATTAGCTCTGCCAGGAATATAAAGATTGTGGGCCTGTTAGGGTCAAGTGATCAACTGTTAAATAATAGTCTAAGAATCTGTTGCTGGAGTCTAAGAATCATTTCCTTTGTCCCATTTACTTCAGTTGTTCTATGACCCAATTTTGTACCACCCTTGAAGGGCACCTGATGTCTCTGGGAAAAAAAAAAAATAATCCATAAATTACCCTTTTTAACCAAGTACTTGGCAATGAGTGCATACTCATCAGAAAATGGTCATTTTACTGCTAAGAGCTTGGATTCATCCTAGTTCATGTGTCAGTTTTCTACTGGGCTAGAAATGTGCCTCTACACTAGCATAATCCCAAGTTTGGCTATTTTGCCAAAGTGAGTTGCTATTCAATCCTCCTAAAACATTTTCCAATCCCCCCCATACAGGTAGTTTAGAAAGCAGGGATGGTGATAAAGCTTTCCTTCTCAATAAATGTCACTAACATCTTTGTAAAGATGAGAGAGAAAGAAAAGCAGAAATAATTCTTGATTCTTTTCATGCCTCCGAATGCAATCTATCAAGTTCTGCAGACTCTTGCTTCTCAACCGTGGTCTTCAGATCAGCAACGTTAATATTAACTGAACGTTGTTAGAGATTTAGAATCTCAGCTCTACCACCCCACCCCCAGAACTGTAGAATGAGAATTGGCTCTTCAGCAAGTTCCCTGGTGATTCATGGGCATGGTAAAGTTTGAGAAGCACTGCTAGACCACACCTCCATAAACACCTCTTCATTCACTGTCCCCCTCTTGCCTGAATTACTGTAATTGTTTCTCGGCTTCTGCCCCATCCTCCAGCATATTCTCAATTCAGCCACCAGAGTGGTCTTCAAAAAAAATAAGTTATTCACACCAATTCATTCTTCTCTTTAAAACCCAGCACTTCCCAATGCGTGTGAAATAAAATATCAACTCCTTGCCGGCGCTTGAGTCCCTTAAGAGTCCCACCAGCACCAAACTGGCACCAAACCTCCATCCGAAGTTTCACTGGCAGAGTTGCTCATCATTCAGGACTCATCACAGATGTCACCTTGCGATGAACTCTTGGCTACTAGATTTATCTATCTATTTATCATCTATTTATTTATATTAATTTTTTATTGGAGTATCGTTGCTTTACAATCTTGTGTTAGTTTCTGCTGTACAGCAAAGTGAATCAGCTCTACATATACATATACCCCCTCTTTTATGGATTTCCTTCCCATTTAGGTCGTCAGAGAGCACTGAGTAGAGTTCTCTGTGCTATACAGTAGGTTCTCATTAGTTATCTATTTTATACATTGTAGTGTATATATGTCAATCCCAATCTCCCAAATCATCCCACCCCCCACTTCTCCCCCCTTGGTATCCATACATTTGTTCTCTACGTCTGTGCCTCTATTTGGCTACCAATTTTAAATCTACCTCCCAGTCACTTTCTACCACATTGTCCTGTTTTATTTGTTATTGCTTTCTGAACCATCTGAAATGATCTTGTTTATTTGTTTATGGGTTTATTGATTGTAAACCAGAATGGACACTTTCCCTATCTTATTCCAGTTGTATCCTCAACACCTAGAATGGTACCCAGAACACGGTTGAATTCATTCATTGTCGAATGAATTATGGAATAAATTTATATCTATACAATCTGGACAAAAGTCAGTGTCTTATCATTTATGTTTCTTCCACTTTCCCTCCCTCCTTTCCTTTGACAAATATTTATTAAGCAGTTAACCCATGCCTGGTGTAAGGCTAATAACTAAGAGAAACAGGGAACAGACCTAGTCTCTGCCCATATGGAGCATAGAGGGGAGTGGAAGGGAGATGGATATTAATCAAAATCAGCACAATGCCATCCCATGGAGCATATAAAAAATTTCCTAACTCAGCTCAGGGGGACCACTGGGAGCTGAGGGCTGAAGAACGAATATACTCACCAGGAGAGGAGAATGAGGAGAGTAGGAAAGGGAGAGTATTTTGTGCAGAACGAATAACATATCCAAAGGCAGCAGGGAATGATGAAGGAGCAGAAAGAGGGCCAGTAGGATGGGGGTCCAGAAAATGAATGGGGGGCTGTATGTGGTGGGGCTGGCAGGGCAGGCAATGACCAGACCAGTAGGGCCCTATAGGTACAGTAAATATAAGTTCTGGTTAGCCTGGGAGAGTTCCAGCTTATATCTGCAACCTGGTCTAATTATTCATAAATCTTTTAGTCACTCTCATAGGCCATGTCATAGGCTTTTATCTTCAGAGGTCCTCCACAAAGCCTAATAGTTAAGAATAAGAACCTGCACCCAGATATTCTGGATTTGAGTAAGTGGTTTGCTGTCATTTGCACTGTTCCCCCTTAAGCAAATTGTTAAACTTCTCTGGACCTTGACTTCCTCATCAGTAAAATGGGAACTTAGTAACTGTAGTATTCAACCCAGGGTTTTAATAAGGATTAAATGAGTTAATGCATGAGTTAATGAGCATAGCATCTGGTACACATAGTAGGTAGGTAACCACTAAGTGTTAACTATATTATCCTTATTATTGATATTTTTAATGTACAGATAATCATGGGAGCCCATGAAAGGTGTTAGAAGGGGGTGACATGGTCAGAGTTGTATTTAGACTTTTATGTGGAATAATATTTGGGGGAGGGATTAAAAGAGAATATACATATAGAGCTTTTCTAAAATGATGTATAATATGTTTAATAAACAGGAAAAGTAAGTGATCATCATAATCATCTTTTACTAAGACTATAAGAGTCCAGAAATAACATAGTTCTTAAACAGTTCCTACCAATTTCCATTTAGTAGTATTTGGGGACAGTGCAGCTATTTGGAATTAGAGAGTCAACTGAACGAGTATTGTCTTAGAATCAGTGGGAGAAGTAGCAAAGGTCAGAGTTGGAAGGACCAACCAGTTTACTCTTATAAGCCAGATTCTATACTCTCCCCAAGGCAATACAGTTAGAGCCTTTGGACTGCACAAAGGATTTCCATATGGATATCCTATTTGGTTTTCAATGATTTCCAGTGGCGGGGAAAAAAATCAGCAACAGCAAGGAGTTGGAAGGTTTCAGCAAATTCCTCCCAGTGGGCCTTGACTTGAACTTTCCGGGCCTGGAATATCTCCTCCACAGCTCCCTGACACTCCTGTTACCCCAAGGGTGAGAGGAAGCGCCGAGTGAAAAGGGGCCCCATTATCCTGGGGTTAGTGTGGGATACACCTCACAGTCACTTGTCACTTTGAAATTCCCCTCTCCCAGGAGTGTGGAGAAGGATTACAGAAACCTGGCAGATAATTAACATTTCCTGGTGTGAACGGAAGGGATTTGCCACACAATGACTTTCTCACTAAACCAGGGGGAAAGTAGGTACGGATTTCCAGGACAATCCCATTGAACGATGGCTGAGGAATGGGAGTGTTGTAGTAAATTGTTAACCATTTGATTAACCAGGACTCATCATATTACCACATCTGGATTTCCCAGTTTAAAGACTTAGAATATCCTGAGGTGATTTTAGCAAAGTTCTCCGACCTTTCCCAAGGACTTTATAAGCCATTGGGAAGGCAGTATAATTGACTAGAGCTGATGGGAGGAAATTTAGCTTTTCACATTCTTTGGTGGCTTGGCTTTTGAATGAAAGAGGATCTATTGTGTTAAATTAGACATTGATGGTGAAAATCTTATAGAACTCTAGCAGATAGGAACTGAGAAAAGAAGGTAACCACCTTCGGATGTGAAGCAATCATTTAATCTCTAATTCACCAATAAACAGATTCTACTTATTTGTAGTTGACAGAGCACCTAAAGCTAAATGTCCTTGTATTTTTTTAGGTCTCCAAGGATCAACAAAGAGATTTGAAGCCATGTTGATTGTCATGAAAGTACTTCAAGGAAGTAGGTCTTAAGGTTGGTTTAGAGAGATGGAGAGGTGAGGAGAGCAAAAACTGGGACAGACATGCCAGGTGGGAGGAATGGGGGAAGGAGCTAGGAAGAGATGTACCATCTTACTCGTTTAACAGGTAGAGGTGCCAGTAATGAGGAAGAGGATAATGTTAACATTTAATCAGTCCTTACTTCTGTCTCACCATCTCATTTAATTCTTAACATTATCAGGGAATTTATGTCATTCTCATTTCATAGATGAAAAATAATTGAAGATTAGATAGTTTAAGTATCAGGCAACTGCAAAGAAACTTGAGTGCCAAGCTAAGCAGTTCGTAACTGTGTCCTCTACGATTGACGATTTTGTTAACTTTAGTGGAATGCAATATATTCTGAGCTTTTGGGAGAGTGATATCAAGATTTAAGTGCCTGCCTTATAAGCATTTTTGGGCAGAACTCAAATTAATATAATAGTACTTTGTTAGAAAGGTCCCATCTAATTCATAAGTAGATAAGATAATATTTTCAAGAATGTGATGTACGAGGGAAGAAGAGAAGCCTACTTCAAAAATCTCTCTCTTATTGCTCCATATAAATATGTGAAGTTCCAAAAGTGAAGATGCTTTTCTTGGAGCCCAAGGATACTTTGGAATTTTCTGGAATCTTTGTTCTTTTCTTTCTTCACTCCCTCTGTCTTGTTCTTTCTTTCTCAAGCACTTAATGTGAGCTCCTGCTTAGTATGTGGTATTTTGGTCCTAACTGAGGATAACAAAAAGGCATGTCCTTCCTGGTGAGGAGACAATCAGGGAAGCCAGTCATTGCCACACAACCCATCAAGGGCCAAACATATGGAGAAAAAGTGCCTTAAAGGAGAATAAGACCATCGGAAAAAATTGGGTGAAGGAATAAGTAATCTAGCAGAAATCTGAAGGATACATAAGATAGGGGACTGGCATTCCAGGCAATGGGGACAGCCTCTTCAAAGGTGTGGCATGAAATGAAACCATTGTGAGGTTGGAAAATGGTGAGCTGTTCACTATTTTTAGGGCATAATTTGGAATTGGAGGGGGATTGATAGGTGAAGGATGTGTGTGGGTCAGTCGAGGGCCATATTTTTTCTACAAAGGAGTTTAGATTTCATCTGGCAGCGGATGAGTAACTGTAGTGATCAGTATTCTTTCAGCTAAAAGTAACTGCAAGGTAATTGACAAGCACCGGGGAAGCCCAGGGTTGTATCTGACCTCAGGCACAGCTACCTCCAGTTGTTTCTCAACTCTGCTTCTTGTGGGTCAGCTTCTTTCTTAGGCAAATATGGCACCTAAAGGTCTAGGCTTACATCTAGCAATCCCTGCAAAAAGAGGGTAATATTTTCATTATATTTCCATTAAGGGTCCCAGGGAGAATTCTCAATGCCTCTGTTTGGGTCATGTTCCTTTGTCTGAACCAGTCATTGGAGATAAGAGGCTGTTGACTGACAGGTCATATGGTCAACTCTGGAACCGGAGAGTAGCATCTACCCAAATCCCCTGGGCATTTCCCTAAACAGATGTTGGACAAACCGCAAATATTTCCAATAGAAGAGACTTTGGAAGATTTTGAAGAAAGATGTGACATGATTAGTTTGGTACTGAAAACCTTGTTTTAGCTTAAAAATACATGTCATTTTTGCCCTAACATAAAGAAAAAGTTTTATATTTTTTGCCAACAAGAAAAATAAATAACACTCAAACTATGGCCCCACAAATATTGAGCAACATTAATTGTCTTGGAAGATGTTCCATGTTTATATCATGGCCACACATATTATACATAGCAGGTGCTATAGGTGGCTCATCCAGATCCCCTTCCCTGGGCTGGTGGGCTACTGCAAGTGTTGGCTCCCTGTCCAACAAGTTAGACCAACTACATGGTGCCATTCACTCTCTGGAGCTCCCTGAGGGACCAGGCTTAGGCTGGACTTCTGCAAACACATCTTTGCCTGACTGTTCTCCTGACTCCTCTTGCTCTCAATGCTTCCTCACAGGTTTCTTATGTGAGTTCTCCCTCACTTTATCACTTGCATAAGAACCCCCATCTGAGGCTCTGCTTCCAGGGAACTGATGACCTAAGACACCCACAGACACATTTCTGTGTAGCTCAAGGGCAATGAGCCATTCTCGCCTAAGATCTGTGAAGAGAGTTCATGAGTGCCAATTGCTTTCTAGGAATGGAAGCTGAAGGAAAGGACAAGCAGGAAAAGAAGATAAACTCTACGCTACTTCATTGCTCTGTTGGCAGGCCTGTTTTCTCTGAAGTTCTGTGGGCCTGTCTCAAATTCTGTTGCTTATTCTTTGCTGAGCAAATATCTATTGCTGTGTGAATTTTGGAATTTTCTTGGGAAATTCAAGGTCTTTGATTTGCATTTTTCATAATCCATGTAACCCCGCCCTCCTGGAGCCTTGGGATGCCAAGTATCAATAGAACCCACAGCTCTGCTTAAACCGCATGGTATTCTCCTTAAATGTAAAAAAATGAATTCTGACAATCTTAATATGATACATGTGGTTATATGGTAGCTCAATCTGAGGCCAGCCATGTAAATCCCAGAGATTTTTAGATTCTACTTCCTTTCGCTTCTAACTGTTTCTACTACAGAGATTAATTGAATGGAATCATTTGTCTGGTTCTACAAGGGATTGAGATTTTGGTAATGGTTGCCCTTGGATTCTGTAAGAATGACACGTTTTAAATCACAGAGCAGCTGCACAGGTTATTGTAGAAAGTACTAAATGATGAACAGCAAGACCTGTTGATTTTCTAAAAGTTCATGAGTTAGAAATATAAATTTCTTTTCAGTCATCCCACCTATTTGGAGTCTTCTGATTTGGTCTGAAAAGTCTTCTACCTCTGGAAGAGGCATCACTTGGAGAAAGTTCACTGAGGACAGGGTGTTGGTTTTACATCTGACCTTTGTTTGGGAGCTTTAGCAAAGTTTCATGGTCCGGTGCCCAGTTTCCCTATCAAAATAATTACTGAAAAGAATATTTATTCTGTTTTAACTTCCACTGCAGGTCAGGTGTCAAGGGCTGAAAGTTATTGGCTAAGCGTTCAACACTGCTATTTCTACCATAGACAGGCTTGTAAGTCCAAAGAACCTGAAAAGACCTGCATCTTAACCTGGTACCACATTGATTGTTAAGAAGGGTGTGGGTTATGAGAGAAATTCTTAGGGTTTTACAAAACAATGAGATCTACATATCCTCAAGTCCCGTAAAAAGGTTTCAGTTTATTTCAGGGCTCCACCTAACTTTATCCATCTGCCATTTGTGGTTCCACCCTCGAGCAATTTTCCTAGTGCCCCACTCCCTGCAGTACCACACTATTTTTTCTTTTGACACAAATTTTTTGTTATTGAAACTTTATTTTTCTCCACCCAGCCTGAGGATGAGTTTTCTACATACCTAGAATTTTATGCTGATTCCCATCTGAAGCAGCGATATTCCTCCATCACTTTAGCACATTTTCTCTTGGATGCTGCCTTTTTATTACCTATATTTTTTCTTTTACTTCAATATTTATCTTTCCAGGTAAGCTTTCAGGAAGCAGGAAAGAGAACTGAACCAAATATGTAATTATTTCCTTTTTGACAAGTAGGCTGAAGGCTACTAGATACATTTACAGAAAAAAAAATTCTTAAAAGTTTGATTCTGCAGTGTTTTCCTAGATTTAACATGAATGATCCAGTTGCCTTTCTTAACTGAACTGGAGAAAATGCAACAATATCGGGGTTGTTGGGTAACTGATGTGATTTTATGACAACAGCCCAAGAATGATTTTGAAAGTTTTTGCCAGACAAATTACAGAGAGAAAAACTTTGCAATGAAAACTGCAGCTTAGAAAAATGGAATTATCCTCCAAATGTTGTCATAAGTCTAAAAATAAAGTAGTGTACTAGTAGAAAATAAAATGGTAGTATCCAAGAATGAAGTCAATTAACGAAACTTTCCTAGAAATGACAGAGAAGGAGAGCAGCTGGGCATGATGAAGTAGAGATGACAGTGACCACATAATTGGAAACATATACACAGAGATATTTGTGTAGATCTGATCATATTTAATAGAGCATATACAGATCAGAACTTGGAACTTTTTTCAATCACCTGCGCACAGCTCTGTACACAGTGCTTTCACTTTGGTGTGTTGCCCTAGGGATTTCATTATAACTTCAGGAAAGTGATGCTCCCATTCTTGTTTTTCCATGACAATGCCAGCCAAAGAAGCATTTTCAGTCTCTTGTTCTGTATTCATCCATGAAATTAGTTATTTTCAGATTTTAGAGGTACTTGATTTCTTAGATTTTTCTTTTGACCTTAAGGTTCTGTTTGTCATTGAAATGGGCCTCTGCTCTGCAGACATTGAAAAGCTGGTGAGTTCATCCTTAGACGATGAAGTCATCATTGACCCTTCTCATGGACATCTTCGTAAGCTCATGCTGAGCACTAAGTCCAACTTAAATGAATTTTGACATATCATCTAGGAATATCATTATGGGATTACATGACCACAGATTGTCCCAAGGTAGTGAACGCATTTTATTGAGTGGTGTTAGCTGACCAAAGCCAAGCAAACATTTTGGAAACCTAGACAGACAGGCTGAGAGAGAGAGGAGAGAGAAATGTGGTTCAGATATCCAAGGAAGATGGAGGAGACCTTGAAAAGTAGAAAGAGCTGCAAAAATTCATTGCCAGGGAGCTGAACCTTGGGGTAACTCATTTAGTAAAAGCTTATTCTTTTTGCCTTTTTAATGTTTTTATATTAATCCCCACTCCCCTCCTCCCCCAAGATAGAAATATTTCCATTTGGCTTGAAAAACATGTACCATCCTAAGCCATTTCCTTTGTAAGGAATATTTTTGAAAAAAGTTTTCGTAACAATTTCCAAGTAGAGAACAATGAATATTTCACTATAATTGCCTTCAGAGATTCGTAGTGTGCTGACTCTCTCTCTCTCTCTCTTTTAAAATTAAATCTTATAATGTCCTCTTTATGTGCTTCATATATGTTTTAGGAAGATCATTAAATTCAAGGGCCTGACAATAAACAATCTTTAACTGGCGTCCTAAGTTGCCCGATACTAAATGTAAATACCACAACTTGAATTCTTTCAAAGCGTGTCTTTTTAAAAAGGAAGAACTGTCATGTGGGCATCAACTTTACAAGTACTGCTATGTGTGACTTAGAATATTCTTTTTTGCCTTTTTCAATAGTGGACTAGCTGAGCAGTTTATGCCTACTATAATTCTTGATGAATAGTTAAAGAACAAGGCAGTAAAATGAGTAAGATAAGGTCGATAGGTAATTAAGTTTAGGGAAAATGTCTGCTTCTACTGCTGACATGCTTGTTGTGTCTAAAGATCTGGAGGTGTAAATGGCTTTGTTATGTTAAATTAGATTTCCATGTTCTTATGGACAGTGTCCACATAAGAAACCTGATATAGCCTAACTTTGGAACTTGTCCTGTATCCTCTTAGGATCTAAAGAGGAAAGGACATTTAAGTGGAAGGAATATTTGAAGATGTCATTTGTGTGTATGCATGGGCTCATTAGATACATTAGGGTAAGATAGTATCTAAAGTCTCAGTTTCACCAAGAAGTTGGCATTTATGGGCCAAATGAGTTTTGAGGTGCTTTAATTGTCTGAGGAATTTGTTCGCTATTAAAATCTATGAAAAAAAATTTTTCTAAGAGTACATAGAATAATATAAACTTCTAAAATTTGCATTATTTCAATTGTGAATTAAAAAAATAATAGCAGTGACAACAGCAGCAATAGAAGAGGCTGACCATAAATTTTATTGTATAAATTGGGATATTTTTGAAAGTGAAAGCAGGTACTTGATTAAGGGCAGGACAGCCATTTTAAACCAGAAGATATAATAACCCTCAGAGAGGATAATAATGATAGAGGTAGTAGGGATAATGCATAATTCCATAATTCAAGTGGTCCTGTCCAATCAGGATAATATTTAAACACACACACACACAAACACCCCCCACCCCACCCACACACAGACACACACAGAATCCAGCATCACCCCCTGAAAATTTAGAAATAATCAAGTCCTTTACTTGCATTTCTTAATACTGTGAAGAACATAAGAACATACCATAAGACCATAACTTCAAATCTCCCTTTCCTTTCCAATGAATTTCCTTACATAGCACGGCCATGCCTTTCTCCTCAGGACCTCTTATTTAAACTCCCAAACCTATCTTGACCTTCATCTTTTTTTTTTTTTTTTTTTTTCCTTTTTTCTTTTTTGAAAAAGGTCGATATTGTGCATTTGGTGTTGTCTCTGAAAAATATTTGGTCAAAAAATACTTTCTAATCTTTTTCCTTCCAACAGTTTTATAGTTTTTGTCTTTATATTTGGGTCTAAGGTCAATTGCTATTTAATTTTGACATATTATGTGAAGTATATATCAACATTTCTTTTTTTTTTTTTTTTTTTTTTTCATTTGCTCTTATGTGACAAGGCTGGACCCTTCTGGGAGGACAAAGGGACAGGAAACAGCTAAGTCGTCAAAGAGTAGTCCTCTTTAGCAGGC
This sequence comes from Neophocaena asiaeorientalis asiaeorientalis, assembly GCF_003031525.2. Lineage (NCBI taxonomy): Eukaryota > Metazoa > Chordata > Mammalia > Artiodactyla > Phocoenidae > Neophocaena > Neophocaena asiaeorientalis. The sequence goes on along the minus strand of NW_020185334.1, from coordinate 4,666,332 downwards.
AGGGAGTGGGCAAAGCTGTTAATAATGGCCTATTAATAGTCTTGATTCTGTGCCAATAGCTTATATTAATAAGGAAGTCTCTATATGCCCGGTGCTATGAAACAATTATAAACCTCATCTACATCTCACCCCTGATGTAGTTGCTCTTGACATTGCCATTTAGCAGAGGAGAAAACTGAGGTTTAACAAGAGTGGATAAGTTGCTTAAGTGGCAGAGCCAGGACCTAAACTTTGCGGTTTGACTAAAGAGTTGATACTCCTAGCCAGTAAGTCCAAGGTAGGCTTCAACTTGTTATCATTGAGATTGCTCAAATGTAGGAAAAACCCTCACAAGTTTTAGTAAAAAATTTGCTATAACAAAACATGTCCGGTGTAAGTATATGGTAGTGTGAGCAAGTATTTCTTTCCCACTTTGAAAGTCACTGGTGTGAGTGAGGTATCTAGAGCTCTCTGATAAATGAACCCAATATGAAAATAAATGCATATAAACACAGGTTATTTGGAAGACAATGCAAGTGAGCAGAACACACAGTGAGAATGGGCTATTTTTCATGCAGTTGGAGAGGGCTGTCATTGACTGGGTTTAACTGCTATTGCCAGAAAGATATCAACCATTTTTAATGCTCAGACTATTTTTTTATGGCTGCCTGAAGGATATCAGGTGAACCGTCTGTTGTAAATCAATAATAATTTGCTTTAGATTAATGAGGAACTAAAAATGTTTCTAATAAATTTCTAAATGCTTAGCATATTTTGAAAACCAATCATTTTATGAGATTAGATTTCTTCTGTCCTTAAGAAAGAGCTGGGTGGGTGGAGGGAAGGAAAAAAAGTAGTCAAACATTTTGGAAACAGAGAAATGTGAAAACAGTGAATGAGAGTGTATGCATTCCAGGGTTTTGTTTTGTAATCTCAGCTGTTCAGAGGCATGCTCTGTGGTTCAAAGCACTTAACAGCAAATAAGATGTCATGGTGCCCTCTGTACAGGTTCTTCAGCAAAGTCCATTGGTTGCTTAATGGCTGGTCAGAGTCTTCAGTACCTACTAAGTAACTGAAGTATATTGGAAATAGCTGGATTCTAGTCCAAATCATGGGCTGTGCATCCTGGCAACACTCTGCAGTGATTGGGTAACTGAAGCATGTCTTGGAAAGTGGATGGATGGGTCTTGCCTTCTGTCTAGTCTTGTTTTGATATTTAGAATGTATCATGGGAAAAGAAGAATGTAGGCTCAACTCATCCATTAATTTGATACCTTTATAGGTCTATTTTTCCTGAGTACTTTCTTATGAAATTGGAAGGGAGAAAGAAATCCACTGTGGAAGTGAGGAGCAGAGAAATGTTTCTTCCCCCAAATGTATCTGAGTAATCTAACGTGATGCCAAAATTTTAAGAGTAATCTGGTGGTTGGTAAACTGCTAACCTTGCTGTTGACCAGACAAAGTAAAGCAAATGATTACTTATAAAATTCGTGCCCCTAATCCCAGGCTTCTTTTGTGGAAGGAATGGAAATAGTAGAGAATATTGGGGCAAGATAATAGTGTATTCTGAACCAGGTTTACTGTCTCTAGCAGAACTTTCGCTTCAGCAAGCTTCAGCGAATGTAGGAATTTCAGATTCTGGGTACTCAATTGTACGAGCAACACTTTAAATTATCCTTTATTGAAGAATAAATATAAAGTGGGTGTATTGTTTTATTAGTCACTTTTTGGAATGGAGTGATTTTCTAAGGAGCAGAAAGGGCTTAATCCTAGTGATGTGATTCTGTATAAAATCAGCTAAGAATCTGTGGCAAAGATTTGCCCCTATCTGTGCTCTCACATTGTCTTTGGGACACAGCTGGACCATATTTCCTTTACAGCTTCTTGTGGTCATGTGCCTGAGCTCTGTCCAATGGCATGTGAGGAAAATGGTAGGTGCTGCTTCCAGGCCTGGCTCATAAAACCCTCTCAAGAACCACTTTTTTTTTTTCCTTTTTCCCATGTGCTGGCTGAATGGTGAGGACACTAGGACTTAGAGAAGGGTAGAACCACAATGTAGAAGGAACCTGAGTCCCTCAGTAAGAGCATGGAAGACTCTCCCACCAGTAAAATCCATGACTGGCCAGTGAGAGGCATGAGAATGAAAACATTATTGTGTGAGGCACTGAGACTTAGAAATGCCTTTGCATCAGCTAGCCTTACTACATTGCTGATACAGGATTGATTCATGCCATGGCTAGGGTGGTGGCCTTGTATGATCATAATAGTCCTTTTGTCAATGTTATGTTGTCTAGATTCTGGTCCTGGCATCTGCCCAAGAGTGGATGCATGATTCTGGGCAGATAACTAGCTTTCTTCTCTGGCCTCAGTTTTTCAGCAGCAAAATGAAGAGTTTGGACCAAAACCTTTAAGATAAGTTAGAGGTTTGGGGATTGACAGAAACTCTGACCAATGTAAGCAAAAGAACTTGTCATGAGGATACAGGTGGCTCATGGTATCAATGATGATGTTAGAGAAGCAGGCTCAGAAAGAGCAAGAATCAGAGAAGATATAGTGACCTAGGCAGCAAGAGGTAGTTAAAAATCTCATCATGGGCCCCCTCTGGTAGTTAAAAATCACAGGTCTTTTCCATTCTCATGTATTAGTTAGGTTTTACTGTGTAACAAATGACTCCAAAACTTTGTGGCTTAAAACAACATTTGTGCAGCTCATGATTTTAAAGGTTGACAGTTTGGGATGGGCTCTACTGAACTTTTCTGCAGATCTGGACCAGGCCCAGCTGATCTTAACCTGGTTTACTTATGCAGTCAAATCTTCCATTAGCTGCCATGTTGGTTAAGGGCTGGTCCATCTAAGATGGCCCAACAGGGATGGCTTATTTCTACTTCATACGGTCTCTCATCCTCCAGCAGGCTAGCAAGGGTTAGTTCACATGGCAACTGAGTGGGAATCCAAGAGTGGGGTAGACATATTCAAGGTCTCTCGAGGCCCATGTTCAGAACTTTCACAGTGTCACTTCGGCCACATTCTGTTGGCTAAAGTAAGTCTCAAGGCCAGTCCAGATTCAAGGGGTGGAGAAATAGACTCCAGCTCTTGATGAGAGGAGTTACAAAATTCACATTGCAAAGTATCAATAGTATGGATACAAGGACAGTTATGGAGAAAAATTGTGACCATTTCTGCAATTCACCAAACCTTGCTTAGATCATGTGTCCATTCCTTGGGTAGAAAAGGGCTGGTCAATTTCATACTCCTCCTAAGAGTGAAGAGTGTGGGAGAAGTTAGTTTCCCGAAAGGAAATTAGGTTGAAGGGGAGATGACCTGAGATTGACAGACCTGGTTTTGAACTCACTACCATGAGCTAAATATATGGCCTCAGCAAAACAGAGAACCCCTCGGAAACTACTTTCTCATCAGCCAAGTGGGTTTAGTAATTCTTTCTTACAAGTTCTTACAAGTGAGTGTTAGAGATGATAAAAGTAAAGGCTGGGTACCATGTTTACATGTAGTAGACACCCAGTAACTTCTCTAGTTTTCACCTTAAATTGACACAGTGGAATGAAAAGTAGATACACATATTTTAGAACTTCTTTCCCCAAGTTCTTCAGAAAGTAACACAGGAGAATTTTTTACACAAAAGCTTAATATATTGTTGCTTTTACCATGGCATTTAGAAGCATTAGTCATTGAAATTATCTGTCTTTGCCATTCTTAGAAATTAAGGTTGCTCCAGGGCTGTTTTCAGCTGGTAAATATTAGGGTGGCCACATTGTATTCTTCAGCTTCCCCCTTTCTTATTGGTTGAGTGTGGGGCTGTGTCTTAGGCTGTTCTGACTGCTGTAACAAAAATATCATAGACTGGGTAGCTTGCACTGCGAACATTTATTTCTCACAATTTTGGAGGATGGGAAGTCGAAGATCAAGGCAGTTGTAGATTCTGTGTCTGATGAGGACCAACTTCCTTGTTCATAGACTGCTGTCTTCTCACTGTTACTTTCACTTCTCCCAAGCTCTTTCCTAGCTATGTGTGAGATGCATGTGTAGTAAACAGGGTTCTCATTTCAATAGGAAGTCAAACCTGAAAAGGCACAGAGGACCCATTTTTCTTTTCCTAACTTTTCCCAGGTGCATCAAAATCAATACCTCTCTTTCTAGGAGAGCAGGCACCGTGCTTTCAGTCAGGAGTGGCTACAGCTGACTAACTTCCTCTGGATTTGGTAGTGGGAGAAGAACTCAAGACTCTGTTTCTGCCAGACACTTGGTGTACCAGCCAGTTGTGCCCTGGCCCAGGGGGCAGCCTGCATGATGATTCTGAGGTCTGCTTCAAATAGCAGATTAGTGAAGGTGGTTCTGTTAATGGTTTGATTTTTTTTTCTCACCCAGTTCATGAAATTGAAGTCAAGATTTTGCAAGTTCATTTTGGTGAAGTCGAACTACTTTTTATAAATGAATTTTCTCAGTTTGGTTGCATCTTGTTCCAAACCAATTGGAAATCTTTAAATCAAAGCATTCAATGAATGGAGTGTCAAGAAAATTTCAGTGGTTGAAGCTTTTCAAGACCTGAAATTATTGACAACAATATGTGCAGCCAAGAAGACATTCAAGTGTATTTCTACACATTATACATTAAACAATGCAGACTCAAATGGTGTGCTAGATTTCCATTTGAAGCTATAATTTATGCTATGGAAAAACTCTTGTGGGAATAATCTATTGGTAGAGCTCCTATTTTTAACTGGTAAATCAAGTTGTATTGTATATACTGGACTAAAATGAAATTGAGAGGGTCCATGATTCTGTAACATCTAAGCTTGACAAAGTATTCAAAAGGATCATAAATAAAATTAAGTGTTTTTGAAAAGTTTTGAAATATTTGTAAAAATATTTGCCTAAGAAAAGTACTCTGAAGAAAAGCAAAAAATCAGTACCTGTGAAATTATTGGGGCTGAAATATTGATATATTTCAATAAAAAAGTAGCATTGATCAGAGCCTTTGGTATGGACTGAATTTTGTAACCCTCTCCCCTCTCCTCTGCCCCCAATTTGTGTTTGAAGCCCTATTCTCCAGTGTATTTGGAGATAGGGCCTATAGGGAGGTAGTTAAGGTTAAATGAGGTCATAAGGGTGGGAACCTGATCCAATAGTATTACTGTCCTTAGAGGAAGAGACACCAGGGAGCTCTCTCTCTCTCTCTCTCTGCGTCCCCCTGACCCCACTTCCCCACAAGCCAGCAAAAGAACTCTCATCAGAAATTGAATCAGCTGGCACTTTGATCTTGGACTTCCCAGAGATAAAAAAATGTCTGTTGTGTAAGCCATCTTGTCTGTGGTATTTTGGTATTGTAGCCTGAGCAGACTAAGACAGCCTTCATTTAGCAGAATTTACTGTGAGCTTGGCAGGTAACACAGCGAATATAAAGAGATTTTCTCCTTAGAAGAGTACAAAGTTTCACATATTTTAATCATCTAATTTTGAAAAAAGATCTCAGGCATTTTATGAAAACAAGAAAAATTATGAGATAATGTTAAAAAATATTATGGTATAAAGAGACTAAGATATATAAATAAGTACCAAGGAAAATTGTTTGCTTGTTATTTTTTAACATGCAGATAATACCATGTTAAAAATTTTAATATATATGGATTTATTCTATGTTAATTTTTTTTAAATGTTATTTTTTAAAAATAGTTTTGACCAGAGCTACCTTATAGTTCTACCAATAAGTTAAAATCAATATGTTGGTTAATTTTAAAATATTTTGAAATATTATTTCATTTTATTTTTCTTTACCATCTTTTCTCACTCTCATAATTGTCCCAGGTTGGACCAAAAATTATATGATCATCCTTTGCAAGGATAAAATATTCAGTCTGGAAAAGGCATTTTCATGGAAGTTTGTAGCTATTGTCCCTTAATTAATTTAAATTGGGTTGATAAATGTAAAGTGAGCTCCTCATATCCACCTGAGGCAAAGACAGTGTCATGTGATATGCAAATCTCTGTATATCCAGGAAGACAATTCTTAGTATCCCTTGAAGTAGGTGGCAACATATAGCTGAATTCTAGACAATGGTTACAGGCAGAAGAGAAATATTCCATATCCAGGACTGGTCCCTAAAATGTCTTGCATCATACTCTAATATTCTTTCTTTTCTATTCTACCAGATGAATGGGAATAATCCAATGGAGGACTTGAAGGCACTAAAAGATGGTGGAGCCAACTGACAGGTGAACCCAGGCCCCTGAATAACTGGAGGCAGACCATCCCTGCAGACTTGCATTGAACTATGACATGAACAGTAAATAACCATATTTTGTGTTAAGCTATTGTAATGTGGGGCTTCAGGATTGCTTACCTTCATTAATGTTCCATCCAACTTCCTCCCAGGAAAACTGACCTCAGGATCAGTTTCTCTGGCTGATTGGCTTTCCTCCTGCTTGGTTCCTAAGTGATGTGGTAGCACCTTGGTTTGAAAGATTTCCTAGGACTGAAGAATGTGCTCACCATCAAATCAATTGACTTTGAAAATAATTTATATCTTTAAGGTATATGTAGGAGTAGCTATACATTCGTACTTTGGGCTAATCTTATATTATGTCCTTATAATAAAAGTACATTAAATAGGCAAGTAATATTAATAATACCTACCATATACTGATATGTAAAGCATATGTTGATAATCAAAACACTGTGCTAACTACATATACAAGCACGATCTTTATAGCAATCCTTTAAGGCAGATAAGTTATTGTCCCCATTTTACAGATGGGGACACTGAGGCTTAAAGAACTTAGACAACTTGCCAAAGGTCACAGATGTGGAAATGGTGGAGTGGGGATTTGCAGGCAGGTGTGCTGGACTCCAAAACCTGGGCTCTTGATCATGAAATTAACCATAGTGGAGACATTCACTGTTAGTTCCTCAACCTCTTAACTCTCACTATGATTCAAGATTCATGATGATGATGGTGATTGACATTTCTGCACACTCACTGCTTGTCAGACCCTGTGGTCTGTGCTTTATGTACGATAGTTTATTAAGCATTCACAGCCTTCATATGAGACAGACATCATTACTGTCTGTTACATGTATACACACTGTATCTCGTAACCATGGTAACACTCAATAAATAGAAATCAATCTGTCTTCTTACAGAAGGGAAAACTGCAGCTTAGAGAGACTAAGCAGCTATAGCACCTCATGAAGCATTCTTTCAAATAAAGTACCTTGGGCACCTGAAATCTATCTGCTTCAGTTTGTATAGATTGCAACCCTCCTCTTCAAAGGAAAAAATGGGAAGAGAGGAGAAAATCATGTGGAACCCTATAAGTTAAAGCAAGCCCCAAATTAAAGAAGGATGAAGGCATTTACATTTCCTAAGAGGGGTTTTATCCTCACCCCACCCTCAGCCCTCACCCTCCCCCCCAGCCACCACACACATACCCTTTACCCCTTTGCATTGCTTTTGTAAATCAACAACAGAGAACACAATTCCACTGAAATCAAGGTGGCAGGGTCTGGCTCATGGGACTGGTCACAGTGAGTCTTCACATTGACTCTGAGCCAGAAGGGAAAAAGCAGCAGACACGGGGATCAAGAGATTGTAGCTACATAGTCTGGCTCTGCCACCAAAAATGACGGAAAAGAAAAAAAGAAAAAAAAGAAGCAGAAAAACAAAACCCGAGACAGAAGGCAGGAGGAGACACCGGGCAGCTCCAGCTTTCAGCGAGCCAGCTCTGTTCCACTTCCTTTTGATTGTCCAGGAAAGCTAAGAAAAGTAAAAACAGGGCTGTGAGTGCGTGAAAGCAGCCCCGTGGAAACGTGTTAAACAATTGGCCTGTGGGTCAATTGTGAAGGGCGTTAATGTGCGAGACCCCGATAAAGAGATTTGCATGAATGGCCACAAAGCATTTCACATTTAAATACAGATCCAAGTTTGTTCTGCACAACGGTATAAATATAACTAAGGTGGGGTGGAGAATGAGATTTGGAAATCAGCCGATTTTAAGGAAGCCAACACAAACACTCCAACGAATGCAGAGTTTCGCACAGGCTTTTGTGCTCCTTACTAGTTGTTGGCATAAGCTCATAAAAACAGAAAAGTCCATGAGACATAGTGGTTGAGATATTGTGTGCCCGTGTGGTAACAAAGTACACTGTTTACCTGAAAATAGCCTTCTTGTCATGTACACGGCCTTTCCTGGAAGGTGATGGTCATGTTTGATTTTGTTTCATGGTGGTTGTGACAGCCTAGAAAAGTGTACAACATCTCAGGAGGTTTTCTATCTCTTTTCAGTGGCTATCTCCTCATGAGATAGATCTGAGGGTAAAAGTCCCTAACCTTGAAGGCTTTTCAAATTGAGATTTTAATAGAAAGGAATAGATTTTAGCCTCTTTAGCAAATTCATATTGCATGAAAAGATATTTTGTAATAGGCTAAGCAGGCCATATAAAATTAAGTAAAGCTGGATCTGGTGCCTAAAACTATTTGGCAGAAATCCCTGGAAAGCCACATTTGAACATTTTTAATATATATTATAAGGCAGAAAAGAATAATTATCTTCTATTGAAGTTCCCAAGTGAGAGAAATGTATTCGTAGAGCCTTTTCAAACAAAACTGTCTGTATTGCAAAATTGTTGTGCTTGAGATTATGTCCGCCCTCCTTTGGTTTATGGCTTGTGGCTTGTGGAAAAGAAGCAAGCATGACTTAGACATTACTCCACTGTTTTGTGAGACTGCTACCTTGAGCAAGGTGTTTTGCCAAGGGCCTTGAAATACTTGGCTAAGAAGTTTCTAGAACAAAGACTCTTGAGCCCTATGGGTGTGACACCATGGATGGTTTGGGAACAAAAACTACCTTGAGTGACTATCTCTCTATTTTATTTCTAACCTGGGACCTTGATTTAGAATCAATCACTCTCTCCTTCCTCTACTTCTTTCTCCAGAGAGGGTCACCTTTCACTGGAAGTGCTCATATGTGTCCAGAGCATTGCATTTCTGAGGTCATCCTCTGTTTTAGTTTAGATTGCTCAAATGCAGACCCTCAGAAAAGAATTTTGGTCTAAGTAGATTATTTGGGAGTGGATCCCAGAAAATACATTGAGGGAGTGGGGCAAGTGAGAGAGGAAAGGGAAGAAAGCCAAAAAAGGATTGTGAGGAACAGAACACCTCCGTAGGGCCCACTCATGCCAGGGACCCTCTGGTTCACTGTGTAAAACACAACTGAAAATTGTCCTTTGGAGGATATAGCAGCTTGGGCCTGTCTCCACCAACTCTGACCCTCTTGTGTTGAGAGTTGCTCCTGAGTTGTTACCCTCCATCTGAGACTTTCTAGCTTGCCTTAGGTTGATAGAGCCCCAGCCAGAGAATGACCTTCTGGGGCAGAGAGAGATGAGGAAAACTGGGTCCTTCTACACGGGAACTCTTTGCAGGCTCTCTTGGGGATGAGCCAACTGGATTTTGGTGAAAAACTTTAAGCATCACTCTAGCCATCAACTCTGCCAGTTAAGGCAGGCTTCTTGCAAGGAAAAAATTCTTTGTTTTGGTAAGTGTCCCACCGTGGTTTTTTCCCCCCTTAATGTGAATCTTCCTAGTCTTTTACAGTAAATGGATATCTATGGCCTTTAATATCTTTAAATGCTAATAAAATTAATAATTCATAAATGTAATAATAATGGAATTTATCATTTATTGTCTCCCCTCTGTCAAACACATTAATTTATTTAATTCAGCCCTTATTTCATGACATATTATAAAAATTAACTCAAATTAGGGTCTAGACCTAAACATAAAAGCTAAAAAGCTAAAACTTCTAGAAGAAGATATGGGGGGAAATCTTCATGACCTTGGGATATGTAAGTATTTCTTAGCTATGACTCAAAAGCACTACTTTTAAAAGGAAAAAAAAGATTAAATGTTTGTGATCAAATTTAAAACTTCTGCTCTTCAAAAGATATTATTATTATTATTGTTATTATTTTGTGGTACGTGGGCCTCTCACTGTTGTGGCCTCTCCTGTTGCGGAGCACAGGCTCTGGATGCGCAGGCTCAGCGACCATGGCTCACAGGCCTAGCCGCTCCGCGGCATGTGGGATCTTCCCGGACTGGGGCACGAACCCGTGTCTCCTGCATCAGCAGGCAGACTCTCAACCACTGCGCCACCAGGGAAGCCCCCAAAAGATATTATTAAGAAAATGCATAGGCTAAGTTTATTCCTAGGTATTTTATTGTTTTTGATGCTATTTTAAAATAATTAATTAATTAATTTGGCTGAACTGGGTCTTAGTTGCAGCATGTGCGATCTTCATTGTGGCATGGAGATCTTTTAGTTGTGGCATGTAGGCTCTTAGTTGCAGCATGTGAGACTTTTTTTTTTTTTTTTTTTTGTGGTACGCGGGCTTCTCACTGTTGTGGCCTCTCCCGTTGCAGAGCACAGGCTCCGGACGCGTCAGGCTCAGTGGCCATGGCTCACAGGCCCAGCCGCTCCGTGGCATGTGGGATCTTCCCGGACCGGGGCACGAACCCATGTCCCCTGCATCAGCAGGCGGACTCTCAACCACTGTGCCACCAGGGAAGCCCGGGAAGTACATTTTTGATGCTATTTTAAATGGGATTGTTATCTTGCTTTCTCTTTCTGATAGTTCATTATTAGTACATAGAAAGACAACAGATTTATGTGTATTAAACTTGTATCCTGCAACTTTACTGAATTCATTTATTAGTTCTAATTGTTTTTTGGTGAAGATTTTCGAGTTTTCTATATATACTATCGTGTCATCTGCAAATAGTGACAGTTTTAATTCTTCCTTTTCAATTTGGTTGCCTTTTATTTCTTTTTCTTGTCTGAATGCTATGGCTAGGACTTCTAATGCTATGTTAAAGCAAGGAGGTGAAAGAGCTATACTCTGAAAACTAAAACATTGATGAAGGAAATTGAAGATAATACAAAGAAATGGAAAGATATCCCATGTTCATGAATTTAAAGAATTAATATTGTTAAAATGTCCATACTACACAAAGCAATCTACAGATTTAATGCAATCTCTGTCAAAATACCCATGACATCTTTCACAGAACTAGAACAAATAATTCTAAAATTTATATGGAACCACAAAAGACCCTGAACAGCCAAAGCAATTTTGATGGAAAAAGAACAGAACTGGAGGCATTATGCTACCTGACTTCAACCTATACTACAGAGCTACAATAATCGAAACAGTATGGTACTGACACAAAAACAGACACAGAGATCAATGGAACAGAATAGACAGCCCAGAAATAAACCCACACACATATGGTCAATTAACCTATGAAAAGGAGGCAAAAAATATACAATGAGGAAAAGTCAGTCTCTTCAATAAATGGTGCTGGGAAAACTGGACAGCTACATGTAAATGAATGAAATCAAAACATTTTCTTACACCATATACAAAAACTCAAAATGGATTAAATGTAAGACCAGAAACCATAATTCCTAGAAGAAAATACAGGCAGTACACTCTTTGATGTAAGTCATAGCAATATTTTTTGGAGTCTGTCTCCTCAGGCAAAGGAAAGTATTTGCAATAAATATGTCTGATGAAGGACTTTGATCTAAAGTATATAAATAACTAGTACAAGTCAATTATAAGACAGACAAATCAATACAAAAATAAGCAAGACTTGAATAGACACTTCAATATAGAGCTTATAAGAATGGGCAGTGTTATGGACAGAATGCTTGTGGTCTCAAAAATTCATATGTTGAAGCCCTAATGCCCAATGTGATGGTATTTGGAAATGAAGATTTGGGGAGGTAATAAGGTTAGTGAGGTCATGAGGGTAGGACCCTGGTCTGATGAGATTAGTGCCTTTATCAGAAGACATATCAGAGGATGTCCTCTCTCTCTCTCTCTCTCTCTCTCTCACCATTCTGCCTTCCCCCCACCCCCACCCGCCACACTGTAAGAACACAGTGAGAAGATGGTTGTCTGCAAGCCGAGAAGAGAGTCCTCACCAGAACCCAACTAGGCTGGCACCTTTATCTCAGACCTTCAGCCTCCAGAATGGTGAGAAATTAAGTTTTTGTTGTTTAAGTCATACAATCCATGGTTTTGTTATGACAGCCCGAGCTGACTAATAAGCCACTAAGCCCACAAAAAGATGTTCAGCATTATTAGTCACTAAGGAAATGTAAATTAAAAACATAATGAGTTCTTAGTACATACCCACCAGAATGATAAATTTCAAAATATTGCCAATACCAGCTGTTGGCAAGAATATGGAGCAACTGGATATCTCACATCTCATACATTGTTGGTGTGAGTGTAAAATTTGACAACCACTTAGGAAAACAGTTTAACCATTTCTTATAAAGTTAAACATCTATTCTATGAACCTGAAATATGTCTCTTGGATATTTCCACATGAAAAATAAAAATTTATGTCCACAAAAAGGTTTGTACATGCTCACGGTGGCTTCATTGGTAATAGTCAAACACTGGAAACAAGCCAGGAGGATGGATAAAGAAATTGTGGTACCATTGTACAAAGGAATACAACTCAGCAAAAAAATAAAATAAACTTCTGACACATGCAAAAACACGGATGAATACTGAGCAAAATAAGCCAGACAAAAAATAGTATATCCTGTATATTTCATTTAATTGAATTTCTAGAATAGGCACAATTAATCTACAGTGATAGAAATCAGAGCAGTGTTTGCCTGAGCCAGGAGTAGACTGCACAGGGACACAAAGGAATTTTCCAGGTGATGGAAACGTTTTATAGCTTGCTTGGGTGGGTTGTTACACAGATGTATACATTTATCAAGATTCAAATTTACTTTAGACTTAAAAATGTGTGCATTTTATTTACCGTATATAAAATATACTTCAATAAGTTTGATTAAACAACAACAAAAACAACAGAAGTCTGAATCATGGGTGTTTGTTATATTTTTCTTTGTATTTTTCTATATTTTTTAAAAGAATAAATTTTCTCTCAAAAGGTGCCTGAATGGAGACTTCCTAGTCTACAGTCATGTACATTTCTTATTACTTATTTTCCTCCTCCCTTCCTGTTGCTTTAGGAAATTATCGTGTTTAAGGGAAGCTAATACACAATTCATTCTTCACAAAGAATTCTGGACAACTCTTTAAATCATCCATTGCCCTTGAATTTGGATGTATCAGAGACTTCTTTATTATTTGGTTATATGGTGATTTTTGACTTGCAGGGTTCATGGATTGATGTAGTTGTAGGTTGTCTCAGAAGTTTTCCTAAGATGCATCTAAAAATGCAGGATATTTGTGTGTGTGTGTGTGTGTGTGTGTGTGTGTGTGTGTGCACTTTGGGATAGTTTCTTTCCCCCTTTCCTTGAAAAAGGATATTTGAAATGTTTAATTATGTCCTGGCATGAATTCTTGCTAACGCCACACCCAAGGGGAAACATGGCTGGGATTGACCATCTCCTCATCCAGCCAAAATTACAGGACTGTTTTTCTTCCATCAAAGATAGAACATGGGAGCCTCTCTCTCTTGCATTCATCAGTCTCAGACTTCCAGATAGACTCATTTTGTTCCTTGGTACAAAATTCTCAACCCCCAGTGAGAAGTTCAAACTTTAATAGATCAAATTTGTAATGAAAGTTAGAAAACCTTAGTCATCTCATTCATTTTAGGGTAGCTGGTAGTAGGAAGTGTTTCACCTTCTGGATAAGAACCTTACCTGTCCTGTTTACTGCAGTATCCCTAGCATCTAGAACCATGTTTAAAAAACACACATTTTACCAGTAAGGAAATAGGTGCTCAGGAAGATTTAAATGAGTTGCTTAAATTCATCCAGTTAATGATCCAGCAATTCCAATTCTGGGTATATACCAAGAGAATTAGAAAGAGTCTCAAAGAGATATATGTACACTCATGACAATAGCAGCATTATTCACAAAAGCCAAAGGTGTTTATCATAATAGCAACCCAAGTGTCCATCAGTGGAAGAATGTATAAACAAGATGTGGTATATATACACAAAGCAATATTATCCAGCCTTAAAAAGGAAGGAAATTCTGACACATGCTACAACATCCATGAAACTTGAGGATATTATGCTAAGTAAAATAAGGCAATCTTAAAAGGTTAGACGTTGCATGATTCCACTTATATAAGATACCTAGAGTAGTCAGACTCAGGGAGAGGGAAAGTAGAATGGTGGTTGCCAGGGGCTGGAGGAAGGGAGGAATGGGGAGTTGTAGTTTAATGGGTGTAGAGTTTTAGTTTTGTAAGATGAAAAGAGTTCTGGGGATGGATGGTGGTGATGTTTGCACAACAATGTGAACATAATTAATACTACTGAATTACAGACTCAAACATAGGAGACAAACTTATGGTTACCAAAGGGGAAGCAGGTGGGAGGGGTAAATGAGGAATTTGGGAGTAACAGATGCCCAGTACTATATATAAAATGGATAACCAACAAGGACCTACTGTGTAGCACAGGGAACTATATTTACTATCTTGTAAAGAACCATAATGGAAAAGAATTTAAGAAAAGAATATAGATATATACGTATATATGTATAACTGAATCACTCTGCCGTACACCTGAAACTAACACAATATCGTAAATCAACTATACTTCAACAATAAAAAAAAAGGTACTACTGAATTGTACACTTAGAATGGTTAAGATGGTAACTTTTGTTTTATGTATCTTACCACAGATTTAAAAACGTCACACAGCTAGCACATGGCAGACTGATAGACCCTAAACCCAGGTTTCATTGATTCCAAGTTCAAAGTGGTTTTATTTATAGTCATCTGCCATTTTGGATACTGTTATGTAGGTTTCTCCCTGGCTGATGTGATACAGAAGAAAAGCATGAATTTGATCACAATACCATGACTTCAACGATGTTGAGATAGCGCTGCCACTCATCAAAAGGAGCTCTCCTAATTTGCTTGATGTTGCCTGACATTTCACTATTTCAGTGATTCTCAGTCTCAGTCTCAGGTAGCACACTGGAATCACCAGGGGAGATTTAAAAATATTGATGTCTGGCCTCTGTTCCCCAGGTATTCTGATGTTATCAGATAAGGGTGTGGACTGGGCATCAGGATTCTAAAAGCTCCAGGTCCCAGTGCAGCTAAGGTTGGGAATGACTGCTGTTACCAGACGTGATGCCTTGATTCTTGATAGAACAGGGTCCCCCTGTGCGGCAGAATTCTGAATGTTTCTCAGATGCCAAGTACTTGAGCCAAAATGTAGACTTGGGCAGCTTATCCTCAGCTCTGGAGGGAAGATCATCAGATTCTTTCCTGCACTTATGAGGGGGAGAAGGAGTTAACATAATGTATGTTTAAAGCAGGGGCCCTGGAGTCAATGCTGAAATTGAAATCCTGGTTGCATCATCTGCTAGCTGTTCAACTTCAGCCTTAATACTTAACCTCTCTGAATCCCCAAATGAGCATGGCATGGCTCCTCACTCACAGAATTATTTGAGGAATGGGTGAGATAATTCCTCTAAAACACAATACCCAGCAAAGCCTGAAAATGTAATCAGTTTTACTACTGTCTGATGTATATTGCCCTGGGTTTCTGAAGGTCAAGAGTGGGAGGGAGAGAGGAAGAGATAATGGTGAGAAGAGGTGTGTGGTGTATGTGTGTGTGTGTGTGTGTGTGTGTGTGTGTGTGTGTGTGTGTGTGTGTGTGTATGAAAATGGAGAAAATAGAGCAAGAGAGAATGGTCCAGCTACCAATAAAAGATGGGAACTGGGGATAATTTTTCGACTTCCTGAACTTAATACCAGATGGAAACAGAAGCTTCATGAAGAGACTAGAGAGCAGAGAGTTCAAGCATCCTCCGAAGGGAGAGGTCTGCCACTCAGGGACAATAAGGACCTTGGCAGAAGAGATGGAGAGCATAAAAAAGAACGAGCCTTGGAATCAGCCAGGAGGAAAGAAACTTCAGAGAAAGACCCTGAAGGCCAACACTTCAAATACTTATTTTTTTATGCTGCTACATGAAAAGTTAAACTCGGAGGAAGAGCATGTTTGGGAGTATATTCTAAATCATTTCTGTAAAAGAGAAAGCTTAGCTCTGAACTGAGATATAGAAAATGGAACCTGCCTTGTGATGACTCCCAATTCACAACCACATCTAGACTTGAGGGTGGTCTGAGTCTCTTGAAGTACTGACCATGTGGTCTTGAGCTCTACCCTGGAGAGCTTGCAAGTCTGTTTACCATACTCCCCCCATCGCCAAAGTCATACCTCCTGCCGTGGGGTGGAAACACTGCCTTGACCCAGCTGTGGGGAGCTCAGCAGAGGGAAGCCCCTGCCCAAGAGAATGAGCTCAGATCCTCCAATAATGGTGCAGCTGGAGGCCTGGCAGGCACCTGTGAGGGTCACCCTGGATGGCTTTCGTCCTACAGAAGGGTGTGTGTTGTCTATGTACCTCAGGGTGGGTGCTGGGCATGTTCATAGCTCATTCCCCATTGTGTTCGTTCCATTTGCTAATTCTTTTGAGACTGAGTCAGAGGGAAGGGTTTTGGCTGTTTCTTTCTGTGCACAAAACATGGGTCTCCACTCTCACTGGTTGGAAGAGTCAGACCTTTTCTCCATCATCTGGCAAGTTTACAGATCTCTGCTGTAAGATAAGATTGGTGACCCCTTTGCCCAGCCCTCCACTCCCTCTGTGTCCTTGCTAGAAGGTGTCAGAGAGTATAGTACGTGGAAAACTCTAGGGATTTTTTCATTCTCTTTTCTTTCTGCTCAGCATACCACCCCACACAGGGGTAAGTAAGGCAGGTTCCCCCCACCCCCTTTAATACTCACTTTGCACCCCTCCACCCCACCAACTTGGTGACTCCCATTGGGGTTAGCTCAGAGTGAGGGAAATCTCCAAGGAGTTCCCATAAACCAAAGGCTGGGCCCCCTCCCTGGTGCCATTGCGTCGGCTAACGTACATTTTTTGAAGTTGTATTTTTTATTTTTTTGATATGACAGTTCAGGCTTGAAAACCAGTACATTTGGAAATATAAACTAGATGAAAACAAGCTATAATGAAAGTGAAAAGAAAACCCGTATCAGTTTACTGACAATTGAAAATGAGGACCAGATGAGACTGGGGCTCTGGGCATTTAATTCACTGGAGGAGGTCACTGCTTGGTGAAAACCAAGCGCAGCCTGCACTGGCTTCCCCTCAGCAATGCCGTGTTTTGTTTATGCCCTTCCCTAGTTTGTGGAGGGAAATAATGAGCCAACTTATTTGAGGTTCTGTCTGCCTTTCTATATCATGATGTGTTTCATGTTATTTCGTTTCATTTTGAGAAAGGGATAGAAAAAGGGCATCAATGGCTAACCTGAGAATCCAGTTTGTCTCCTGAAAAGTGCTGAGGGCCAGAAAAGGGAAGGAGAGGTGTCAGTAGGCAGGTAGGATGCTCAATGAAAGGGAAGAGAAGAAGCATAGGCTGCTCCAACCAAGACAATGAAATATTGGACCTTATGCAGTCCAATAAGGTGGAGAAAGCATAATGGAGTAGAAGTATAGAACAGTGCTACTCCAGGTGTGGTCCACGGGCCAGCACCATCAGCACCAGCTTCACCCAGAAGCGTTTAGAGAAACCAATCAAAGCTGTCTCATCAGACCTTCTATGTTGGAATCTCTGTGATTCTTTTGCTCAGAGGTTGCACACTGGCTACCCAAAGACCACTTTTAACCAACAGACCTGTTTTGTTCAAGCTACAGAGTGTTGGTCTGCAACGCATATTTAAAAATTAAATTTATTGCCAACATTTACACATCTGGACATAAAAAAGAAATCTAGACTTCCGACTTGTCATGACAAAACCGAAAGTCTGGCATTACTGAGCTCACACTCTTGCATGGTTAGAGGATCTGGTCATGAAATCCAACTTTTGGGTGCATATATGCTGTGGATGGGGGTGTTCACCAACAAGAAATTCTCCGACACCCACTGAGTGTCCCACAATTTAACTCCATTCTAACACTGTCCACCTGGAGACAGCACCAGATCCCACAGGTGGAGGGCTCAGTCCTACAAGACTGCCCCTTCCCCTTCACTTCAGAGGCCAATCACAAGTCCAGGTCATTGCTTATGTTTCCCATCAACCTGCTATAGACTGAGGCTTCAATGACCCCCTCCTTGGGTCTGATTAATTTGCTAGAGCAGCTGACAGAAATGAGAGAAACATTTTACTTACTGGATCACCCGTTGATGATGAAAGGGTATGACTCAGGTACAGCCAGATGGGAGAGATGCACACGGCAAGGTGTGGGGAAAAGAGGAGGAGATTCCATGCTCTCTCCAGGTGTGCACCCTTTCCCCAATCTCCATGTTCACCAGAAGCCCTGCCTTTGGGGTTTTTATGGAGGCTTCATTACCTCGTCATGATTGATAACTACTGGCCATTGGCAATTGATTCAACCTCCAGCCCTTCTCCCTTGTGCCCCACCTCTGGGACCCCTGGTTAAAAAAGAAACAAACAAAAAACCTGGTGCTCCATTTGGAGCTGGTAGGAGATTCAAGCCACACGAGGCCCTGTCTGCACATGGGAACCCTTACCCGGACCCACCCACAACACAATGAAAACAGCAAGTTAGTTTCAGATCAGCCGGGATTGGGGCAGGGGGCTGCCCTGTTCTCCCTGAAAAGACTCATGATATAAATAATAAATCTTTGTATTACCTCTTGGCGTATGGATGGCATCATTATTCTTGATATCTGAACCAAATTTTGGGTGAGGACCCATCCTGTTCCTATGGAGTGGCCACAATAATTGTGTCGGCAGGGCAGCTGCCATATCCTGGTGTTCAGGCAATGTTAACTCTGCACACCAATGCAATAAGGCAATTATGATTATTAACTTTTAAGGATATTTTAAAATACACACGCATGTAGAGAAAACAGTACAGTGAATCCTTTGTGGTCATCACCTAGCAATAACAACCATTCTTTCAGCCTTTCTTGTTTCTTCTATCATCACTCCTTTTGAGAAAGTTCTTAAGCAAATCCTAGCAAATTCACTTGTTAGCACTTCAGTAGCTATCTCTAATAGATAAGGACGTATCTTTCTTTTTAAACATCTGCATAAAACCACTATCCAACAAAATTAGCATTGTTTTTTTAACATCATAAAATGCATAGTGTTCAGTTTTCCTCGATTGATTCAAAAATGTCTTTTACAATTGGTTTTTCAATCAGGATCCAAATGAAGTCCACTTACCTTTAATTTGTTACATGGCATGTAACACCATTTGATATTTTTCTTATTAATTTATCTTGTTAATTAGTTATTTAATCACCACTAGCCACACTTTATAACCCCATTAAAATGGAAGCTGCATGAGTTCTGTCAATTGCCAGTCTCCCAGCCACTAGCATAGCATACATACTAGATTCTCAATAAATAGCTGCTGAATGAATTAAAGCATGAATGAAAGGACAAATATGGAAATTTCTCTGTCCACACATCTCTTTGTATATAGTTACAACCTCCTTTTGGGGGCCCACAGTCCACAGGACACATGGATTTCCTCCAGAAAAGGAGAAGAAAAAGAGTGAAAACTGAGGTAAGAGTCATGAAATTATCCTGAGCGAGTCCTCGGAAGACTATATTGAATAGTAGTGTGCTATGATAAGATTGGATGATAAATGTAGAGAGATGACCTTTTTATTAAAAAGGTCAATTAGCTTTATTCTGAGGAATTTACCCAGTGAAAACAGCATAGTTTAGAAAGCAATTAAAAACATATTTACTTCTTTAACCCTTTATTTTCCTATCATCTATGATAAGAATTCCAGATTCTTTTGAGCTGAATCTCAGTTGAATTCACACAGAATTATATAATAGAAATATTTTTCTCGATTGCCACAAATTCTATAGGAGTTACAGTTCAATCTTTGAACGAATGTTTGCTCTAAAATAGCAGGTAGTTTTAAAGCTAATCTGTTAGGGACATGAAGTAATGTCCACAAGATCTCAAAGTCATGTACCCTGCCTTTATTACAGACAGGGTACCCTTGCATTTTATGTTTTGTAAATCAAGCAGAAAATCTCACAGAATTATTCTCATGAAACGGGGTGACTCTTGACATCTCCTTCCTTTAGGCTGATGCAGAATTGACACTGATCCAAGAGATTCAAATATTGGTCTAAAGGACAAAGGGGATACTTCAGACCTTGTAGCTGGCTTGGGAGCCAGTATATGGTCAGCCTATAATATTAAAAAGGATTGGAGAAGGAAAAGTGAAAAGACAAAGGATAATTTATTAGGAGCTCAGGAAAAAACTTGGAACAAACTCAGTTTCTCTCTCTCGATTATCAGAGATATTGAAATGCTAATGATGTTTAATATTGCATTAAAATATCTATGTACAAACACACATACATTCAAGACATTAAGTCACTTTGGGAAATCCTGTACTTTTGCCCATTATTTTACCCAGATAATGCACGTGGCCCCTGAAAATAAACTAGGAAAGTGGGTCAGGTTACCAAAGTTGCCAAGATCACACAGAGACTGCTATTTTAGATGATCTGAAAAATTCTGATCATCACACACATAGATCTGAGAGATCCAGAGGCACGCAGCTGTGGCTGTAGAACCTCAGCTATATTTACATCTGTCTGTTAGCACCATGGAACTTGGCTGAGGGAACTGCTCTGCAGATCTGAGAATTCTTTCTTTCCTTCCAAGCACCCTGGGCTGGGGCTTCCAGAGGATTAATGGAACCTAGGAGAAATCACTTTTTTCTCTTCCCAAACTTGGGGCAAAATGAGGGAAGGTTATTAACTTAAAGTTAGCTGTGGGGCCTTTCATATGTTTCTGTTTGTAACTCTGTGGCAGAGACAGTATTCATTCACCTTCCATGAGGGGAGTCACTGAAAATAGATGCTCAAGAAATTCCACATCCTAATAGGGTCATTGCTGAAATTGGTGGGGAAAGAAGACTCTGTATTTTTGCTGGCTAATACGGCACTTCTAGATGCTCATTAAGCTGTTAAAAAATGTGAAATGATGACTCATTGTGAACCTCTCCCAACCCCCCTCCCTGCTCCAATTTGCCTGCGGGTTGAAGGAATGTATACTGACTTGAGTTAAAGAAGAAACTTGTGGTTTCCATTATAGTCTGTAAACATCGATCGCTGAAAGCCTCAAGCGAGCTATCATCTCCCGCCACACACATGCTCTATATACAGTTCATCTTGGAAAGCAGATTGGGAGAGCACCGTGTTTACAGCTCCAGAGTAACCCAACCAACGGGGGCCTAGTCTGCCCAGGGATCTCCAGACCGGCACTGCGCACAGCTAAGCGGAGGTCCCCTCTGATGTTTTCTAAGCTGAAGCATCAAGAGAGAAACCAAGGCCAATTCTCCTTAAAGCAAGTCCTTCCTGCTGCTTGTAGTGGCCCTTTGCCACTCCATCATCAACAAACATTTAAAAAAAATTAATTATTTTAACTTTTTTATTTTTAAAGAATCTTTTCATAGGAAAAAAAAATCCCTCTTTGCTTTTCTTTTAGTTTTATTCCTGGGTCCTACCTTTAAAGTCATTTAAAAAGTTGGTTTATCTATCATTTCCAAGACTATTGGCAATGCTGTCATTTTGGATTTAAAATTAATTTAATTACATGGGGGTGTAATTAATTTAATTACATGGTATGCAAACCATCAAGTGAAAGATTCTATGATTCTGGTGGTGTGTACAGTAAGTAAGTATGTAAGTCCCTTACATATGAACGAATTCCATTCCGAGAGCACGTTCGTAAGTCCAATTAGTTTGTAAGTCCGACAAAGTTAGCTTAGGTACACAATTGGCTCTATAGTACTGTACTGTAATATGTTTATAATACTTTTCACACAAATAATACATAAAAAACCAACAAACACAAAATATAAAGAAAACATTTTATATCTTACAGTCCAGTACCTAGAAAAGTACAGTAGTGCGTACAACAGCTGGCACACAGGGGCTGGCATCGAGTGAACAGGCAAGAAGAGGTACTGACTGGAAGAGGGAGAGGAGGTGGGAGATGGTAGAGCTGAAGGATCGTCAGCAATAGGAGATGGAGGATGAGCTGCAATTTCACTCATGCCTGACATTAGTGCCACAGGTTCTGGTTCCTTGCTGGATTCAGTTCTATCTACCCTCTTGATAAAACGATCCAGTGATGTTTGGGTAGTAGCTCTTTTATTCTTGCCATAGGTGACATCCTGGGCTTGAAATAAAGGATACTGTACTACTGTAATCTATATAGTACTGTAAAGTACACAAAAGCACAGCCACTTGTAGAGGATGCATGCACGCGGTAATTTGAAAGTTCTCATCTTGAAGGTTCGTATGTAGGGGACTTACCGTAATAGGTTTAAAGAAACATGTTGGAGAAATATTGCAGAGGGTATCGGGACATTTGCTTGGCATCCTGACCATGGCTGATAAGAAGAGCTAAACAAGTGCCTGTTTCTTCTGGAAGGAGGACTCATGGGTGTGGTATGGGTGGGAAAATACAGGATATAATATTGGGGTGGGGGGGATGGTGTTGAATTTGCCTTCTGGCTTTGACATTTCGTGGCTTTGTGACTTAGGGCAATGCTTCTTAAAATGTGCCATGGGTACGAATCCCCTGGGGGTTTTGTTAAACTGTAGATTCAGACCCAGTAGGTGTGGGTGGGGCCTGAAATTCTGCCTCTCACGCAGGTTCCCTGGGATGCCCGGACTGCTCTTCCTCACAGCAGCTGTGAGTAGCAGGGAATCAGCAAGTCTTGAAACCCCTGTAAGTCTTAGGAAAACAGGGTTTAGTATGATGCGAACCTTCCAGGATTGTTTTGGGGACTCAGCACTGGTAAGGGTGACTGGCCTGGGGAAGGCAGGTATTAGATATTGGCTTCAGGGTCCCGGAATATTAGTGGTGGAAGACATCTGAAAAAGGACCTAGTTTTAACCCCTCCTTTTACAGATGGAGGATGCAGGTACGTGGAAGGTAGTCACTCATCTTGGGCTCAGTAGGTCACTACACCGGTGTCTACTCTCTGAGTCTAAATGGAGGTCTAGTGGACAGAAGTATCTGATTTGTACTTAGAGTGGGTGTGGCTTACATCTCTGGCATCATCTGACTTATTAAAACGAGTATCGTTGCAAATATTTCAGTTCTGTTCTCTCTCTCCTTTTTACTGTTATTTTTTAAGAAATTAAGGAGGTCCCTTTACAGGCCATGCTAATATCTTCTGTGTCAAAGAGAATGGGGCAAGGAGTCTGTGATTTCATTCATGTTGAGCTAAAAAACTGTTCATTTTTCCCCGATGTCCAACTTCTCACTCATCCTAACTCCTCACTCTAACTCATCCTCTCCTCAGCTCTTGAGAATGCTGGACAGGCCTAGCTGTCATCTTTAATCAAATAACATAATCAATAAACACCATAAATTAGAGCTTTCTGCTCTCTCTGTGTGGCATGAGTAGGGAAGTACTAATGATGTAATGAAAAGGCTAATTAAAAACTCATAAATCTCATAGCCTTTGAGTTTGGTAAGTGGCTAACAAGAAAAGCTTGATTCCATAGCTCGCTTACTAATACCTCAATGGTCCTTATTAGGAAGTGATTATCACTATCTGCTTCTCTTTACTGAGACTGGTAACATAAGGTTGCTGAAAGACCCTCCACCTGAATTGGCTTTCAAGAGGGCAATGCTTACTAGGTTTCCCAACGTTTAGAGTGTTGTGCTTGCCATCACCCCTGTTGTTAGCTGTCTGAGCCAGTGGTCTGTTAGTACGATGGTAATGATGGAGTTTTCACCCCAGGCATGTTTGTAGCACTCAGAACAAAGAGACAGTTTATTCTCTGACCAAGGCTGCACTGCGTATGTCCACCTAACTCCTCTGACTATGAGGAGGACCGGGAGACATCTTCTGATGGCAGGCTTGATGAACCCTAAAATCTCTGCCGAACAGTGGGAAGGTACGAGCTCTGGGAAAGGTGGGTCAGTGACCTCCTCTTAGTTTACAAGGGACAGCCCACAAGCTTTAAGTAAAGGAAAACAATGCATCAGGAAGGAGATTGCATAGGGAGACCTATGGGTTTAGGGCAAGCCATAGGATTGGATGATGGAGATGGCTGGGGGCAGTAGGACCCCTGAGTGTGAATGGTAGAACCTTCACTTCCTGATTAGTGCTTCAGGAGGGCAATTACTAACTTTACTTGGCCTGCGGCCTCACCTGACCAATATAGATCTTAAAGTACAATCCCTCTCTTCTTGGATCTGAGGCTGTCTAGACCCCAAAAGTTCTATGCATGTGACTGCTGGTGAGCGATTGAAATTGAGTATGTAAGTCTGAATGTGGAAGCTGCATGGCTTTGTGGTAACAGTGGTTAGCAACCAGCAAGCTAGATGCAGTCAATTGCAAAAATGACCCCAGGTCTTCACTTTTCTTATTTATTATTTCCCTACCCCTTGAATCTGGGTTGGCTTTATGAGTTGCTTTGGCCAATAGTCTGCAGCGAAAGTGATAGTGTGACATTTCCAAGCCAAGAACTCAAGAAGCCTTGCACAATTCTACTTCTCTGAATTCCTGTGACCATGATGCGACCAAACCCCTGCTAGCCTGCTGGAGGACAAAATATGGAAGAGAGTTATCCCAGGTAAGGCCATCCTAGACCACATGTCCCAAGTGGATCCAGCAGTTTACAGGACAGAAGCATGAGTACACCCAGCCAAGATCAGCCCAGCCCAGCCCCAAACAGAGGAACCCACGTACAGACAGACCTCAGAGACATTGCTGGTTCAGTTCCAGACCACTGCAATAAAGCAAATATCGCAATAAAGTGGGTCACAGGATTTTTTTGGTTTACCAGTGCATGTAAAAGTTACATTTACACTATACTGTAGTCTACTAAATGTGCAATGGCATTATGCCTAATGTACATACCTTAATTTAAAAAAATTATTGCTAAAAATGCTAACCATCATCAGAGCCTTCAGCTAGTTGTGATCTTTTTGCTGGTGGGAGGGTTTGAAATATTTTGGTAGTTACCAAAATGTGACACAGAGACACAAAGTGAGCAAATGCTGTTCAAAAATGGCACAGATGGACTTGCTCAGTGCAGGGTTGTCACAAACCTTCAATTTGTAAAAAAACACAATATCTGTGAATTGCAAGCCAAGTACAATAAAAAGAGGTATGCCTGTGTTTGTGAACTAAATAATGTTTAATGTTTCTTTTGACATTTTTAAATGAAAAATTCAAACACAGAGAAAAATTGAATGGATTTTTCAGTGAACAGCCATTTACTCACCACCTAGTATTTTACTATATTTGTTTTATCATATATCTATCTATCTACCCATCCTTCTATTCACTCACCAATCTATATCATTTTTTCATAGTGACTTTTGCTTTAAGCCATGGCATTTTGAGATGGATTATTATATAAGCATTATTTGTGGTAGAAAGTAAATGATACAGTGGAAGGCTTTAGGGAAATAAGCCAGGGTTTTGAGAAAAGTGGCTGATTTGGGGTCTTTGCATGACAACATTTTCTTACCAAAGGGGGCTGGTGAGATCTACTCTTTTAGGAAGATTTGTATTGACCAGAAGTTGTGAAATGGCTCAGAATTCATAAGGTAGCAGGGGACCCTGGTCAGACTGTATCACTTTCCTATGTTCTGTGTCTCATGGGCAGTTAGCAATGCTCAGACTTTTACATTGGAAGAGTGGATATTTAGGAAGCAGCTATCCATGGGGATGAGGAGGAGGAATGTCCCTTACACATTTCCATGGTTTCCAACTACTTTTCACACAAGCATATGCTCATTTTGATATTAATCTCAACAGGAAAGCATCTTACAGATTTGGAAATCAAAGCTTGGAGAGACTTTTGACCTGCCCAATGCCACTCAGTTAGTCTAAGGCTGAGCTAAGGCTCAAACCCAGGCACCGCCATTGTAACTTTCAATGCTCTTTCTACCATGGCTCAACTATCTGTTTTGTTATAAAATATTAGCAGAATGGCAAGTGAAATTAAGCATAAGAAGATAGAAGGAAAGAAAAGAAGCATTGGGTCATACATGATTGATTTATTCTGAACTTCTTCTCATCAGAAATATTTATTGCTCCTCCCTCCAAATACATGGTGCTGTGCAAGGTGCATGGATGGTACCAAATCAGAGAAGACAGCCTCTGCCCTGAGAAACTTGCAGTCCAAGTTGGCATGATAGACACAGCAATGCCACTGGTATTGGCATCACAGACTCATGGCCCACTTCTGGTTTCAGCCCACGCGTGGGAAACAATTCCATGACCTCAAGACTCAACTCCAGCTGTCAGCATCTCACTTCGAGGGTGTGCTACATGGCTTTCTTTGCTCTGCCCCTGAGGCTCCTGCCAAGCCATGGAAGCTGGAGCTTGTTTGGCTGGTTCAGAGCTACTCAGGAGAGCTGGGGAATCAGTACACCCAGGGATGACGCTTGTACAGTGAGGGACGGAACCTGGTGGGTAAATGCTCCAGTCTCTCACTTTGCAGCTGGACAATTCCAGGAGGTAGTTCTATCCTTGTCTCAGGTTCTGCTGCTTTTCCCAAGCTAAGACAAAAAGACAAAACATATGCTCACAAAATTATAAATAATATAGAATATAATACTATAAGGCAGTATGACATAATATCTATATGGGAGAGAAAGAGAGAATAGATAATACAGGAGTTGTAAGAAACAAGAATAAATCGCTGAAAACTGGGGTCACTGGAGTCAAACCTTTAAGTGAGATTGTGATTTCAATACATTGTTATATGGAATCCAGGGCACGGGAATCCGTGGGAGGGAATATTTCTAGGATTCTTACAAACCTCTGTTTTTCTTTGCTTTACTAAATGCCAGCCATTAAGAATGCTTGAGTCTCCAGTGGAAACTTTAATCACCAAGTGCCCACCATGAAATAGCAGCTTGTTGACTGCTAACACTCTTTGAAACCCAAGTTGTCTCTATTTTTTTCTATTTTTGATTGGGGCATAATGTTATTAGGGTTGACCCCTTATCCTTTAGGGATGATCATATAGCTCCATTCCCTGGTAGAATATTTTTGAGCATAGCCAATGCCAAAATTACTTATCTGAAGTCTCAGGGACAAGCAGGACGGGAATGCCAAGGCTGCTTTGTGAAGGAACTTGTCAGTCAAGGAGAAGTGCAAATGCCATGTGGTCGGCTTTTAAATCAAGACCAGATTGCAAACGGCATTTCGTGGGTCTTGGTTATACTCCAGTTGTCTGATGCTCAGAAGTCTGACGAAAAGTGGAGATATTTTTGCCACAGTGAAGTTCTGGCATTGGAGCCAGTTGCCTTGATTTCCATTGCAGAGAGCCAGTTCTGCAGCATGACTCTCAGAAGAGGCAGTGAGGAAGGCCTGGAGGGAGAGGGTGGTCCTCTCAGGGCACAGATCAGGCTGGAGAAGGAACAGGGTGGAGAGGCTTGGACGGCAGCTCCGTCCGTGGTCCCTGATCTTGCTTTCAGCAAGTAGCTTTCTTTATAAGGACTCATTTCTCTCTTGCTCTTCATCAGCTCAGTGAATGAGAAGCAAAAGAGCTTCAAAGGGGAAGTAAGAAGGAGGAAATTCAAAAGGCAAAGAAAATATCTGCACATCATGCAGAGCATAAACAAAACGTAAACCTTCAATAACAGGCACCCATCGGCAGATGAAAGGAGGTGAAGCAAAAGCCCACCTCCCAAGTAACCACAGCTGCACCAGTGTATGTTGAAAACACTTACAAAGCTCCAAACATTAACTATTTTGCTCTTTTCAAAGTTTATAACCTTTTCCCTTTTTGCTCAGCTGTGTTCTAATGACAATTCTTTTTTCTGTTAAAGAAGATCAATTTATGAGAACAGGATGTTTGTATTAAATATTAAATTGTCAAGGCTTCCTTCAGCCGAAGGTCCCAGCTTGGCTTCAGTTCTCATTGAAATAGACATTCCTACAGAACTACAGAGAGTACAAAGTGTTTGTCAAATCTTGATAGTGTAACCCGGCGTAGGGCCAAGAACAGAATAATTGGTTAATGTCCACATAGTTGTTTGAAGATAGAAAGTACTGTGTAAGTTCTAAGTGGTACTGAGAGTTGAGCCAGAGCTGGAGGGCATGATTCTAGGGGGTCAGTAGAGTATGCTCTTCTCCTTGACTTTCAAGGAACAAAGACACTGGTTCATGTGGATGACCTACGTTTTTGGTGGGAGCCATTTGGGCTCTAGAAATTGGCCTTCAGCTCTGGGATGTCTCCTCTCCTCTCATCCCTTCTTGGAGGTTTAATTATGGGCTTATCTGTGTCATCTTTGGCCTTCAGAGGCTGTGCAATGTCCTAGAGGGTGTCCTTCATTTCATGTGAAAGTATTCTGGGTTTAGGAGGTAGAACTTTGCAAAAACAGGCAAATGTATCTTAATAGAATTTACCATTTCTTCTGCAGGAAGGTTGTAGGTGGTCACAAAAGTGAAGGGAATATGGCGAAATAAGTCTTGGGCATGTTCATTCTTCCTCTTGAAGAGGCATAAAACAATTATGTGTTTTGTAACCATTATGGTTTTTCAAGAAAACTGAACCCACACAAAGTGGTTTAATAGAATATAATGGTGGGGGGGCGCGGATCTTAGCATGCCGGGGCTTCTCCCACATACCCGGCTTTTTCTCTTAGGCAAAGTGATCCTGTGGAGGTAGGCTGAGTCCACAATTAGCCGGTGCTCAGATCCACGGCAGGCTGCCTCCAGCAATTCCTTATTTTTTGAAGAAATCAGATCCCTTGTCCTGGAGTTTCCCCTGGATATTCATTGGATTTCCACTGTATTTTTTTAGCATGTTTCTCTATTCTTTTACTTCCTGTAAACTGGTAGTTATATGTACAGAGTTGATTAGATTTTTGGCAATACTTCACATAGGATGTTAGTGTTAAAAAGTAAGATGGGGGCTTCCCTGGTGGCCCAGTGTTTGAGAGTCCACCTGCCGATGAAGGGGACACGGGTTCGTGCCCCTAAAAAAGAAAGATGGCAGAGGAGTAAGACGTGGAGATCACCTTCCTCCCCACAAAAACATCAGAAATACATTTATATGTGGAATAACTCCTACAGAACACCTACTGAATGCTGGCAGAAGACCTCAGACTTCCCAAAAGGCAAGAAATTCCCCATGTACCTGGGTAGGGCAAAAGAAAAAAGAAAAAAACAGAGACAAAAGAATAGGGACAGGACCTGCACCTCTGGGAGGCAGCTGTGAGGGAGGAAAAGTATACACACACTAGGAAACCCCTTCACTGGTGGAGACTGGGAAGGGGGAGTGGTGGGGTAAGGGAGCTTCAGAGCCACGGAGGAGAGCGCAAGCAACAGTGGTGCAGAGGGCAAAGCAGAGAGATTCTTGCACAGAGCATCAGTGCCAGCATTCATCAGCCTGAGAGGCTTGTCTGCTCACCCGCCAGCTGGGGTAGGTGGGGGCTGGGAGCTGAGGCTCTGGCTTGGGAGGTCAGATCCCAAGGAGAGGACTGGAGTTGGCTGTGTGAACACAGCCTGAAGGGGGCTAGTGTGTCACAGCTAGCCGGGAGGGAGTCCAGGAAAATGTCTGGAGGTGCCAAAGAGGCAAGAGACCATTGTTTCGGGGTGCACGAGAAGAAGGGATTCAGAGCACTGCTAAACGAGCTCCAGAGATGGGCATGAGCTTCAGCTATCAGCACAGACACCAGGGACGGGCATGAAATGCTAAGGCCACTGCTGCAGCCACCAAGAAACCTGTGTGCAAGCACAGGTCACTAACCACACCTCCCCTCCCGGGAGCCTGTGCAGCCCGCCACTGCCAGGGTCCTGTGATCCAGGGACAACTCCCCCAGGAGAGCACACAGCGTGCCCCAGTCTGGTGCAACATCACGCTGACCTCTGCTGCTGCAGGCTAACCCCACATTCTGTACCGCTCCCTCCCCCTGGCCTGAGTGAGCCAGAGCCCCCAAATCAGCTGCTACTTTAACCCCATCCTGTCTGAGAGAGGCGGGGGCAAATCCAAAGCTGAACCCCCGGAGCTGTGGGAACAAAGAAAAGAAAGGGAAATCTCTCCCAGCAGCCTCAGGAGCAGTGGATTAAATCTCCACAATCAACTTGATGTACCCTGCATCTGTGGAATACCTGAATAGACAACGAATCATCCCAAAATTGAGGCAGTGGACTTCGGGAGTAGCTGTAGACTTGGGGTTTGCTTTCTGTATCTAATTTGTTTCTGGTTTTATGTTTATCTTAGTTTAGTATTTAGAGTTTATTATCATTGGTTGATTTGTTTATTGATTTCGTTGCTCTCTTCCTCCTTTTATATATATATATATATATATATATATGATTCCTTG
>NW_020185334.1:4385573-4635961 GCF_003031525.2 Neophocaena asiaeorientalis asiaeorientalis | reverse complement strand
TCCTTTTTTTTTTTTTAAAGTATAGATTTTAGCACTTGTTATCACTGGTGGATTTGTTTTCGGTTTGGTTGCTCTCTTCTTTCCTTCTTTCTTTTTATTTTTTAAATTTTAAATAATTTTAAATTTTTTTATTTTAATAACTTTTTAATTTAATTTAATTTATTTATTTATTTTTCCTTTCTTTCTTTCTTTTTTTCCTCCCTTTTCTTCTGAGCTGTGTGGCTGAAAGGGTCTTGGTGCTCCGGCTGGGTGTCAGGCCTGTGCCTCGGAGGTGGAAGAGCTGAGTTCAAGACATTGGTCCAGCAGAGACATCCTGGCTCCACATAATATCAAATGGCAAAAGCTCTCCCAGAGATCTCCATCTCAACACTAAGATACAAAGAAAAAATATTAAAAGCAGCAAGGGAAAAACAACAAATAACAGAAGGGAATCCCCATAA
The DNA here is from genome assembly GCF_003031525.2 of Neophocaena asiaeorientalis asiaeorientalis. Taxonomy (NCBI): domain Eukaryota; kingdom Metazoa; phylum Chordata; class Mammalia; order Artiodactyla; family Phocoenidae; genus Neophocaena; species Neophocaena asiaeorientalis. The sequence continues at coordinate 4,635,521 of NW_020185334.1, read as the reverse complement.
GGTTAACAGCTGATCTTTCAGCAGAAACTCTGCAAGCCAGAAGGGAGTGGCAGGACATATTTAAAGTGATGAAAGGGAAAAACCTACAACTAAGATTACTCTACCCACCAAGGATCTCATTCAGATTCAACAGAGAGAGTAAAACCTTTACAGACACGCAAAAGCTAAGAGAATTCAGCACCACCAAACCAGCTCTACAACAAATGCTAAAGGAACTTCTCTAGGCAGGAAACACAAGAGAAGGAAAAGACCTCCAATAACAAACCCAAAACAATTAAGAAAATGGTAATAGGAACATACAATCAATAATTACCTTAAATGTAAATGAATTAAATGCTCCAACAAAAAGACTTAGACTGGGTGAATGGATAAAAAAACAAGACCCTTATATATGCTGTCTACAAGAGACCCACTTCAAACCTAGGGACACATACAGACTGAAAGTGAGGGGATGGAAAAATATATTCCATGCAAATGGAAATCAAAAGAAAGCTGGAGTAGCAATTCTCATATCAGACAAAATCCAAAGAAGGACACTACATAATGATCAAGGGATCAATCCAAGAAGAAGATATAACAATTGTAAATATTTATGCACCCAACATAGGAGCACCTCAATACATAAGGCAAATGCTAACAGCCATCAAAGGCGAAATCAATGGTAACAAAATCATAGTAGGGGACTTTAACACCCCAGTTTCGCCAATGGACAGATCATCCAAATGAAAACAAAGGAAACACAAGCTTTAAATGATACATTAAACAAGATGGACTTAATTGATATTTATAGGACATTCCATCCACAGACAACAGAATACACTTTCTTCTCAAGTGCTCACGGAACATTCTCCAGGATATATCATATCTTGGGTCACAACTCAAGCCTTGGTTAACTTAAGAAAATTGAAATGGTATCAAGTATCTTTTCTGACCACAATGCTATGAGACTAGATATCAATTACAGGAAAATATCTGTAAAAAATACAAACACATGGAGGCTGAACAATACACTACTAAATAACCAAGAGGTCACTGAAGAAATCAAAGAAGAAATCAAAAAATACCTAGAAACAAATGACAATGAAAACACGATGACCCAGAACCTATGGGATGCAGCAAAAGAGGTTCTAAGAGGGAAGTTTATAGCAGTACAAGCCTACCTCAAGAAACAAGAAACATCTCAAATAAACACCCCAACCTTACACCTAAAGCAATTAGAGAAAGAAGAACAAAAAAACCCCCAAAGTTACCAAAAGGAAAGACATCATAATGATCAGATCAGAAATAAATGAAAAAGAAGTGAAGAATACAATAGCAAAGATCAATAAAACTAGAAGCTGGTTCTTTGAGAAGATAAACAAAATTAATAAACCATTAGCCAGACTCATCAAGAAAAAAAGGGAGAAGACTCAAATCAATAGAATTAGAAATGAAAAAGAAGTAACAACTGACACTGCAGAAATACAAAGGATCATGAGAGATTACTACAAGCAACAATATGCCAATAAAATAGACAACCTGGAAGAAATGGACAAATTCTTAGAAAAGCACAACCTTCCGAGACTGAACCAGGAAGAGGTAGAAAATATAAACAGTCCAATAACAAGTACTGAAATTGACACTGTGATTAAAAATCCTCCAACAAAAGTCCAGGACCAGATGGCTTCACGGGTGAATTCTATCAAACATTTAGAGGGCTAACACCTATCCTTCTCAAACTCTTCCAAAATATAGCAAAAGGAGGAACACTCCTGAGCTCATTCTATGAGGCCACCATCACCCTGATACCAAAACCAGACAAAGATGTCACAAAGAAAGAAAACTACAGGCCAATATCACTGATGAACATAGATGCAAAAATCCTCAACAAAATACTAGCAAACAGAATCCAACAGTACATTAAAAGGATCATACAACATGATCAAGTGGGGTTTATCCCAGGAATGCAAAGGTTCTTCAATATATGCCGACCAATCAATGTGATACACCATATTAACAAATTGAAGGAGAAAAACCATATGATCATCTCAATAGATGCAGAAAAAGCTTTTGACAAAACTGAACACCGTTTATGAATAAAAAACCCTCCAGAAAGTAGGCATAGAGGGAACTTTCCTCAACATAATAAAGGCCATATATGAAAAACCCACAGCCAACATCGTTCTCAATGGTGAAAAACTGAAACCATTTCCTCTAAGATCAGGAACAAGACAAGGTTGTCCACTCTCACCACTATTATTCAACATAGTCTTGGAAGTTTTAGCCACAGCAATAAGAGAAGAAAAAGAAATAAAAGGAATCCAAATTGGAGAAGAAGAAGTAAAATTGTCACTGTTTGCAAATGACATGATACTATACATAGAGAATCCTAAAGTTTCTACCAGAAAACTACTAGAGCTAATCAATGAATTTGGTACAGTAGCAGGATACAAAATTAATGCACAGATTCTCTTGCATTCCTATACACTAATGATGAAAAATCTGAAAGAGAAATTTAGGAAACACTCCCATTTATCATTGCAACAAAAAGAATGCAATACCTAGGAATAAATCTACATAAGGGGACAAAAGACTTGTATGCAGAAAACTATAAGACACTGATGAAAGAAATTAAAGATGATACAAACAGATGGAGAGATATACCACATTCTTGGATTGGAAGAATCACCATTGTGAAAATGACTATGTAACCCAAAGCAATCTAAAGATTCAATGGAATCCCTATCAAAATACCAATGGCATTTTTCACAGAACTAGAACAAAAATTTTCACAATTTGTATGGAAACACAAAAGACCCCGAAGAGCCAAAGCAATCTTGAGAAAGAAAAACAGAGCTGGAGGAATCAGGCTCCTGGATTTCAGACTATACTACAAAGCTACAATAATCAAGACAGTAAAGTATTGGCACAAAAACAGAAACATAGATCAATGGTACAGGATAGAAAGCCCAGAGATACACCCATGAACATATGGTCACCTTATTTTTGATAAAAGAGGCAAGAATATACAATGGAGAAAAGGCAGTCTCTTCAATAAGTGGTGCTGGGAAAACTGGACAGCTTCATGTAAAAGAATGAAATTAGAACACTCCCTAACACCATACACAAAAATTAACTCAAAATGGATTAAGGACCTAAATGTAAGGCCAGACACTATCAGACTCTTAGAGGAAAACATAGGCAGAACACTGTTTGACATAAATCACAGCAAGATACTTTTTGACCCACCTCCTAGAGAAATGGAAATAAAAACAAAAATAAACAAATGGGACCTAATGAAACTTAAAAGCTTTTGCACAGCAAAGGAAACCATAAACAAGACAAAAACACAACCCTCAGCATGGGAGAAAATATTTGCAAAAGAAGCAACTGACAAAGGATTAATCTCCAAAATTTACAAGCAGCACATGCAGCTCTATATCGAAAAAACAAACAAACCCATCCAAAAATCGGCAGAAGACCTAAACAGACATTTCTCCAGAGAAGATATACAGATTGCCACATACACATGAAAGTGTGCTCAACATCACTAATCATTAAAGAAACGCAAATCAAAACTTCAATGAGGGATCACCACACACCATTCAGAATGGCCATCATCAAAAAATCTACAAACACTAAATGCTGGAGAAGGTGTGGAGGAAAGGGAACCCTCTTGTCCTGTTGGTGGGAAAGTAAATTGATACAGCCACTATGGAGAACAGTATGGAGGTTCCTTAAAAAACTAAAAATAGAACTACCCTATGACCCAGCAATCCCATTACTGGGCATATATCCTGAGAAAACCATAATTCAAAAAGGGTCATGTACTACAATGTTCATTGCATCTCTATTTACAATAGCCAGGACATGGAAGCAACCTAAGTGTCCATAGACAGATGAATGGATAAAGAAGATGTGGCACATATATACAATGGAATATTACTCAGCCATAAAAAGAAACGAAACTGAGTTTTTTGTAGTGAGGGGGATGGAACTAGAGTCTGTCATACAGGGTGAAGTAAGTCAAAAAGAGAAAAACAAATACCATATGCTAACACATATATATGGAATGTAAAAAAAAAAAAAGGTTCTGAAGAACCTAGGGGCAGGATGGGAATAAAGACACAGACGTAGAGAATGGACTTGAGGACACGAGGAGGGGAAAGGGTAAGCTGGGACGAAGTGAGAGAGTGACATGGACTATGTAAAATAGGTAGTTAGTGGGAAGCAGCCCTGTGCAGGTGGGAAGCACAGGGAGATCAGCTCAGTACTTTGTGACCGCCCAGAGGGGTGGGATAGGGAAGGTGGGAGGGAGACGCAAGAGGGAGAGGATATATGTAAATGTATAGCTGATTCACTTTGTTATATAGTAGAAAGTAACGCACCATTGTAAAGCAGTTATACTCCAATAAAGATGTTAAAGAAAAAAGAATTTAATGTAGGAATTGAACCAGAGAGGTATCGGAAGGGCTGAAAATAAGGGAAGGTGAGGCAATCTAAGGAGGAACAATGCAGAGTGCGGATGTGTAGGGCTGGAGGACAGAGCAGGGAGGTGTTGTCTACAGAGCTCAGAGGTTGCTTGGGGAGATCTGGATCCTAGGAGGAAAGCCTGCCTGGAGACATGGAGGAGATGCAACTTCTCCTGAGAAGCCACTCAAGGCAGAGTGAGGAGGAGAAATACTCAGGCTTCTTCCTTTCTCCTGCCCTAGCCCCCAAGGCCAGTGTTCCTCATTGCCCCAACATACTTAGAAACCACATGGGCAAGGGGATCTGGGAAATTTACCTCACAGGGGCCAGCCCTGTGTTACAGAACAGCAGGGTCAGGGTGGGGGATAGATCCAAGTGTCAAGAGGCAAGTGCACAGCACACGTAGGGAAGGCTCAGAAAAGCCCTGCAGTCCTGAGGTCTACGTATCATTGTCTGACCTGGAGTCAGCCGCAATTATTTGGCAGTGGTACTTTTAAAATTTGTATGATTATTTTTTAAACTTCCATTGATCCTGTATGACCATCTTGTATGGAGTTTCAAGAGGATTTCAAATCGCTAATCAAGGTTGCTAACTTTTTGCTGTAGCAGCTTGTTGGTTTCACACTGAAGTTGATCAGAGAGGTAGAATGAAAAGTGAGTAGAGGCAGGGACTTGTGGCTTCTCTAAGTGGTGTAATTTTCTTCTTCATTCATGTTGTGGAGGCAGAGGCAGGCAGGGAGGTTTGGGGAGTACGGTTTAGTGCTGGCCAGCGTGATGCTGGCAGAGGGAAAGTCCCCTCTAAGGAGCGGGTATGTTGGCCAAGGGATGGAGAGGAGCACCCTCGTCCAGAGAACTCTGAGGTGGACATGGTCAATGGAGCTTTTATTTTCACAAATGGGTGTGATTGTCACATGGGAAGTTACAGCTTAGAGTTTGGACTCTTGGTCTCACGCATCACGCTCTCCATCTAGCGTGGGGATTCTATCATCCCAAATGCCCTGTAGAGACACTTACCTTTCTTCCCCGTATTCTGGGTCTCCTGCCTTGATGCCTGGTCCCTCCTTCAGACAGTTTTTCTTAAGTAGCTCACAGAAGTAAACATACATTCTTACATACATATATAAACATATATATATATAAAGATATAAATATATATAGTTGAAGTATTATATAAACCTCTGAATTTTTTTGTATACTGTGTATGTGTGGGTGTGTGTGTTTGTGTTACTCCTACATTATACGTGGGATTACTGCAAACTGCAGTGTGATCCATAAGGGGAGAATTCATCCCACACTTTCTCTGCCACACACCCCTCAGCATCAGTACACCTTGGGGTCTCCTAAGTCATGCCTGGACACTGGGCATTGATGGGGCATTTGATACCTAGTGCCAAGGTTGTTTCAGAAAAAAAGAAGAGACCTTTCAAAAAGTGGCATCAAGGAATAGTCCTATCTTGGCATTAGGCTACCAAAACTTTGATCCTCAATCTGGAAGATGTGCTTGGGAGAGGTGCATCAGCTAGAGGATCCTGGTATCCAATTCCCCGGCTGCTGCCAGGCAAGGTTGGTGAGTGGCAAGGGAGTGTCTGCCACCAAATCCCACGAAAGCAGTTCCTTTTCATCTCTTAGCTCCACCTTGCCACAAAATCTACACATTCAATAAGGCCAGTCTCTGTAATTGTAATGCTAAATACATCACTGACTTTGACAGGCAATACATCACTGACTTTGACAGGCAATGTGTGTCATGTAGGTCTTGACGATGAAATACTTGGTAATTTTCAGAAGACGGTGTGGCTTTTTTCTTCTCTGAAGATCACTTTTGCTATTTTCCCCCTTTGAGTTTGGATAAAACCCTAGTACTTGAATCAGTTCCTAGATTCAAGGGTTTGCCTGGCTGCCTGAGAAGTCTATTATCTTTGTCTCCTCTGTCTTCAACTTCTGCGTTGACCACAATTTCCCTTTTCCCCAACTTTGGCCAGTTGCTCCAGCTCTTTTCTGCTTCTCTTCAGTCAGAGTGAGCAAGAAGTTTTCCCTCACTAATCAATACAACTAACCAGTCTCTTTTGGAGATGCTATCAGTTTATCCTAAACTTCAGACAAATCTGTGAGTGCATTTGCCTGCACTTGTGGTTGATTTACTACTAACAGACCAGACAGGTAATCTCCAGAGATCCCTTTCTAGTCTCCAGATTTAGAGCTCTACCCAATATGGTGAAATGAAATATATTTGACAGTGAGAAGGGAGGGGAAGAAAAACCAGGTGCATGATTTTATGTAGTTGAGGAAATTACCTTTGTTCCACCTATAGTAAAAACGAAATGAAACCTCTTTGGAGGTTACGCAAATGAAAATTCCCACCACACGTCTTTCAAACATGGTGTCTTTTGTGTGCTGCTTTACTACTCTTGATTCTAGCTGGGACGGTTAGTGGAAGTACCAAAAACCACTAGAGAGGCCGTGTTTGTGATATTGCCAGCCTGAATGGAAACAGGAAATACCAAGTATCTTATAATAAATGCGAAGACTCCCAGCCTAATTTCACAGCCACAGAAGTTTGAATAGAGGTAAGACCAGGCTGCAAATCTTGGGTGTACATTTCAACAAAACTTCCAGTCTCCTGTGACCTGCACTGTGTCAGAGAAATGACTGCTAAACTCAGTCTTGGAAATCCACTTCTGAGATGGACAAGTCCCAGTGCCCTTTCACTTTTTGAATGGACGGTCAATAGAAGGGCTCTTGCTCTGCTGGATAACGGGAAGGAGATTGTATCTGATAGCTCTCTAAGGCCAGTTAGGAAACCATTTGCTGTAACTTAGATAAAGCCCTATTAGGAAAAAGGGGAAAAAATCTGGACAGTTACTACTCACAGTGATAGTATTGGCATCATCTGGAGCTTGGTAGAAATGCAGAATCTCAGGCCCCAAACCACAACTCCTGAATCAGAGTCTGTGATTTTTTAAGATACTTGAGGGATTTGTGAGTGCACTGAAGGGTGTCAAGCACTGGTTTGGAAGACTCCAGATAGTTCTTTGAAAATTCAGTGATTTCTTGGCAGGTGAATGATGAATAGTTTCGATAGGTAGCTCTATAGTTATACCAAACTGCCTATATTGTATAGGTAGTGTTATAGTTTCTGTATAATCTGAAGGCTCCCATAGAGCTTTCCTCCAATTCTCCCAAATTCTTTTATGGTGTAAATGTCTGAGTGTGTGTGTGTGTGTGTGTGTGTGTGTGTGTGTGTGTGTCTATGTATACATATTCCCCCAATACTGTATAACAAATTATAATAAATTTAGCAGCTAACACGGCACACATTTATTACCTCACAGTTTCTGTGGGTCAGAAGTCTGGATGTGAGTTAGCTGGGCCCTCTGCTCAGGATCTTATCAGGCTGAAATGAGGGTGTCAGCCAGCACTGGGATCTTGTCTTAAATTCAGGTTCCTCCTCCAAGCTCACTGACTGTGGGCAGGGTCTCTTTCTTGTGGCTGTAGGGCTTAGGTCTGTTTTCTCACAAGCTGTTGGCCTTAGACCCCTCTCAGTGCGGTCTGTGCCACAGGGCCCTTTCCTTTCACAGCATGGCTGTTTGCTCCTAGGACAACAGAAAAACCTCTGCTGCTGTTTCCTATCTCATCTATGGGCTCAACAGATTAGGTCAGGCCCACCCGATATAATCTCCCTTTTGATTAAGTCAAAGTCAACTGACAAATATCTTGATTATATTTGCAAAATCCCGCTTGCTTAAAATATAACATAATCATGGAAATGATATCCCATGATATTCCCAGGTTCTGTCTGCACTCAAGGGGGAGGAATTGTACAGAGTATGCATACCAGGGAATATTGGGGGCCATGTTAGAATTCTGCCTGTTATTAAAAATATATTTATACACACACACACACACACACGAATAAATTATACATAATTCAAATTTAGGTAACTTCCAGGATTATAGATAAAAATTCTTTGCAAATCCCAAACTACATTGCTTCACTTAATACTTTTACTTTTATATAACCATGAAAAAACTATATTACTACTCTTTACATATATTTTTCTTCGAATTGATTATTTTAACACTTAAAATTCTTCCAAAAAAGGAAATTTTAATGTCATTAACGTATATTGAAGGTCATTATTATTCATCATGACATAGAATGTGACACAAAGTATAAGTTCAAGGGAAATAAAATATTATTAAATTAGATCTATCAGCCATTGCCTGATCTTGAAGTCTGTGCCTGATGCTTACTTCTTTTTGTTAAAAGAGGGAGTAAGATGTCCTAGCTCCAAACCAAGTTTTTCTCCTTAACATAATAAATTGTTGAGATGAGGGTAAAAAGAGTCACTTTCTCACTGTGTGGTGTGATTCAGTGTTCTTGATGCTGTGTGAATGACATCTAATTAAGGGGAACCCCACACTTTGGGATACACTGGGTTCCCTGATGGTCTTTATTAAAAACAAAATGTCTTTTGCCCCAAGTAGGATTGTACATAAGCTTTGTGTGTTACCTTACATCATTAACCTTTGTTGCCTCCTATATAAAATGTTCATGTTATTATATCAAATATTCTGACAGCACCAGAAATATTGTGTTGGCCAAAAAAGTGCCTTTGGGTTTTAAGTAAAAATAAAAGATACATTTTTCATTTTCACCAAAACTTTGTTGAACAACGTATTCACCCTTTTGTTCCACTACCTTCTGCCAGTTTTCAGGCAACTTCATAATTCTTTCTTCCCCAAACATTTTATCATTTTGAGCAAAGAACTGTTCCACATGCCTTTTACAGTCTTCCAGGGAATTGAAATTTTTCCATTAAGAGAATTTTGTAAAGACTGAAATCAATGGAAATCCGAAGGTGCAATGTCTGGGGTATACGGCAGATGAATCAGAACTTCCCAGCTAAGCTGTAACAGTTTTTTGCCTGGTCATCAAAGAAACATGCGGTCTTGCGTTATCCTGATGGAAGATTATGCGTTTTCTGGACGTTTTTCGTTGAGTGCGCTTTCAGTTGGTCTAATTGGGAGCAGTACTTGTTGGAATTAATTGTTTGGTTTTCTGGAAGGAGCTCATAATAGAGGACTCCTTTCCAATTCCACCATATACACAACATCATCTTCTTTGGATGAAAACTGGCCTCTGGTGTGATTGGTGGTGGTTCATTTTGCTTGCCCCACAATCTCTTCCATTCCACGTTATTGTACAGTATCCACTTTTCCTCGCCTGTCACAATTTGTTTTAAAAACAGAACGTTTTCATTACTTTTAAGTAGAGAATCACATGTGGAAATACAGTCAAAAAAGTTTTTTTCGCTTAACTTATGTGGAACCCAAACATCAAAGCAAATAACATAACCAAGCTGGTGCAAATGATTTTCCACGCTTGATTTGGATATTTTGAGTATGTTGGCTATCTCCCACGTGTTATAACGTTGATTGTTCTCAATTAATGTCTCAATTTGATCTCTATCAACTTAAACTGGTCTACCCAACCGTGGAGCATTGTCCAGCAAGAAATCTCCAGCACGAAACTTCACAAACCACTTTTGACACGTTTGATCAGTCACAGCACCTTCTCTGTACGCTGCACAAATCTTTTTTTTCTGCGTTTCACTTGCTTTTTTACCTTTCTTGATGTAATAAAGCATAATATGCCAAAAATGTTGCTTTTTTCTTCCATTGTCAATATTAAAATGCTACACAAAAATTCACCAATTTTGATAAGCTTTTTAAAAAATGCACGCTGATATGACAGCTGTCACATACAATCTAACAAAATTGTTTCAAATGGAGTTAAGAACAACCAAGTGCTACTAGAGCCATCTTACGGAAAAAACCGAACGAACATTTTGGCCAACCCAGTAATTTCTCACAACTCTTCTAGCTTCAGAATTTATTATTATATCCAATTAGTGATATTAGATATTTGCATAGAATTAGTTATTAGATTGGCCAGCTTGCCACCTATGAAGGAGTAACTTCCTTGAAGGATTGGGAGGTAGAAAAATGTAAAGTGGAAATATAAGGACTGTGCCCTTCTGAGATATGGACTATAATTCAAGGAAGACAAGCCCTTGTGGGGGTCACATGGGGGTCAGAGGCAGTCCTGGTGGCAGTGCAGTATGATGGTGAACTTCTGTTGGTAGCTGTGGGTCAGCCTAAGAAGAGATGGACCAGGAAGAGATGACCGTCAAAAGGTTGAGGAGGTGTCAGAGACAAGCCATTTACCTCACCTTTGCCTAAAGCAGAACCTGACATCCCACAACACGCTGGGTATCTTGCATCTGCCCCTTTCAATCCATCACCAGATTATCTGCCTTACTCTGACCCCTGTGGATCTCTGACTTCCAACTGGGTTTATTAATGGAAGGCATGAGGAGGAGATGGGAAAACTAGAGAATGATGATGGGTCTTTTCCCCCCTGGCTCCCTCCCTGCCCCCAACCATGGATCAGTCGATCCTGTCATGGAAGGTCCTGACTCTGATTGAATCCTTCAGCATTCCAGCAGCTGCCTCTAACTCTTGCCCTTTCTGGTTTAGGAGCTCAAAACTGGCTCTCTCTCTCTTGCCATTTCTCATTGGTCTCCTAAGCTCTGCCTGCCCACAGTAAATAGTTCCTTTCTTAAACTCTCTTCACTTTGTGCATGCCATCTTTTCCCTTCCAGGGTTCACTGATACAGACAACATCAGTCAATTCAACCAATATATGTTTTGGAATATTCCAAGTAAAGGACGTGGTTTCCTGCTAAGATGCACTTTCCCCACCTTGGATTGTGAAGTTGGATATACACAATACTCTTCTTAAAGATCACCCACATCCAGCAGCCCCATCTGAGTCCTCTCTCCATACCACAGGCCTGAGCTGTATATGGAAAAGCACTTGAAAATAATAATTTACTATGTTTTTTCATTTTAAGAAAATCTATCTTCTGAAGGTATAAGTAATAGATTTACTCTGCTAAAAAAAGCACAGTTAAATCTAATCTGTTTTTAATTTAATCTCAAAATGTTAGAAATGCTTTTGAATTGGGGACTACAGTACGATGACTCCTTCCTCTTATTATTATAAAGATGTGACTTGAAATGAGACACTTAGACCCATTGAACCTTCAATTTAGTCTATGAAAAGGATCAAAGTTGTGTGTATAAGCCTGAGACAGGACACTGTGTGTCTCATAAAGGAAAGAGTAACGAGGCTGGATGCCAATTATCCTAGAATTCAATGGTTTCAATTTCAAACAGAATAGAAGTTAAACATTTTTTAAAATCGAACAATTATCTTTCAATTCCAACAAAAATTAGGTAGGATGAACCTGAATCTGAAGAGAAAGAGACATGGGTATTTTTTTAAAAGGAGTAACACTAAGATGGCCATGTATTATTCTTGTACTTCTTTACTGTGAAGGAAAAACTCACCCTGTTTTTGGTGACTCAAACTTTCCTCAGCCAGAGTAGGCTTAGAGTTTGTCAGCAGGGACATTTCAACCAGAAAATTAAATGACAGTTGTTCTCTGTGTCTGTAACTAGGTGGAAAAGTGTGAACAGATGATCATAAGCTCCTTTGACCATAAATAGGAAACAGTCTAGGCTTGTATCAACAGCTTCTCTTTGAAGGATTTGTCTTCCTTGTAAGACCAGTGACCATTCTGCATTTATTGAGTGTAAGAGTTGAGTAAATGTGGCTATGAACCACTGGTGCTGTGGGAAATGGTTGCAGGTGATTCATAGACAGCCCAATAAATAACACATTTGGTAACAGTTTTCCCCTTCAACAATCTCTCAGGCCTTCAGATTTTATTAAGGAGTTTGTCTCAGCTTGTTGATACCATATTTCATCTATTTTAAGACACACAGATTTGTGGGGAGTCTTGTAATTTGATGCATCTCAGATTGTTGGCAGTCTTACGGCAGTAAGAAGTAATTGCATTGTCACTGCATGTTTGAAATTCAATTTGATAACTGTCCATATTGTTGTCACTTCTATGTGTAAATAGGTATAAAATAGTCTTTAATAAATATAAAACATAGATTCTAAGTGAAAAGAGAGCATTGTGTCATAATTTAATTGGTAGCTTTTTTTTTTTTTTTCTTTGTATAACATCACACAATAGCATGTCTTATCTTCAGTGACATCTTCAGGATGACCATCTATCTAGTGGTTATCCTGTGCACTTCCTTCCTCTGGTCTTGTCTCATCTAAAATGTTTTCTCCTCTGCCTGCTATAAACTCACATCATACTCATTCTCCAGGGCCTACAGTGAGCATTAACATCTCTAATGTCTCCCAGTGCCTATAACCTTGAGCAAACAATTCAGCTCTCCCCTAGTTACTGTCTTATAAAGGATAACTATTTTTGTTAATTTAGTTTCACCAGAAACCAGAGCCATTTTTCTTCCCTGGGTCCAAGATCCCCTGTTTGTCGTTAATGGATATAATACTGCATGTCCCATCTATTACACAGTTGTGTTTTAAGAATCAAATGCTAAAAATATGATAGAAGATCCTTTGCAAGGTTAAAGGACCAGATGTCTTATTCTTCAGTGTTAGTCTGTAGAAACTCAAAAGCTTGCAAACCAGTTGGAGAAGACTTCACCGGACCTTGAGCAGATTCCTTTGGCTCACTTGTGGTGGTTTTATGTGCTTGTCCTCAGCTTCTGTGGGCTTTGTGTTTTACACCTTGGTCCTCAGAGCCTTGTCCCATCATCTCTCAATGCACCCCGTACCCCATATCTGATGGGTATGGGAGGTTGAAAGCTCAGCTCCTTTCCCTGAGGAAGGACAGACTCTGAGGCATGAGCTATGCTCCAGAGTTCCCCAGGCTGGGATGTCACCTGGCATCACACTCTTCCTTGGTGTGTCCTCTTCCCTGTCTGCTTCTTCCACTCCCTTAGCAGTTTCTCTTTGGAGAACTTCCTTAATAAATCACTTATATATACCCTCTCCTAAGATCTGCTCAGGGGAACTCAACTCAGACTCCAGTCTTCAAAGCTTGTTTGGAGATATGCTTTCCAAAGAACAAGACATTCATTGACCCATTCACTTGGGAACCTATTTATATTCACACACTTACTGAGCACATATTTATACATGGCAGACACTGTCTTAGGCATTGAGCTGAATGCTGGAAGTCTCCTTTTGTGGACATATAGGCACACAACTAAAAGGTGACAAAACCAGGGTTTGAATAGAGTACGTTGCCTCTAAATCCAGTGTTCTTTTCTCTGTTTTCTCTCTGTGCATGTGAGATGCTCTTATATACTTGCCTGGTGAGTTTTGAAGGTATAGGTCATTTGTTGATTGTAAGACTCTTCCAAAGTTATATTAAACTAATATTATTTTTCTTCCCATAAGCAAAGAAAAAGTTGAATACATTTAGTTTGCTTTTCATCCCTGCTTCAGTTTCCTGGGAGAAACATGGTGAGTTTGATTATTTAATAGTGCGTGTAATTTCTGAGTTGATTTAGAAGTCAAAGCTTTTAGACAAACCAGGCTTGGCCTCATAGCAGCCGTTCTACTGATGGCTGAATAGAAATGTCATTCTACTGATGGCTGAATAGAAGTTCCATTCTACTGATGGTTGAGGATTGACGATGGCAAAAACCCATCCACGGGCATTTGGATAAATCCTGCACAACAAGGATAATATCTCAGGAAGGGTAAGGCAGCCTAGCAAAAGTTATAAGACATACCTTCAAAATTTGAGCCACTAAGCTCCAAGCCAGATGTTATATCTGTAGATATTTTGAAGTCCAAGAGTAGAATTGAGCTGCAGATGGAACTCTAAGGAGTTTTCCCACGATGTCACCCTCGTCACTGGGATTGCATCTTCAGTAACACGGGCGGACAGTTTGGCCGCTTCTGGGGGATTCTGAATGTCTTCTTGCCAACTGAATCTAGGCTTTTGGTTTCTTGATGCCATAGTCAGGACAGTAGTGTAATGCCTGTAAAGTGTCAGAAGAGTACAGGGGAAACATGGAGACTTCTACATTGATCTTAAAACACTCAGGCTTAGTGTAATTTATATTTGCACTGACCAATTTAGTACTCCTCTGGGATGGATCACTTAATTAGAAAGAATAAAAAAAAGCTGTTGTTTGATGTAGATGTCTTAATTATTTCCAAGTGGCAGAATTGATTTCCCCCTGTTATGAATTTGCCTCCATTTGTGAGACTAATGAAGCACCATTAAAGGGAATGGAAGGTCAGAGGTCATCTTTTCTTTACATTTAATGTCCTCAAGCTGGTAGATTATTTATGAGGGTTATTATGCCTGGGTAATGTTCCCAGTTTTTCAGAAGAGCTATATTGATATGTAACAATGAGATACCACCCATCTTGACTTCACGTGAGCTCCAGATGTCAACTGGAAAGAAATGGATTGGGAATATGATTCATTGCCATGAATGTTGGCAGCAGTCAACATGGCTCTTATAATCTTGGAAATAGTGATTCGGCTACTGTGAACAATAAAGCTTGTTCTTCCCCAGTGCTGTAGATAGTTCTTTGTGTCCTAAAGAGAAAAATAGTGCTTATTTACCAAGAGAGCTCATAAATTGGATTCTGAGCTGTGTTTTCTTTTGGATCCCATGCAAAATTGCAACCAAAAATATATACTCCCCAAGAACATAAGAGCTTGGAGCATAGATGTACCAGAGGGGTTATGAATTTGTGTCCCTAAACCAGATTTCCAGGGTTCTATTACTAACTCTGTGACCTATAATTTGTGTGGTCTTGACCAGGTATGTAACATCCCTGTGCCTCAGTTTCCTCATCTGCAAAATGGGTTTAAGAGACAACCTTGAGAATTAAATGAATAATTTTGTGCCAAAATGATTAGAATAGTTTCTGGTACACATCAAGCATTCAATAAGTGTTAGCAGTTTTTAGCATAAAGGTTTTAAATTGACCATGTCAATTTCTGCCCCACAGTTTAATTCCTGGACTGGTCCAGGGGATTGATCCTTTGGTGGACTATCTGTTTGTTTGACTCTGCTTTGTTCCAGCTTTCCCTCAGCTCCATACGCTGCCGGCTTCTCTCCCTGTGCCCAGCTAGGATTCCCCTTACCTTTTTTGAAGGGTGGGTGATTTGCCATGGGTCAGTCCTCATCAGGACAGGAAATGGAAAGTAACTATGTGTGTTTGTATGTGTGCAAGGGCCTGTGGTGGGGGTAGTGGTTAGACCATAGATTCTGGAGTCAGATGGATCAGTTTTGTCATTCACAGCTGAAGCTTCATACCTGTATGACCTCAAGTAAATTACTTCCTCGCTCTGAGCCTCAAATCCTCATCTCTAAAATGGGTACAATTCCTAGAGTGATTATGAGAACTAAATGCAACAAAGCACTTGGCATAATTCCTGGCACAAGGGAAGTCTTTAATAAACACTAGCTATTCTGTTATACATATCCATCCACACAAAACACACACCAATACCAAAGTCCCTACAATATAGAGAGTTTGTTACCTTTCAGAGACTGATTGATAGATAATTTAACATTTAAAAATCTACCCTCTAGTTTCTAATCAACACTCTGTTTCAGTTGCCCTTGTCAGCTTTTAAATGGGGAGTCTCACTGAATTATGCAAATGCCAAGTGATACATTTAACATCTTCTGTGGGCTGGGGATTCAGACAGTTCCAGTCTTCATTTGATTGTCTGTTTTTTGCAGAAAACCCATGGGCTTGCTCTCATTTGTTTAGATGGTTGGTGAAACGGTATTCCTCATGACTGATAAAAGGGCTGACACATCCCTGAGACAGATGGCAAGGGCTGGGCCCTCATGAATTTGTTATTGCTGTCATTGAAATTACAGTTGGGCCTTGTCCTCCACAGCTGGAGGAGAAATGGGGGGTTTCGTTTCGAACATGTGGAGCTGGGAAAACCCTCCAGAAGGTGAAGTGCAGGGCGAGGGAGGTGGGCAGGACCAAGACTCCACAGTCATGTATGTGGCCACAGCTGACCCTGGTCAGTCTCAGGCTGATTGCTCACAGGTGAGAGAGATGGGGTGGAAGAGAAGCAGGGGAGCATAGTAGACACCCAGCTTTGATTCTTTTAAAAACCTGAGCACGTCTGAGAGGGCAGCATCTCCCTGCCATCTATTCCACAGGACCTGAGGCAGGCTTGCCCTACCTCCTGAGTTCCCGGCTGCCCATCTTTGAGGGGCACTATCTCATGTATCAGATCCATCCCTGAATGTTCCTGTGTTGTACTGTAGGGGCTGTGATGGAGTTATTTCTGGGGGTCAACGGTACTTTACCTAAAATATCCTGAGATGGATGGAGCATTTTGTGGTGACGATGGTTCAATCTCATATGACAGATTTCTTCCCAGATGACATATCTTTAAACAGTAACAGCTCAAATGGATTGAGCACTTACTATACTGCAGGTTAAACATTTAAGATTTATTATCACACTTCGCCTTCACAGCAACCTTGAGGAGCAGGCGTTACCATCGTTCTCATTTTAGAGATGAGGAATTAGGGAGGGAGTTTCATGTAAGTCTCACAGCTGGAGAAGAGCACAGTCATACTGAGACCTAGGGTGACTTATACCTGCAGTGACCATAGAGTTTATTGTCCAAGTGGGACATTCTTAAGAGTGACAAGGGGCACTGTGGTACACCAGGGCAATAGTCATAGTTCAGGACCATTCATGCAAACTGAGACACAAGCTCTCAACCACCAACTATGTTAACTCCCTGGGTGTGTGTATTTAATGTAGTTATTTATGTATTTTTAATAAATCAACCTAGTCAAGTGATTAAAGATGAGTCTTCCAGGCACCTTTTGCTAGGTTAGAAAATGAACAATTTGGGGTAAGGAAACCTTTGAACATTCTTCAAATGCATGCTTAAGGTATATGGTTTGTAGGTCTGATTGGATGCTCTTTCTTTTTTTTTTTTCTTTTATTTAATATGCCCTGTGTTCACTATCTTTAGACCTTCATTTCAATTCCCAAGGATCCTTTCCCAAATCAACATTGTGCTTCAACATTTAAGCAAGACAAGCAGCTTCACTTCCTCCTGAATACCTTTAAGCACCTTTGTCAACAATGATCCCGTCAATAAGATAAATCAGATAAACCTCTGATGTCCTCACAGGCAAGACTCCTTTGAATTTAGTTCTCAGAGAAGAAGACCTGGGGAGAATCATCTGAATTCAAAACTGCTTAATAGTAAGTTTCAGGCTATGAAGGCAAAGAAAGTTAGAATAGAAAACATTCTGATCATCTTCTTCATAGGACACATTTCAGAACACAGAAGATAGGACCAGCCCAGCTGTGCCAAATACCAATAAGCAGTGGCTTTTAGTTAAATATTCATGGAAAGGATGTTTGCTTTTGCCTCAGGATACAATGGTCTGCTCTGTTTGGGCTAGGTGGTGCCATTCACACTTTCTTGGAATAAACACTGATGACCCTAAAATGGGTTATCTGGGACTGGCATATTGATAGTCTCTGCAAACTTCTGTTTGGTTGGGCCGTGCAGCTAAAGCGAAAATTACTTGGACTTCAAGCCTTGAAGGACCTGTTTGTTTGTACAAGGTACCACCGGCTGGACTTTTGGCAGGGGAAACCTGCCTCAGAGCTTGGCTCTTCTGGTCTCTGAGCAAACCAAATGAGGGGGCTTCTGGATGACTCCTTGTTGGTACATGGTCTAATTTGGAGAATATTTTAATTAGTAGGTTGTGACCAAGACTGTCCTTAAGGTAGCCCAAACCTCTTGCTGCTTTCCTTTGTAAAGGCCAGAGGTCACACCTGACTGCCAAGGGAGGAATGCAGCCTCTGGTTATGTATACTTTGACCTGTACAGTGTTCATCTTAGTTATGTTTTTCAAAAATTTGAACCAGTTAATAAGTAGGAGTCAGAAGATTTTGTATAAATCTTTGGATTTTGGACTTCTTGGAAATACTGGAAGCTCTAATGACAATTGTCAAATTGTCATAATCAATAGATCCGCGTGGATAGGAAGTGGTCTCTCTACTTCCCTTTAAGGTCCCTCTCAACAGGCCCGCTTCACTTGCCTCGAGGTCACGGAGTTTGCTGCCCCTTGGACAGGCCTTTACACTTTTCAAGTAACTTCTCTATGCTTTTATTTCACAGATTCTCTTCCACTGAGGTAAGCAAGGCATGCGTTATTTTTCTTAATATACTTTAAAAAGAGAAAGTGAGACCTAGAAAGAGTAACTGGTGTGGACACTTATCCAGAATGTTATTGGAAGCGTCAAAACCAGATGCCAAGCCTTCCAACCTGAAGCGTGTCCACCACCATGTCAAGCCCTGCTTGCACAACCAGGGCTGTTGGAAATCAGGGAGCCGGTGTGAGCTTGTACCTTAGACAGACCACCCTGTTCTATCCAGGAACACACATGCCAGGTACCCCAGAGTTTCTGTTACAGGTTTTGGCTTTGGAGGGCTGTAGCCTGGAGAATAGAATGTGAACAGTCCTGCAAATGTCATTGCTGTTGTCGTTGTTCTTCTTCTCTTTCTCCCTCATCCCCTCCTCTTCCTTCTTCTCCTTCTCCTTTTTTTTCTCCTTTCTCCTCTTCCTCTTCAATCACCACCATCTCCCCCTCCTCTTTCTTCCTTCTTTTTCTCTAATACCTCTCCCTTTTTTCCTCCTCCCTTCCTTTCTACCTACATCACATTTAGCTAAAAGCCTCCACTTGAGCGGTCCTGTAGGAATTAAAGGCTAAAGCCTCTCTGCCTGGACACATTTCATCCTCGGAATCAGGCATTGGTTGGAGTCCCCTGGCAGTTGATCCTGAGACAAGAATGTAAATAAAAGTAGTTTCTTATTTGGGAGTGGGGTGATTTTAGGAAACACTAGTAAGGACATGGAGAAATGAGACAAGAGAGGGCAGAAAATCAATAAACGGTGAGTTGTCTAGCAAATAACTGTGGGAAATTGGGGCTTCATCCCCCTGGGGAGCCAAGGTATAAAAACAGTGCAGAATATGTATCTCAGAGTTGCCCTGCCCAAGAGGCAAGTGTGCTGGGGTATTCCTTCATTAACTACTGACAGTCACTGAGGGGTGTTCCTTTTGGTGTTGGACATTAATTCCCTGGTGTTTCTAGCTTGCCTTGCACACAGGGAGAGAGCATCCAGAGAGAGTCCTCAGACAAAGAATCCAAGGAGCTGGCAAATGGAAGACAGTCAGCAATCACGGAAATGACACGTGTAAATGGGATCTAGATGGGGCACATAAGTTGTGAAGTCCTTAACACTGGGGACGAGGGTGGGTGAAGATAGGAGACGCAGGGTTAGATGAACCAGGGTGAGTCCTTTAAGAACTCAGGCATACCTGTATCCAAGGCTATATGATTCCCTCAAGGCTACTCCCATGGAGTTGTGTCCCTCAGTCTCTAGACCAGAGTTGCTCAATATCAATTAGGAACAATTGTATAAAGTGACATAAAACCCGAAGTTGAGTTTCACAGTAGTCAGTGAAATCTCTGAATGCCAGTGTTGGTGTGTCTATGCCTATGTTTACGTTTTATAGTCCTTTTCATTCATTGAATATACAAAGGGGCCTATGGTGGTAAAAAGAGTTAAGAACTATAGTTTTAGAATTCACAGATCAAATTTCAGTGTGTTTGTGACATTTTTACATTTTGGAAATTTGATATTACTCAATTTAGTCATTTTGGGGGTCATTTTCATGGATTCTTTTATTTGTGTTTTCCATTTTCTTCCAACTTCTATATAGCTATTTCTACTGAACATAGTTTAAGTATTCTGGATCCAAGGTATAAAAACATAGCATAGATTTTTGAAATTTGGGTTTTTTGTTGTTGCTGTTTGTCTGTCTCTTTTTACACTAGTGGGGTTTTCAGATATGAATATTTGGAAATAAATTGGCTTCTTTTATCATTTTATGTATTTACATATCTATAACCATATAGCTCTCAATGGCTATATATATATATATATATACTCTACACATACATAACTATTTTTCTATCTAGTCTTGGAGGTAGATCAATGATACTTATTTAATTTCCATTCACTGATATATTTA
Source organism: Neophocaena asiaeorientalis asiaeorientalis (assembly GCF_003031525.2). Lineage (NCBI taxonomy): Eukaryota > Metazoa > Chordata > Mammalia > Artiodactyla > Phocoenidae > Neophocaena > Neophocaena asiaeorientalis. The sequence goes on along the minus strand of NW_020185334.1, from coordinate 4,615,045 downwards.
ATCTCTCTGTCTTTCTGTTACTCTTTCTCTCTCCACATGCACACACACACACCATGACTGAACATAATTTTCATAAAATTTAAGAACACATAGCTTTTTATTCATCATCTTACAAATTTTGCATTTTAGAGAGGAAGTGGGAAAGTGGGTTCTCGGATCTCTAGATGTGTGTCTAAGCTGCTGATTGGAGGGTCGTGAGGAAAACAGGATGAAGAAGACATGTGATGGTATCTCACACAATACTGACAGGAGACAGCTAGTCTTTAAACAGCTGAAGAAGTTTCAAGGTAGAAGATTTGGTATCTGCAATACCCAGGGAATACTGGGGCTTTATCCCAAACCCAAGCCCCTTTTAAGACACAGAGATGTGATATGCTTGTGCTGTTGGACACAGAGTAACCAGGTTGTCATCGCTCGCATTGATAAGATATATCAAATCTATCTTATCAAGAAGAGAGAGAAAAGTCAACTACTTCAATTCTACTCACAAACTCATGCTGCATCATTTTATTTATTTCTTTATGAAGTATCCATTGAGCAGCTAGTATGCTCCAAGTCCCATGCTAGGTATTAACGCTTAATAGCTCTTCCTACTCTCTTAATTTACCTTAAAGTCCTTGGACTTCTGCTTCCTGCCTTCTGTTTCCTTTGCTACAGGTGGACAGACTTGTATACTCTCGTTAATTATTTGCCTGGGCCTTGAACTCTCAAGAGAAGCATTCTAAGTATGGAAAGAATTCTGCTAAGAATTGCCTATTGATCATCTACCCCTTAGAACTTTTAAAAGGCCAGCTTTATGTGCTCATGTAATCCCCCCGAGGAACACAGGTATTCTCATTTAAAGCATGGAAAACAGTGGAATGGCTCTGTGGCTTTTTTAGCACTATCGTTTTTAAAACACAGTCTGACTACAGAGACAGCATGGTATACTATTCATCAGAGAGAATTTTTAAAGGGAGAATTGCCTTCAAAAATTAGATTGCATGAGAGAAGAAAGATCAGGATGGCATAGAATTCTCCAGGGAGTCCTAGGATATAAATTTTCTCATCTGTAAAAGTGTGTAGAGAAACAGTATGTGTCTCATAAGGTAGTTGTTCTGTTTGCATAAGATCATCATGCAAGGCAGCTATAAAAGTCCTGAAGTGTTCAGGGAACTTTAGCTCTAACTATGATCGTTACAGTAAAAGATGAGCTATCATCCATTTCTAATTTGTTCATGTCTACCTCTGATGAAAGGAGAGAAAAAAGTTAGCATGACATTGAGACATGGCGGTTGGGCACATTTATTGAATTCCAAGTGACAGACCTCCTTCTGCATGGAAGTTTAGCTGTGGTTATGCAGTATGGGCATGGTTACTTAGATTTTTCCCTTCCTTTTATTTTGTTTTTCCATCCCCAGTGTGTTTAAGAAACCACATCTCTATACAAAGTCAGAAAGTAAGTTGCATGAGAGAGAAGAAAGGAGTATTGAATGTGCTCTGAAAGCACACAGGGAAGATGATAAGAAAATATTTGACATATTATGCCCTTTGGAGATAGCTTATCAGAGACTGGGTCAGCTTCATTGGTTTCACAAAATGGTCTTGTTATGGGAAGTTTTCCAGGATCAGCTAATCCTGTGACTGTTGTCTGTGGGTTTCAAGTTCAAGAGAGATTATTGTTTCCAATGCATCATTTTTTAAGTTTTTTATTCCCCGCCCCCGGCAAGGAATAGGTAATCCAATCTATATATTGTTGTAAAGAGGGAAAATGGGCTTTCAGTTTCTATAGGAGTGTGTCAGGGAGCTCCAACAAAAGGAACCAACTTTGTTGCCTATGTGAGTGACAGAGGCTGAGGTGGAGAGAGGAGAGGAAATCTCCTCAAGCGCATGGTCAATAGCAAGTGCTTTCAAAGCGAAAACATGCAGTGGTGAGTAACTTTGAAAATTAGAGGTGGAGTGAGAATAAAAACAGCATCCTATTAGGGTCCTAGTTGCTGAAAGTTTTTAAGATCAGTGATGAGGGGTTATCTCATGTTGGGTTCCCTAGAAGCAGAGCCTGAGATGGGGATATGGTGCCCAGGACTTAATGAAGAAGGGCTCTCAGGAGAAAGGGAGTGAGGGAAGCAGGTGGGTCAGGGAAGGCATGCAGCAAGTGGGTGGTCTTATCTGGAGCTGAGCTTCAGCCTCATCACGTGGAGAGCTCTGAAGTAGTTGGTCCTACCTTGGGGCAAGGAAACTGGTCTTTTTTCTGATTTTTAAAACACTCATTGTCAGTCAATCATTGGCTGTCTCTCCGTATCCTCCTGGATCAGGGAGTATAAACGTCCAGGCAAGGTAGATCTGGTTTGGCCAAGGGCAATTATCCAAACAAGGAGACAATTGTATGGCATTGGTGATATAGTGGTGAGCATGGCTGCCTTCCAAATAAGGGGACAATTGTAAAATACCCACAGCAGTTGGTGAATGGGTACATCAGCCTGTTAAAGGGAATTGGAGGTGGAGAACCAGGAGTGTTCACCACAAGCATTGTGATAGGTGATTATATATGTGCTAATGTATGTGAATATACATATATTTAGCTTGGAGACTTAGGATTATGCTTACATAAGCATGTTTCCAGGAATCACAAATATATGTTGCAAACATGACCACATCTTTTTTACATTCAGATACCTTGAGTCCAATTGTGATTATAAAAAAAGATTTATGGAAGAACTGGGGTCTTTCAAGAATGTCAAGTTCCTAGTCTGTACAAAACTATGTACCCTGGGTCAGCATTTGGCCCTCTTTCTGTAAACCTTGGTAATTAATCCATAACATTTTGCTCCATCTTCCTTCTGGGGCATGCCTTGAGAGTAATGACTATCTTCAGAGTCGAGAGGGGGAGATGGTTTGCATTGAACCTTTGGACGCAGGCTGTAGAAGAGATTCCTCCACTGACTTAGTTACAATTAGATGGAAAGAGGAGGATCCTTTCCCTGACTTTTCTTACACTTGGTAAGGGGGCCTGAGAATGCAAGTGGCTTGCGTCCATTCCACCTCTTCCCTTGAAATGAGTTACTGGAGTTTCACTCCCAGGACTCCTAGGAACCTATACTTGGGTATGTGATGACAGACAAGGCCAATGTGAATGGGATCCCATGTGTTCAGTTTGCCATAATTTCAAATTCTACTGTCCAAGGAATGAGGTGTTCCCCTGATACTGACAAACTGTCTACATGCTTGCAGCTTCTTATTTGTGAGCTACTCCTGCACTTGTGTCAATACGTCAGATGGAGGCAAGTTAGCTATAGCGTTTCCAAAGAACATGATGAGCTTCCTCATGGATAACCAAAGCTGGTAAAATATATGTATTGCTTCTTTCAGTCGAAGCTAGTATATTCTCCTCTCCCTATTTTAAATGTGTATCTAACACAATGAACTAATTGTGGAGACTTTTAAAGAGGAAAAAGGCAAATTTATCTAACAGGTTGCATCTTACTTTCCTTCCAGAAGTAAATTTAAGAAAATAGTCACCCAATTTTTTTATTCCTTGGAACTATTTTGTACTCCCAGAGAAATGTTCTTTTGCTCGTCTTGGGAAAAACAGCAACAATAATAAAACATTTGAGCAGTAGTGTAGAAAAATATTTTAAAAAACATTTTATTATATCAAGAAGGTCTTTATCACAAACCTGCCTTAAAGTAGATCGACAGGACATATAAAAGCCACAGAATTTTATAAAGCAATATAATCTTTACCTTGCAGTTACATTATCCTCCTAGCTTTAATTCCTCCATTTTGGATTTCATAATTTACTTAAGTTATTTAAGTCTTTTCACTGCATTATTTAATGACCTTAGGCTTTTGATTTTGTTGTGTGTTTTATTATTTCTAATCCTGTTTGGACCATGGGTTTGTGGGGTGTTTTTGACATGTTCATTCGTTAGCAAATCAAAGACATAAGGAAGGCGTGATTTATACATCTCTGCCCCCATCCCCAAACGCCCTCTCCATCATCACGCGACTAGAAGTTGTAACTGCTTTGCCACCAGTACGGAACAACCCATACCACTCAAGTGTCCTAGAAGACAAGGAAGTAGGGGAGGCTGCTGGATCAGGCATATGGAACTGCCTCTGACTCTAGTGAGCCGTGGGACTTGCTTTGGCCAACAGGACAGTAGCAAGTATGATGCAAGCAGAGACTCGAAGAGTGCAAGAGCATTGACTCTTTCTTGCTGCTCTTTGGAACCTTGAGACCACCAAGTGAAGAAGTTTGGGCTTGTCTGCTGGAGGAAGAAAGAGGCTTGGCTCAGTCATCCCTGTTGCCCCAGCCAACAGCTAGGCAACCATTGGACATGTGAGTGAGGCTTTCCCAGATCAAGCAGCTACGTGCCTGCTGACCAGAGGAACAGGTAGCTAGGAGCCCAGAAACACTCATTGAGCTGGCCCGGGCCAGAGCTGTCAGTTGACCTGCAGAACAATGAGCTAAATAAATGGCTGTTGTTCTAAGCCTGTAAGTTAAGTTTGGGGCTGGTTTAAAGAAACCTGATATAGTCTTGAAAAGATACAAGCCCATATTATTTCTAAGGTCATTTTGTATCTACACATTTTAATTCATCCTCCAGTTACTAGAAAGGGGGATGAGTTTTTGTTTTATGGTACACTGAATAAGAGGCTCTACAGTTTTCCATTTGCGGGTAGTCCTGAGGACTTATCATATCTGACACCCCACCAGAGGAGAAAACTACCAAAAAAGCCTGAGGTACCTGATAAGCCCCTTTCTGTGCTCAGCCAGACTCCTACCCTCCATTGCCTCACCCCACGGGGGATCTTAGCGAAGAAAGAAACTTCCTTGCCAGCACTCTCCATACCCCTCCTGTGGAATAAAGGCCACGAGAGGGAGTCACATGAGACTCACCCATGCTCACCCATGTCTGTCACAGAACTCATACTGGGCTGGGCCCGGTCAGTCAGTGATGTGACCTTACCAACAGCAGGGTCACTGCAAAGCAAGGGCCTAATAGGTAGAGCCCAGAACTCCAGCTTGAGAGTTGGGTCTGGTACAAAGGAAACAAATTACTTAATGAAAGATTCCAGGTCCTTGATCCATCGGATGTGGGCTTTACCTGCCTGACACGAGTATTGGCTTGTTAGCTAACACATTCCACCTGAAAGAGTCATCAGGGAAACCTCAACCCTGGCCTGGCTCTGCCCAGGAGAATTCCTGACACACACCCACGGCTGAACAATGGAGCGAAGCTTGCAAACAGAGGAGCTATTTTGACCTTAAACCACTGGTTCCAGACACTTACTCCTAAGATTTTCTTTGCAGATGAAAAGGATTTGCAGAGTACAAGGTACATGAAGAGGAGAATCAGGAAGACTGAGTTCTTCTGGCCTGAGTTCTACCAGCACTGGCTGTGTGACTGGCCAAGACAATGTCCTTTTGAGGAACTCTATTTGTCACTGGTAAAATGAGGAAGCTTAACTCTATCATCACTTGGACCCATTGAGAGCTGATAGTATACATTTCAGTGGTCTCGGACTTTTAACTGAGTATTGGTGAGGGTAGTCTTTCAGGTGGGTCTTTGAATAGAGTTAAGCAAGAGATCTGAGATCTGAGGCAGTTGGAAAGGAAGATATTTTCCTAAAAGTGTTCAACTCTAGACATAAGGTAACAGCTGGTACCAACCCTGTGAGCTGGTGTTCATAGGAATATAAAATATTGAACTAAGCAGACCGTGGTTGCCATCTCCAAGAGTTCTGTCTTGCTTCCCAACAGCCGCTCTCCTAGTTTCCCACCTATGTCACTGGCCATGTCTCCAACTCCTTCCTCCTCCGTCTAACCCGTGAATATAAGGGATTCAATTTGGGCTTTTTTGTCTTTTTCTGTCTGTACTATTTTCCTAGATAAGTGGCTTCAACCTCGGCTGCACACCAGAATCACGTAAGAAGACTCTTAAAAAAGAACCCTAGCATTTGGCCTATGCCTCAGATCATTTGCATCACCCCATCTAGGGATGGGACCCAGGCATCAGTATTTTAAAAAATGCACCCGGTGATTTCAATATGCACCCAAGTTTGAGAAACCATGTCCTAGATCAATGGTTCTCAAAGTGTGGCCTTTGGATCAGCACCAACAGCATCATTTGGAAACTTGTTAGAAATGTAAATTTGCATGTCCTTCTCCAGACTTACTGAATCGGGAACTCTGGGGTGGGAGCCACTGATCTGTAGTTTAACAAGGCCTCCAGGTGACTATGGTGTTCACTCAAGTTTAAGAACCACTATTCCGTATCTAATATAACCTGGGATTTCTCAATTTTGTCACTCTTGACACTTTGGGCTGGATGATTTTTTGTTGTCAGGGATGCCCTGGGCCTCGAATCCCAGACCTCTACCTTCTGGATGCCAGTATCACCCTTTCCCTAGTAGTGACACTCTAAAATATCTCCAGATGTTGCCAAATCCCCTGGGGGAAAATCACCCCCTGTAAACACCACTTTTCTAGGTGAATATTTATGAAATGGTCCTCAAATTTGGCAGCACATTGGCATCACCTGGGGAGCTTTAAAAATTACTGATGCTTAGTACCAACATAGAGATTCTGATTGGATTGGCCTAGGGCATGGCTTGGGTGTCAAAGTTTTTTCAAAGCTCACCACATGAATCAATCCAAGATGCAACTAAGACTGAGGGCGACCATTCTAGACAATCTCATCTGACTCTCATGGCATTAACTACCATTCACATGGCAATGATTTCTAGACCATTCCTCTGAACTCTGTGTACATATACAACTGCCTGCTTCATAATTCCCCTTGGATGGTTTAAACCATATGAGGCCAAATTTCACAATTTGTGCTTTATACTGAATCTTACACCCATGCCTTGCCTTCCTTTCCATTACCACTGCCGTATCCATAGCCAAGGACCCCCATCACCTTGACCTTGAAGGTTATCCACACCAGGCTGGCCTCATTAAATGCTGCCAATTCTTTCTAGTTCTGGTTATCAAGCCTACCTTCAGCTATCAGCTAATGTCAGTTAACATGTCATATGGCTTTCATTTGTTTATTCCTCCTTCTGTTATGGCCATTGAGTCCCCAGAAGGTAATTTAATGATTTCCCAAGGACAAATATCTGCATTTATTTTAATGGTTAAAATACATGTGGATGTTATGGCCTCAAAAGAATATGTGTTTATGCTCTGGTTCTGTCTTTCTCACTATAAAAATTAGCCAAGCATACTGAGAAGATAAAGTTAATCAAACACCCCTAATTTTATATATTGATGATAGAAAGTAAATAGCCCTGTTGTTCACACATTTCCATAGGTTATTATGCCACCTCATATATGCTAATTTCATTGACCATCTTATTTGTCTATTTCCAGGTTGTGCCTGTAGTTTTTCTACTTTCAAACCCTTACCTACTCTAATCTAAACTTTGACAGATTTATCACCAATTAAAAAAAAAACTCTTTCATTGATTCCTTATTTTTCTGTGGATAAAGAAACCTAAAAGCCAGAACTCTTGGTAAGTTCACCTAAATGACTTTGGCAATGTTGTTTTCCAGGAGGTAAGTTCAGTGTTATTTCTGACATCTCCAGACTCATCAGGGACCCAGTAAACCTGCTCCCTTCTGTCTGGAGAACTCCCATGGGCATTCTCACCACTTTCCTTCTCCCAAGGTGTTGTTCCTGCCTAGAACTCCATGTCCTACTTCTGTTCTTGGTCACAGTTCTTCCTTCTCCAATGAGCAGGCATGGTCCTTGTTTCTCCATGGAGTTTCCTTTGACAATTTGTTACCACTCCATATCCTCCCGATTACTTGACTATAGCAGTGTTTATCAGTGTACCCTCAAGAAGTTATAAAACCAGCCTCTGTTAACATTGAATCCTTAATATTTCTATCCTTATTTTTTTAACTTCTCAACTACACACTAGGCTCTTGAGGGAAAGCAATATGCTTTGCAAAATTAGTTTCTTTCTTACTGTTAAAACTTTTATTTTTAAATAATTTGACATTTGTAGAAAATTAGCAAAAACTTTACAAAAAAATTCCCATAAGCCCTTCAGCCAAATGTATGCATATGTACATAGGTGTGTGTGTCTCCTTCTTTGCATGTGCACGTGTGACTGTATGTGGATAAGGTTTTCTGAAATGTTTGAGAGTAAGTCGCACACACAATGTCTCTTTTACTCCTAAACAGTTCACTGGGTAGTTCCCTGTTTTTACAAGGACTTTCTCTTACATAACCACAGAACAATGATCAAATCAGAATATTGAGAGTGATAAAGATCTATTATCTAATCTGCAAACTTTATTCCAATTTCACCAATTAGCCCACTTATTTTTCTTCATAGCAAAAGAAAGAGAAATCTGGCCCAGGATCCAATCCAGGGTCACTGGATGTGTCTAGTTGCAATACCTCTTTGGTCTCCTTTAACCTGAAACAGTGCTTCACTCCTTCTTGTCTTTTACACCTTGACATTTTTAGAGAGTGTAAGCCAGTCATTTTGTAGAATGTCCATCAACTTGAATTTTTCTGAGGTTTCATCATGTTTAAATTCAAGTTATACCTTTTTTTTTTTTTGGCAAGAATATCGCAAAAGTGATGATAAATCCTTCATATCAGAAGACATTTGATTTCCGTTTGTCTGTTAGTGGTGGTCACTTGCCTAAGGTGGTATCTGCCAGATGTAGTAAAGATGCTACTTTTCCCTTTGTAGTTAAATATCTTATAGGGAGATACTTAGAGACTATGTAAATATCTTTTTTTTCCTTTGAAATAATTTCAGACTTACAGAAAAGTTTCAAAAGCCACACAGATTTCAGTATGCCCTGTACCCAGCTTCCCCTTACGGTGACAGCTTAACAGAAATATAGTGCAATTATCAAAATCAGGAAATTAACATTGATACGACACTCTTAACTGAACTTAGAAATTCACCATTTCCCCCCACTACTACCCTTTTCTGTTCAGGATCCAATCCAGGAACTCACATAGTTTTTATTTGTTCTGTCTTTTTAATCTCCTCTGATCTATGATTGGTCCTCAGTATGTCGTTGTCTTTCATGACCTTGACACTTTTTTTTTTTTTTTTTTGGTACGCGGGCCTCTCACCACCACGGCCCCTCCCATTGCGGAGCACAGGCTCCGGACGCACAGGCTCAGCGGCCATGGCTCACGGGCCTAGCCGCTCTGTGGCATGTGGGATCTTCCCGGACCGGGGCACTAAGTCGTGTCCCCTGCATCGTCAGGCAGACTCTCAACCACTGCGCCACCAGGGAAGCCCCTTGACACTTTTAATAAGTGTTGATTATCTGTGTTTTAGACTCATTCTCAGGTAGAGTTTGTCTGTTATAGTCTCCTGACTAGATTGGGTTATGCATTTGTGGCAATAATGTTGCAGAACTGATGTTGTGTCCTTCTCAGTACATGATATCAGGGGAACGTGGTGTTGATATGTTCTGTTGAAGGTGATTTAACCTTGATCACTCAGTCAAGGTGGTGTCTTATGGATCTCTCTCTGTAAAATTACTATCTTTTCCCATTGTAACCGATCAATATCTTAGGGGAGATACTTGAAGACAATGCAAATATACTGCTCCTTCTCGAAATTCCCCATTGATTTTAGCAAGCATTGGTGGATTTTGCCTGCAACAGTTATTACTGTGGTCTTTGCCTAGAGGTGATTTTGTCTCACATATTGTTTCTCAATAAACTAGTTTTAACACCCATTGGTGATTCTTGACTGGAACATGATTACTGTGGTGATGGTCAAATGGTGATATACAAAATCCCCAATCTTGTTTCTTAATGATGAACATGACTTTCTCAGGAACATAAACTGAAACTGGGAAATTCCTATTGCCAGCTGTGAACCTACTGATTCTACTTTGTGCCGTCCTAGCACTAGACTCTAATTTTTAGATGGTCATTGAAACCAGGGCTGCTTTGGGAAGAACTGTAACCTCAGAGGAATTATTAAGAGAATTCTATGGGGCTATACCACATCTTTGTAATTTAGGAAGTGGTTTTCACCGTAATTGGGTACTTGGCATAATAGCAGTAATCAGTGACATTTGTTTAGCACCTTATAATTTTGAAAACAGTACTTAAAACACTGCAATAAATTATTTGGTATGTCCACAGGCCAGATTTCACCTACTGGAACTGGCAAATATCTTTTAATAGACAATTTTTTTCTATTTTCTAGATCTTCTTCCTTTGGGGAAGAGGTGGTCTGAGTAAGGGACACTAGCTCGCTATAACAAACATTGCCAACACCCCAATCTCAGCAGCTTAACACAATAAAAATTTAGTTTTTGTTTATAGAAAGTACAATGTAGATTTTCCTGGCCAGTATAAGGCTCATTCAGGGACACAGGCTTCCTCTCTCCTAGGGCCTCTTAGAGGCTCTGCGTTTTTTTTTTTTGGCTGTGTGCACATAGCACGTGGGATCTTAGTTCCCTGAGCAGGGATCAAACCCATGTCCCCTGCAGTGGAAGCACAGAGTCTTAACCACTGGATCACCAGGGAAGTCCCCATGTCTTTTGTTTAAGATTCTCTGCATTTGGATGACAGAAGTGAGAAGAGGAAATTTGGAGAATTCCTTGGGTGGTTTTTGTGGTCAGGCTGGGAATGACATATCACACCTCTAATTGCTTTCCACTGGCTAGAACTTGGTCATATGGCCATTTATACAGCAGGGGAGGTGGGGAAGTGTAGATTGTCTGTATGCCCATGGAGGTACAGGAAATGATTTTGTTGAAGCTAGCAGTTTCTGTCACAGTGTTGATTCTTGGAGGTTATCACATGGCATTATGAATCCCACAGCTCAGCTCAGAGGTGATTCATCGAAATGTGTTGGGTTGAATGCGTCAGTTGTATGGGGGCTTCTGCCTAAATGATAGAAAGAAGGCTTCCTGACTTTTTAATTCCAGTTGTCTTTGCAGCAACATTTTTATTTTCCCTAATAGCTCTGCTCCCCTTGGATACCCTGTCTCTACGAACTTTTCACTCCAATAAGCTACGGAATCAACTGTCCCTCCCCTTAAGCAGTATACCCACACATTCAGCAATGAGTCATTGATTACTATGGAGCCCCAAGCCAGCAGAGAATAATCCAGAAGAGCTGAAGGAATCAGACACATCCCTAAGGTAGAACTGTAGAGCCAACAGGAGTAGGGTGAGGGCCTTTGGGGGAGAAGCCTCTCTTTTGCCCAATTTCTACCAGGAAAAAAATGCCAAAGTCAACACACTCTGAATCCCACCATCCGATGGAGACAAAGTGAAATTTTAAATGATTATTTTTAAAAGCTCATTAGCAACAGCATGACGAATTTATCCCTTGTTAGTCAGAACAGAATGGCAATCTCTTTGAATTTGTATTTCCTTCAAGTTAAATATCCCCACCACCACCCACATAGTCCAGAAATACTGATCACCTCTATCACATATTGAAAGTGGCCAAAACTTCTCACTGCTCATTAAAGAAACCGATTGAAGTGAGGGGTGACACATTTTGTGTAACTCTTGATGGTTCATCGTAAAGGAGTGGGGTTCTCCCTGGGAATTGCAAAAGACTTCACTTTTAGAACAGCTTAAGAAAATGAATAAATCTAGCTTTGTAAGGAGTGCTCTTTATCAGAAAAGAGTCATTCCAAATCCCATATCCTTGGTAGAATTAGCTGCTTGTGAGTCAGAAGGATGTTAAGGTGATGTGACAGAGAAAGTGTTTTCGGCTGAACATAATTCCCTATGATTGATCCTGGCTGCAAAGTTTTCTGACAGCAGAAAGTTATGGCAAAGTTGGTACTGCCACCTCCGCTGTCTGAACAGGCAGATACACACTGAGACACCGTGCTTTTTTCTTGTGAGGCACCCAGCGTCATCGTATTATTAAGAAGAAGAAAGCCGGGCCTCCCTTTTTGTCTAATCTACATCCAGTTCTGTAATTGATGTGAAGCATGAGGGTTACACTGGGGTCAACTGCCACATGACCTCCCAGCTTCTCATGCCATCAAACTGCCCTTTCTCATTATTATTATTTATTGTTCCTTGAGCTCAGCAAGCAAAAGTGGCTCATACAATAACTCTGGCAGTGCCAAAGCAAATAGACGCACTCCTGCCCCGAGCTGCTGAGGGTTTGGTGACACACATAATACTGTGCAAACGAAAAATGCAGAACAAATGGAGAATGGAAAGTATATGTTTCCCCTTTGTCCCATTTCTTATGCCATTATCTCCACTCCCTTGGACTCAATGAAGGAAAGCATACTGGAAATTTATATCTCTGTTTCTGAATAACTGTTTGAAAAACAGTGAGAAGATTTAGATAGTTCAATAAGTCTTGTGAAAAAGCATTTGAAAAATTCCACAGATTTAGAAATTGTAGTCCTTGGCAGGAAAATAATTCAACATAATTACGGGGATAGTTCTTGAAACGAGAATATTACTGTCTACTATTGTTAAATCTAATTGTAAGTATAATGTTTTCCTGCCTTCCTTTTTTTTTTTTAAAATCACCTGCTATGCTAGCTTCCACTCCCATCTACTTTTAAAATATTTTATGTCCATCCCTTTGCCCATTTGGTGGGCATTTACTGTTGTTTCTCTGTCCAGTGTCTCTTCTCCCTTCTGGTAACAGTATGTTTGGTAGTGTATATATGTCCATGCCTCTCTCTCGCTTTGTCACACCTTACCCTTCCCCCTCCCCATATCCTCAAGTCCATTCTCTAGTAGGTTGAAGACCTTTCTTCTCCACAATCAGGTCCTGTAGGTTAAGCAGAACTGACTCCACCCCAGTATCCCAGTGTGTTCACATGACCCAGGCTCATGGGAAGAGGGTGATCATGTGACCCACATTTATCCAATCCAAGTACATTCCAGCACTTTTGGGGGTGTAGAGTGAGGAATAGGAGCGAGGTGATAGAGAAAGGTCTTATCTGCTGGCATTACTGAGAGGGTGAGAAAATGTTCTGGAACCGTCAAGCACCATTTTGCCATCTTGGGTTGTGGTGGCAGAGTCGGTTTGGAAGGGAGTCCACCAAGAAGGGCTATGATTTCAGAATGTTCTGTGGCCATCACTTGAGTTCCTAGATGTACTAGTTTCTGAAACCAGTCATTGCTATTGAATCAATACAAATTTTTATTTCTTTTAAATGCCAGTTGAGTTGGGTTCGCTGTCAGCTTGCCAGAACGGTTTGGAACAACTCATCTCCCTCAGAAACACTCCAGCCTCTTCATTTGAGAGAAGATCATAAACTAGGACCACAGTAGTGCTTCCTATATAACTTTATTTCTCCTATCATTACTAAGTTTTAGTTATCTTCCTTGGTATTTTCATGCAAAGTAAATGCTGCATAAATGTCTCAATGCATTATTGTCCACATTCTGAGCATAGAAGAGCTTGTCAGCTATACTTTAGGTTATTAACTCACCATTGTTAGGGCTACGGGTTAAACAGTGTGTGTCGGCGAAGTCTTTCCCTCATGACCGTGCTTTGGCTGAATCCCATCTCCAGAGAGAGGAAATGTTTCTGTCACTCTCCCTCTTCCTGAGGAAGCATGTCTCCAGCCTTGCAAAGTCATCACGCCTGAAAAAACCACCACCAGGCTGTGATAACACACAGATCCCTCCCATGTCGCTAATTATGTTGCCCGCCCCCCTTAAAACCACTCACCTCTGCAGTGTCCCCACCACTGAGTAATTGGCTTTTCCTAGAACAAACACACACAGTATGTGCTCTAAGGGCAAAATCAGGCAAACTTCAGGAAAAAAAAGAGAGGTACTGATTTATGTTCTATTATTTATAACATGAAAGCTTTTATTACTTCTTGCTTTGTTTCTCCTTGGTTTGACTCACTTTCCGAGGTGATGGGGCATGGGGGTCCTATAGCCTTATCCTGAATCCTGACTCCTCTGTTCATCAAGTATATAATCTTGGGCAAATAACTTAAACTTTATGCTGCCTGTTCTCCTATTCGTTAAAAAAAGAAAGGATTAACATTACGTTCTTTGTGATAATGTTGTCAGAATTAAATGAGAAAATACACACAAAATATTTAGGACAGTGTCTTGTATGGGGTAGGCACTAAAATTAAGGTGAGCTGCTGTTAGTGGCTAGATAGTTTCTCTCTATCCTCCTGCCCTTGTAACTGCCTTGCTCACTGTCTCAGCCTAGACTTGTCACCTTCTTTGCTCACTAGAATAGCCAACTCCTTATACAGTATGATTTGAGGTACCTCGGAAAGGTTTTCCTTGCACTAAAATATTTATCTTTTTGCCTCTGCTGAAATTCCCTTTATAAGCTCATTCTGTGTTGAATGTTGAAAGCCCCTATTAAAATATAATGGATAAAGAAGACATGGTACATATGTACAATGGAATATTACTCAGCCTTAAAAAGGAACGAATTTACAATAGCCAGGACATGGAAGCAACCTAAGTGTCCATCAACAGATGAATGGATAAAGAAGATGTGACACATATATACAACGGAATATTACTCAGCCATTACAAGGAATGAAACTGAGGTGTTTGTAGTGAGGTGGATGGACCTAGAGACTGTCATACGAAGTGAAGTAAGTCAGAAAGAGAAAAACAAATACCATAGCTAACACATATATATGGAATCTAAAAAAAAAAAATGGTCATGAAGAACCTGGGGCAAGATGGGAATATAGATGCAGACCTACTAGAGAATGGACTTGAGGATACAGGGAGGGGGAAATGTAAGCTGGGACAAAGTGAGAGAGTGGCATGGACATATATACACTACTAAATGTAAAATAGATAGCTAGTGGGAAGCAGCCGCATAGCACAGGGAGATCAGCTCGGTGCTTTGTGACCATGTAGAGGGGTGGGATAGGGAGAATAGGAGGGAGGGAGACACAAGAGGGAAGAGATATGGGGATATATGTATATGTATAACTGATTCACTTTGTTATAAAGCAGAAACTAACACACCATTGTAAGCAATTATACTCCAAGAAAGATGTTAAAAAAAAAAAAAGGAATGAAATTGGGTTATTTCTAGAGATGTGGATGGACCTAGAGTCTGTCATACAGAGTGAAGTAAGTCAGAAAGAGAAAAACAAATATCGTATGTTAATGCATATATGTGGAATCTACAAAAATGGTACAGATGAACCTATTTTCAGGGCAGGAATAGAGATGCAGATGTAAGGAATGGACATAGGGACACAGAGGGGGAAGGGGAGGGTGAGACAAATTGTGAGATTAGGATTGACATAAATACACTACCATGTATAAAATAGATAGCTAGTGAGAATCTAGTGTATGGCACAGGGAGCTCAGCTCAGTGCTCTGTGATGACCTAGATGGGTGGCATGGTGGGGGTGAGAGGGAGGGAGGTCCAAGATGGAGGGGATATATGCATACATATAGCCGATTCACTTTGTTATACAGCAGAAACTAACACAACATTGTAAAGCAATTTACTCCAATTAAAAATATATATATAACAGCTCCAGTCCTTACACACATTTAATTTATCTACTGATTCGTAGCAGAGATCAGATTCTGGGGGCATGAGAAGCAGGATGAGTCGGTGGAAGAAAGGCCAAAACAGTGCTGTATTTTGCCTCTGATTTCAGAGCTTTGGGAGAGATAAGAAAGAGGTGATAAAAGAAGGAGAGGATCCTGCCTGACCAACCAGACTGCCAGAGTCAAGTGGTGAACAGCAGGTACAGGATGTCAAGGTGAGGGTTCCACCACCTCTTCATGGGATGCTGTGGTGGGAATCTCACGGCTGACACCTAAGCTGGATGGCATAAAGCCACTCCAGGCAGCAATCAGAGGTCGGTCACAACAGAAGCTGCTCCACTTTGAAATCAGAGGGATTTAAAACAGGGAACTGGACACACAGTTGACGGAAGATCTGAGATGCCAAATAGAGGCTGCTGAAGAAATGGGGAGACTAGGAAAACCAGTAAGTCATTAAAACCCCTGGGGCTAGAAGTACAGGGGAGGAGGGTAATGGCCCTAAAACAGGGGGCTGAGGCCACGAGCAAAAGCTGGAACCTCTCTGGCAGGATCCAAAGCCACAGAGAAGGCCCAGAGATACTGCCTATAGAAGAGAAGGAGGGGAAATAGCCTGGCCTCTCCCTTCCTTCTGCCCTCTGACCTCCTGCAGGGTCTCCCTTTGGGTGAACCTGGCTGGAAGTGAGCTGGTTACAGGAGCCTGAAAAACAGAGCCTGCAGGACTCTTTCGCATGGTATATAAGGCAGCCCGAGAGATGGGGCTACGGATCATCTAAAAACAATCAAACAATGGGCATGGTACTGAGAAGAAGAAGGGAAACTACTTTCCTATGGTCAGACAAGAAGACTGAGGAACTTGAACTGTCAAATGTCTTCTTTATGTTTGCCATGCGTGCCAGGGATTCTGGCCTGGTTTGTAGGTCTGGGCTTAGATGTAGAATATTCTACACTTTAATTTTTCTCAAAAGGGAGTCTGTGGAGTTTGCATTAGAAACAGCTGTACTTTTAATTCAACATGCTAATTCCTAGGCCTCACACTAGCTTTTAAAAATGCATTTCCCTTATTGTGAGGCCCACTTTTTACCCACTTCTCTCTTTGTTGTTTCTGAGGTTTGTGTTTATTAAAACTTTTGAATTTAAAATTAGGACAGCCACTCCCTGGATGAGTGTCGCTTTGCTTCTTTTCCCTCCTGAGTGATGGGCGATGCTGTCCTTAGGAAGTTCTAGTCTACAGGCCTGTTCAATATCCACCCAAAAGTTCTGCCCAGGACTTAGATCTCAGATGAGAAATGTCTCTTGTCCAAAGATTGATGGTTTAACGTGAGAGAAGGGCAACAAATTCTCAAGCATCTTAACAAATCTCCCATCCCAGGCACAGCATTGCATAATTGAAAAAGTTAGAAATAGAAACCAGAGGAATTCCTTGGTACAAGAGGTCAGGGAGACAGACTGCCCAGCAGGACTGCAGAGCGAGCTGCTCACTAGCCCCGGGAAGCCTTTTCGGGTATTGGAAGCCACTTGCTTTGCATTTCCTGTAGCGTTGCTCTAACTGGTTGGTTTCCATTGCTGTAACTGGTGTTGTGTTGGTGCACGTTAATGAACATAGGCCTGAACATAGATACTCGTGTTAAGTATTTTTTGGTACACCAGCTAAGACTTTCATCCTCTTTGAGCATGCTTTCCATCTTCAAAATGAGGATAGTTACTGTGCTTCCTTTACAGTGTAGTTGGGAGGTCACCTATATTAATTGAAGAAGGATTTATTTATTGGGTGCCTCCATGTACTAGGTCTCATGTTAGAAGTATAAAGACAGGATTCTTGCCTTTAAGGCCATCACAGGCTCTAAAAAGAGAATCTGTGTGTGAAAGCAGTCTACTTTCTGATGCTCTATTGAGTTGGAAGCTATTATTTAAAGTGCTACAATGAAATCAGTTGCTACAGCTGTAGTTAAGATAGGTTAAGTATTAGTTTTATACTTATGGGATCTGAAGGACAGATTTGAAAAGTCACCTTCTTAAACCTCAGGACCTCCAGAGAAGAATCATCAATGCCTGGGGTGCTATTGGCAGGTCTAAGTCCTCAGTCAGGGGAAGAAAAAGAAAGAGTAAGTAAGAGAAGGATGATTAAAAGACAGGAAAATCAAAAAGACTGGAATGAAAAGGCAAGAAGAACAATGCATAGCTGCTAATGTCTGCCTGCAGCTACCCCTTAAGGTACCACCCTGCCAAACGATTCTGTCCTGGTTTTCTTTTTATTAAGCATTTACAACCAGGGATAATGTAAATGTGAACAAAAACCTGTTTTCAAGAGAAAACAGAAACTTGCCTTTCATGTTTTAAAATTCATTTCTTCTTCCTTATAAATTATCGCACACATTTTGTTTCCTTTGTTTCATTGTATTCTACTTCTGAGGGTAATGGGAACCTTTCTTTGATCCTTTCAGTTGGGGTTGACGTGCACTGTGCTTTGCTTTGAATATTTACCTAATGCTTTCTTTATTTTAACGCAGTTATTTACAAACTTTAGGTGTATCAGAATCACCTGGAGGGCTTCTTAAAACATATAATAGATGTCCATCTGAGCTGCACATCTAGAGTTTCTGGTCTGTGGGGTGGAGCCCAAGAACTGCAGTTTAACAAATTCCCAGGTGATGGTGATGCTGCTGGTTGGGGTGGGAGGCACCCCTTTAACATTTCAATAATGTTATTGAATATTGCCTCTCTTTTCCTGAGTTTGGTGGTCTCTCTTCTTCCTATAGAATGTGTTCATTGTAGAATATTGTAATAGAATCTGAGATGTTAAATCTATGGGCTTTTGTGCCATTCTTGTGCTGAAAGTTTATATCCCAAATATTTGGAGATCCCTCTGGATGAATGATTCTGTATGCATGTGGGCAAGGCTTTGCTTTGGTAAAAAGAGAAGATACGCTTCCACGTATCCAAATTCTCAGTTCTAAAATGGAACATGACAGCATGGCAAAGACAGGTGGACTCAATCCAGTCCCAGAAATATTGTGAAGAATCATCTCCGGTGTTCAAGAGTGACCCCAACAGTGTTGACATTATTCCCACTTTTGTTCATATGAGAAGGTCTGGCAAGAGAAGGAGAATTCAATGGTAGGTCATTGGTTGTGGGCTTTGGACCAAGTTAAGTCACTCTTGAGCTGTGCCGCTGGCCAGGTCCATGGCCCTGCTTCCCCAGTGGTAAAATGGGAAAAACAACCATTTCTAGACTCATGGAGTTGCTGGGAGGCTCAAGGGCTGCCAAGCGTGGAAAGTGCTCATGGATCCTCGGCTGCTTCTCATTAGGATCTGGTTTGCTTTCTTTTCCCGCTGTGCAACCCTGGCTGAGGATGTTGCTTTCTGGTCTAAGCTTTGGAGGTGGTGACAGATTGCTGTTCCACATTGAATGGAAAATGTCCTGCCCGGGGGATCTTTGCAAGATAAGGAATCATCACATTATAAGGAAAATTTCCCCACAACCCTTGAAATAGTGTCAAAGCTGCTATTTTCATGAGTTTGGCTGACAAGCATGGTGGGTGAGCTGTCAAAATCCCCAACCTCAAGGGCAGAAATTTCTTGATTTTGATGGAGAAGCAGATTTGAGGAAAAGAAAGAAATAGAATCAGATTTTCTCTACTGCTCTGTAGGGTCTTCAGCAGTCGTTTGCTCATCAGTGTTAGATTAGATGGACTCAGAGTTACCAAAGGGGAATCATAGTCAATTATGCTGAATTAGATGCGTCCTGGTATTGGAAAGTAAGTTTTAAAAATATAATCTTTTTATCAAAGCATAACACACATACAGAAAAATACACACAGCATGAATATACAGTTTGATGAATTTTTTAAAATGAAACACACTCATGTGACCAACACTCAGCTCAGGAAGCAACAACACCAGGATCCCAGACCTTCTTTATGTTCCTCTCCAGTCACTACGATCCCTCCCCTCAAAGCTAAGCACTATCCTGCCTTCTAGCACCCAGACTAATTGTGCCTGTGTTTTTTATTTGACATAAATGGAATCATAGAGGATATAGTCTTCTGTGTCTGGTTTCACTCACTTAACATGTTTGTGACGTTGTGTGTGTGGTTTGAAATTCATCCATTCTAAGTGCTCTATAGTATTCTATTGTGTAAACTAGCCACAGTTTATTGATTCAAATGTCATGGAGATTTTGTTTATTCTTAGTTTGGGTTATTATGAATAGTGATGCTATGAACATCACCACACAAGCATGTGGTGAATATATGCATGAGTGTTGTCAGAGTATAACTGTTGTGTTTTCAGGTGAACATGAATTCGCCTTTAGCAAACACTGCCAAACAGTTTTCCAAAGTGGTTGTACCATTGACATGCTAACCAGCAGTACATGAGAGTTCCAGTTCCTCCACATCCTTGCCAAAACTTAATTTAGACTGTGGTTTTATTTCAGCCATTGATGTGCATGCCAAAAAAAACCAACCAACCAAACAAAACAGAAAAACAGCAACATGAAAATCAGTACAGAGTTCCCCCTGCTCCAATACTGGTGTTTCAGGGTCTATTAAGGAAAATATTCTTTTATGGGGGTAATCTCTACCTGATGGCTAGTTTAACCTCTCAAAGGATTCGAGTCAACTTATATTAACTCCAAGGGCAGCTGCATCTGGGTGAAGATTGAATATTTCAGTACAGGGAATGTTCTAGGTTTGTCATTGCTACACATCATAAAATTCTTTTTCAGGGCAGATCAACCTGGAAATTCTTCTTTACCTATTCAGATCAGAGAGTATAAATCTCTTCAATTCCCAGAATGGAGAAGGTGTGTATGAATTTTAGAGAGAGAAAGAGCCCGAGACCCACAGAGACCATAGAACAGAGTCTATAACATTGCAGTGTCAGAGGTGACATTCCCTGATATGTAGTGCTAGTGGATGGAAATTTATAATGAATATTGGAAGAATTAAAACCTTAAATTATAACATTGACTGCATATACAAAGAGCAGTAGCAAGAACTCTGGATATCCAATTAATGGTTGTGTGTGTGTGTACGTAAAGCATGAACTTTGAGAATTGCAGACAGCTATTTCTCTGCAATCAGTATTAAACACCAAATACAAAGAACTGATCATTCTAGTGAAACAGATGCGGGAGAAACAGAATAAACAAATCAAAAGATGATAAAGAAAACAGTATTCAAACTGTCCCAAGACAGAGAGTTTTGTCTTAGGTAGGGCTGGCTAAAGATTTCAGGAATTTTCCATTGAGGTATTAGATAGTAAATCCAAGTTGTAGTTAATTTTATTTTTATCACATTATATTACAATTAATTTTCAATTTCCTGAAGCCTCATTTGCCTGTGGGAACTAAGGAAATAACAACTCAATCTCACTGTCACTGTATCAGTTATCTATTGTCACAATAACGCTGTGTAACAATCACAAAGCCCAGTCACGTGCAGCAACAAACATTTAGTTAGCTTACAAGTTTATGGGGTTCAGATGATCTGCACTAGACTTGGCAGATTATGGCTGGACTTGTTTGTGTGTCTGTGGTCCTATTTGGCTTAGCTTGGTGACTCTGGCGATCTTGGCTGGACTTGGGCACGTGTATGAGGGTTGGCGCATCTAGCTGAGATGACTGAGAGCAACTTGGCTCCGCCCAAAACTCAGTGGAATACAATAAAAAACATTTATTTAGTTCACAAAGCTGTGGGTCACCAGGGTGGTTCTTCTGCCACAAACTTAGTGGCTTAAAACAATACACCCTTATTATCTCACAGCTTCTGTGGGTTATGAATCTGAGTATGGCTTAGCCAGTTCTTTTCTTTAGGGTCTCACCAGCTGCAGTCACAGTGCTGGCTAGGCTGTGCTTTCACCTGGAGGTTTGATCGGGGAAGAGTATACTTCAAACTCACTCAGTTCATTGGCAGAATTCAGTTCCTTAAAGCTGTAGCAGTGAGGCCCTCAGTTCCTAAAGACCTCCCCCTTTCTTTTGCCTGCCACATGAGCCTCTCCACATTGCACATATTTCTGCTTCCTTCTTCAAGGCCAGCAGGAGGGCAAGAGTGACTGTACTGAGATGGAGTCTTGTATGACTAATGCAGTCATGTGAGTGACATTCCATCATCTCTACCATACTCTGTTGGTTAGAAAGGAGTCACAAGTCTACTCACACTCAAGGGAAGGGGATTCATAAAGCTATGAACTCCAGGAATTGGGAATCACTGGTTGTCACCCTAGAGTCCATCTACCTCAGCTGGCCTTGCTCATGTGTCTTGGGATCAGTTGACTGTCAGCAGATCTAGGGTGGCACGTTCACCTGGCAAAGGTAGAGATGCAAGAGTAGGAGTGGAAATGCATAAGGGATTTTTTCAGCCCTCTGCTTGCATACTGTCTGCTAACAACAGATTGCAACTAACTTGCGTCCCATTTGCCCAAGTCACAAGGCTCAGAGGGAGAGTGAGAAGACAGTACAAGGTTACCTGCTAAAGGATGTGGATACAGGAAGGGTAGAGAACTGGAGTCATAGACACTGCTCTCACCTTCATCTGCATAATCCAAGAATTCAGCCCTATGGAAATCTCATCCCTCTCTTCCTCAGGCCTGCATTTCAGCAAGATCCTAGTGTTCTGTTTGGTGTCTCACAAAATGCTCAAAATCCTGGTAGCTTCTCCTGCTCTGGCAAATCCTCTAGACCCTCTGCTGCCTGCAGACTACCACATAGACTGGAACTTACAAGACCCCCCGGTTATCACCCTTTGTGAGAACACTTAACATTTCAGCAGATGTGCTTTCTCCTAAACTCCTTAAACTAAATAACCTTTCTGTTTCCTACCAGAGGAAGGGAGACTCTGGTTATTACCCACTCTGTAATTCTGTTCCTTGTCTCAGAGGATCATTCATGAAATCAGTTTCTACCCACTGTTCCTGTCTTTACAGGGATGAGGCCAAACTCATGGTATCCTCCACATGCACCCCCCGCATGTTCAGATAGCTGTAGAACTAACCATCTCTTTGTGCCCTTCTCTAATTTAAAGGATGCTCCAGAGCTTGTTATAGGCAGGCGCTTCTCAACACTGGTTGCATATTAGAGTCACCCAAGGAGCTTTTAAAAATTCTACTGCTTGAGACACACCCAAGAACAATCTCTGGGAGTTGGTTCCAGACACTGGCATTGTTAAAGTGCCCCCAGATGATTCTGGCATGTAGCCAAGATTGAGAACTCCTATTATAGACAGACATGTAGATCAGGGTGTCTCAAGTAATGATTGCACTTAAGATTCTGGAGCTTACAGTAGGTAGAAAAGTTTATTCCTATTTGACTGTAGTAAAATACATTATCTCTTTCAAAGGATTTTTCTCATGAGAAGTTTCTCTCTGCCTCTATATTTAGATGGAACCACATTTGCTTTGAAATATCCTCTCATCTAGCGCCCTGGTACCATAGATGAGAAAAACAAAAGCCCAGAGAGATGTATTCACTTGCCCAAGATCATATGACTAATTAAAGCACAGCTAGGACTGGGTCATGAGTTTTCTGTCTTTCCCTCTCTTCAACATCAATCTATTTCTAAAACATGGACTTAAAAGTTTGGGGAGTGACAAGTTGGATTCTATAAGCTTCTCAATATACATAAAACTACCCATGATTTCTGTCATTGACCAAACATAGAAGCAGGTGCTTCAAAGTTTATGGAAAATGCTAGAAAAACAAATTATATGGACCTTTCTAGAGTGAAACTCTAAAGTCCATCTAATGCCCTTGTCCCCAAAGCCGTCTTTCAGATCATTCCATCAAGTTTTAAAGGGTACACTAGAGTGTCTCAGTGTGCTATTTATTATTGAAAACTTTGGCTGTCTTTATTCTAATTTAGACACTCAGCTTCTTTGGGGACACAAAGGAAGAAAGAGGGTATTATATGAAATCTTCCTGTTTATTCAATGTCTTTAAAGATAGTTTCTTCGAATAGCCTATGGATATACATTTAATATCTATACTTAAAGTTGCTAAGTTTCGAGAAAAGGAAAAATTGAGGTCTGTACTACATACTTACTGCTGCCTGTGCTGGGGGAACACAGGAGAGTAAATCCTGCAGCTGTGGATCTTAAAGTGTAATGTGCACCAGAGTCACTCATGAGGACGTGGGAAAAGAGAGACTCCTGGCCCAGTGCTCAGAGTTTTGGATCAGTAGGCCTACCGCTGTGTAATAACCAGCACTTGTATTGTCTGTGTTCTGATGCTTTGACCTCTGGAGTTTTGCTGACCCCGAGGGACCTCTCAGTGCTGGCCAATTCCCAGAGACAGCAAACAACAACGTGCCCTTGAGCATGCCTTTCAAATGCAGACCTCTAAAGCCAGCACCCACGCCCCAATCACCTTATTTATCAAGCTTGCACACTCTGGGCCACCACCCACCTGCCCTAATCATCCCAGGGTCAGATACCAGACAACTGGGCACAGTTCCTATGTCCCAGAGCCTGCTGAACTTATTCAAATTAGCTAATCCTAAATCCGTATACCTGCCTCTTCTGTTCCTTCTCGCAGAAGCCACAGGAAAGGATCTGTTCTCCCTCCCTATCTCCTGAAGGACCCTGGTATTCTCCATGGCATGGCCTGCCCCTTCCTCTTAGTATCTGTGAGTATAACAATGTACCTTTTTAATGTCAATGATCTCCTGATCTATTGACCTTACCCTACCTCAATAGAAGTGAAATCTGTATTAAAACAAGTGGGATATAAGAATTTGCATTTCTACCATGTTTTCAGGTGACATTCCTGATTCTTGTCTTGGGGACACATGTTGAGAACCACTTTCCTGAAATATTTGAAAGCTGCCATGTTATGTCTATTGGTGGGGGAGGGAAAGTCAGGGGCAGCAGCTGATGGAGGGGCCCTGTGGTAATAGAGAGACAGTGAAGGTTTTTGTAAAAGCTCTTTCACCCACTTAACCGTCACACTCCTGCGCTCAGTAAAGCATTTTACCCTCTAGCTGAGTCCTCATATGAGAGCTGCGTTAATAACCCTCTATCCCAATGCTGTGATCTTTGCTGAGTTGCCTGTGGGAGCATGAGAATACAGAAAGGGGGTGAAGAGCATTGGTTTTAAGTCCAGCTGTGGGTCTGATGCTGAGTTGCAGGACCTTGGAAAATTCACTTCATATCCCTGAGCCCAAGTTCCTTCTGCTGTAACTTGGTGACAATAATACCTACCTCATAGAGGTAATAGTAGGATTAAAAGAGTTAAATGCCAAGAAAGTGCTTAGTCCAGCCCATGGCATATAGTTGGATTTCATAATACAAGTTATTGTTATTGAAGTTATTTTGGGGATAAAACACAGGATGGTAATCAATTGCATTGTCTTGCCCTTTATATAATTTTATGCCTGGCATTTTGAGTTAAGAACAATGGTGTATGATCAAAAGAATCTAAAAATAAGATTCCAATACATTTGTTGTTCCACAAAGCGGAAAACCAGAATCCCCAGATGAAACTCCCTGAGATTGTTCTCTAAGTGATAAAACTACAAGTGTTGCAATCTTCTCCCAGGATTTTATGCCAGAAGAAAGTTGTGTTGTCCAGGATATGCTTCAGTTTTAGTCCTTCTTTGGCAAGGCCAGTGGTACAACGGCACACGGTGTCATTTCTCCATACGTGGCCACGTGGTCAGAGCAGTGGCTGTGCAAAAATTGGCCCCTTCCAACCCAATGCGTCTGCTGTACGCATCACTTCTGAGTCAGCCACTTCCCGTCACGGCTGAGCTTTCACAAGTAAGCGCTTTGAGGTGCTTCAGTAGAAAGGCGGAAATCACTATTTCTTCTTTTATGTTCATCACCAACATACATGACAGGTACACTCTGATTATAGTATCCTTTTCATTATGAGGACCAAATTAGTAGAAAAAAAAATTAATTCCCAGATATCCAGCTGGGTCAAGATTCAATTTAGTCCTTTTGCTTTTATGGTGTGTCTTTTGCAATAAAGCACAAGGCACATCTGATATTCTCTGTGAGCTATAATCACTGACAATTTGCCTCAGGACAAAGGTTACCTATTTTAGTAGGAGAAAAAGGATGCTGAAGAATATTTTAACAAAGTTGATCAAGTGTGCTGAACAAGCAGTTTTTGGGTAACTGGATAATGTGGAGATTTCTACATTGAATGGGTTCATGGCATGAGTGTAACTGATGTTTCCCAAAGTTTAAAGCAGTGGTGTTTTTTTTGTTTTTTTTTTTAATGTGGCTAATAACACACCTGAAGGTCATAACCAGCATTTAAAATTAAATAGAACAAAAGTATCACAGTACACCACCCTTGGTAAGGGTAAGTATGCAAAGGGGTGTATGTGTGTGTGTGTGTGTGTGTGTGTGTGTGTGTGTGTGTGTGTAGTTTGCAACATACAGCCCACTTCTTCAGTGGATCATGGCTGAAGAATGTTTGAAAAACACTGCCTTTGTTATTTCTTGAAATGGTTTATTTGGGATACTGACAAAACTAAATAACTTTATATCCCATGGTAAGATTTCTTTTCTGCCTCTTTCATTTCTTCTGATTAGGTAGACAATCTCCATTTGCTGCTAACACATCCCCATCAGCTCTCTAACTTTTGTGGGTCTCCCTTTGAAAGGAGGAAAAGCAGGCCTCAGACTCAGAGTCTGGGATAGGAAGGACTTCTGTTTAGGGTATAAATGCTGCTGATTTTCTGTTAAGTTCCATTGGACCTTCTTACATACTTCTCGTATCCCATGGAATCATGGTTTCCATTTCTACTTCCATGTTGTTCCACAAGGATTTACTGTTTGTTTGTTTATTTTCAGTGACTTGATTTAAGCAAAAAATAGTTGTGAAGAAAATATTAAGTAGTACACTATGGCAAACAATGCTTTAGGGGGTCTGGGACTGGCCAGGGAGATTAGAAACCAGTACCCTTGGTGCCTTTGGCTATGTCTCTCTCTCTAGAATTCAGAGCTGTCTGGTGGACTCCCCTGTGGCCAGCATGACTGGCACCCTCTTAATGATTGAAGCAGATTAGACTGATTGCCATTGGAGTTCCCAGACTTTCCAGGGGGTGCAGGTAATAGCTGCATTTCCTCCACAAAATAAGGATAACACAGGCAGGTATGTCCCAGGACGTCCTGAGAGCTGGCTTCCCACTGCTAGTATCCTATCATTGTACTAACATTTTCACCAGAGACAATATCTTGGGTCTTGGAACCATGTACTTTTTCTTTGCTGGGCCACACCATCTTGATTTTCTTTCTTTTTTTTTTTTTTTCTTATACCTAAGCATTGCCTCAGCAGGGCAAAAACACCAACAGGATGAGAAACTCAAATGGGTTGATGATACAGAGCCCACTGGGGACAGATAACCAAGCTCACATGCCCAGGTTCAGTGGCCACTCTAAGATCTAGCTGTACCTCCTGGCTGGGCCTCTGTGGAAAATTTCCCTTTGTGTACAGGGAAACCTGAGAAAACCAAGCGTGGTCTGAGGTCTGAAGTCCAACTGGCCCCGCTCTCCTTTCTCTGATGGAAGAGCCTAAAAATAAAACAGAGGCAACAAGTGTTAACACAGGCATCATTTCTTTTCCCTGGTACAGATAACACCCCTTTTAGTGCAAGAGTAAGTAGGACAGAAGGTAAATTGAGAGTTGCCTTTGTCCTGTCCTAGACGTGCCTGTATCAACACCAGGGCTAATTTTCTCTTTCCTTCAATTAGCTTGGCACAGTCATTATCATGATTCTTCCCCTCCATGCCCCCGGAGAGCTGCTAAAATGCCATCTACATCCTCAGTCAACTGGCCACTTCA
This sequence comes from Neophocaena asiaeorientalis asiaeorientalis, assembly GCF_003031525.2. Classification (NCBI taxonomy): domain Eukaryota; kingdom Metazoa; phylum Chordata; class Mammalia; order Artiodactyla; family Phocoenidae; genus Neophocaena; species Neophocaena asiaeorientalis. The sequence continues at coordinate 4,587,768 of NW_020185334.1, read as the reverse complement.
ACATGGGACCCGCAGCGGTGACGCCGCCGCTTCCCCCATAGGCACGAACTGTTCCCTCTGCTGGGACAGGAGCCATGTTGACCCCTTGTGTGTCAAGATTCAAGGTCTACCCCAAACCTTCCTCTTCCCTCCTGCATCCCTCCCTGGGCAACATCATCTGGGAGGCGACACTTTGATCCGGAAGAGAGCTTTGTGAAAGGAGGTTGCAGATTTTGAGGGAAAAGCCCATGTACTTGCTTGCTAGTTTGAGTGCAGAGAAAATGCAGACAGAATGAAGTGCCTGGGCGATTTATGCCTTTGGCAAATTGTTCTGAGGGCTTGAGAGAAAGAGGAGAGGGGACCAAAGGGCTCTGCATTTCATTGTAAAAATAGCCAGCCTTGGGCTCCTCCTTTTCCTGCTCCTGTCTCCTCTTCTCACAGGGAGAGCTTTTGAAAGGGGTTCCCTCCCCCATCCTGTTCCCCCTCCCCCACCCCTCCCTTCTACCATCGCATGAAACTGACGCCAGTTCATTTGAATGGCAAGATTTTTCTGAGCTGGGATAAGCAAGATACAGGAAATCACTATTGAAAGACTTCTTTATGCTTGTTGCCATCATCACCTTAGTATGAGGGGACATCCAGAGGGTCCAGTGACGAAAGCAGAGGCCTGGGCCAACAAGGATGCTCGAGGACCCAGAGGTGATAAAAACAGAACTGATCATCCACAGAGGTCAAGGGTGGCAGTGAGGTGGTGAACCTCACTTCCTTGGGTCACAGCAGTGGAACTTTATATCACACCCTGAAACTTCAGAGTTTTTTTTAAAGAAGCTTTGTTGTCCTGCTAATGACACTCTGGGTGAGGGGGACAAACCAAAACACCAAAATACTACCCCCCCCACCAAAAAATAAATTCTTGATGCTTTGTGTACCTGCATAGCCAGGATTATGTATGTGGTGACCAAATGAACTTTCTTAGACTGAATATTAAGCAATATCTTACCTATTTTTGAGTCAACGGCACTCTGTTATAGCTGAGCTCAAACTTAGGGTGATTCTGTTTATACCAAGGATTATCTACATTCAATGTTTGGTTTCCAAAATGTGTAGGTGGAGGCTCCTTTCTAACCTACCCACCTGTCAAATGTTTAGATGGATTGAGGCTCCATAGACCAGAATGGAGTTATTATAGTTTCCTGTTATTCAAGCATCTATGCTACATATACTTAGTGTGGTCCCCAGACCAACAGTATAGGTATCAACATCACCCAAGAACTTGCTAGGAATGCAATTTCTAAGGTTCCAATCCAAAACTTTGGAATTAGATGTTCTGGAGGTGGGATCTGTGTTTTAACTAATCCTCCAGGCAATTCTGAAGTAGCCTCAAGATTGAGAATCTCTGATTTAGATAACTCATAAAGCCAACACTATTTCCTTATTTTACATTTGGTAGTAAAACTGCTAAGAATGAAGATATACCTTCTATCTGGTGGCACAAATAATTTTTCTGAAGCTCACAATTTTCATAAGATGTCTGTAAAACAGAAATTAGATGGAATCAAATATAATTATGACCAACTTCATCAAATTGATCCATTCTCGAAGAATTACCTTAAAATATGTATGTTGAATACATGTTGAATCTTTTTCTTTTCACTAATGCTCATTTTGAAATTGGAGATATATTTTCTGACTGGGGAAACAATTGGTCTCAGAAGGTCAGAAAGTGGCAATACAGAATCCAGAAAAATTCTTTAAAAATCACTCTAAGGAAAAAAAAAAGATTTTGGCAACAACCTTGCAAAATGCAAAACTATTCACATACATCAAATATAGATGCCATCACTTTGTGTTTTTTATGTTTGTTAATAAATGATAGCTAAGTTAATAGAGCACACTGGAATGAGTAAAATTCTCTTTACTCTTTTCAAGATTTCTCAGAGGAATAATATGATTTTTTTCCCCCTTGCTCAGCCACCATTCCCCAGTATTTCATGGATGGCTCTTGGAAAGCAATAGGATGATTTGAATGAAGAAAGAAGGGCAAGATTCTAAATGCAGAGGTAAATCTAAATGAAGCACATCTACTGAAACAGGAGACTTAGGATGCCTAAGCATTTTTATGATATAAATCTTAGGGCAACACAATCAACTACTTAAAAAAAGTATATGCATAAAGAGATCTATCAGTACCTGTTCCAGTGGAAGCAACAGCAGTCCTGCAAACTTGATGATGTGTGGTTCAACAACTTCACATTTGAAATAAAGTAGCCAGAAGTGGAAGAAATATGGAAGCCACCAACTTGTAGACAGCAAGACCCTAGAAGAAAATGCATTCTAGCTTGTACACCCAATGCAGCCTCCAAGTAGGGCATCTTTCTGAAGTCAGTCACATATTTGCAACTCTGACACTTGCTAAGCTTTCCAGGGAAGAATATAAGAGAATGAATGGGTTGGGTGGTCTTGTAAAGTCAGTTCTGCCCTCTCAGTTCTCTCATTTAAAATAATTTAATTTCAGTAGAAATACATGTTTTCATACAGTTTTCAATCTTTGTGAAGGAAACAAAATTTATTTTAGAACTTCTTTGATGCATAAGTAAAGGTGATTTATATCCATTCTTTTCTGCGTTAGGAAAACAAATGCATGAAATATTTGAGTTGGCAGATTTTTTTTTTTTCTTGCTAGAACTACACTGTGGCTAAGATGGCTTTTGGAACCTGTTTATTTTCCATATTTCTTCATTTGCCAGCTAGATTTTCTTAAGAGCAAATGTTGATACACTTGGGTTTCCTATGTCGAGAATTCAATAGGAGTTTAATAAATTTGCTGTCTCCTGATTTGCCAGTTCATATCTAGAACTTGCCCTTTTTTTTATCTCTCATGTTACTGAAGCAGATTTGCTAATGTAATCTGGAATTTGCACTTTCAGCCCTGAAAGAAAACTTAGCTCTCATGTCACGCAACGCTATGATTTTATAGATGAGGAAACTAAAGCACAGAGAGTTAATTGAAAGTTACACAGGGACTCATGAGAAAAATTCCAGTAGAATCTGGGACCCTCCTCTCCCCCTGTCCCCCCCCACCCCGCCGCCCCCTACAAATCTCCATCTTGGTCTATTTCCATTACGGCCACAGCTATGAACAGTAATTAACAATCAAGTACCAAATAAAGCAATGTGTCATTTTAAATTTCTGGTCCATTTAGTTAAGCTTCTTTCCTGCTCCTATCAATGCATAAACCACAGAAGGATGTTCTTAAGACCTGAGCACCTAAGAACATGTATTTCTCATTTTTTTGACTTTGCAGATTATGTATTTGACAGGGGCTGGCCTTGAGAAAATCCTTAGCTGTAAAAATATTTTCACGTTATTTAAGAAATAACTTTGCCTTTGGTCTGGCATTATTTCTTTTTCCTTTTTTAGAATAAAATTTTATTATGTTGATTTTCAAACATACTTTCATAAGGAAAGAGTATATTCTATTGATCCAATAACCTAACCCAGATTCAACAATTACTGAGAGTTTGTGATACTTGTGTAATCTTTTCCTTTCCGTCTCTCTTTTTTTTTCCTGAATTATTTTAAAGCAAATTCCAGATGTCATTTCATCCCACCTCTACATTCCCCAATAAACATCTCTAAAGAGTTACGGTGATTTTGCTTCATAAACCTGATGCTATTATCACACTTAAAAATTAGAATTACAAGGTCATCCAGTATCCAGTCAGTGTTAACATTTCCTTGATTGCCTCAAAAATATTTTTAGAGTTGCCTTTTGTCATTATTCATACGTGTGGCTATAGGTTCAGGATTCTAGCAAACACTGCACACTTAAAACAAGAAAGAAAGATGAAGAAGTAAACTTACTTAGCGAGAAGGGTTTTCCCAAATTCTCACAGCTCTAATCTGGATACCATTCAGTGTGACAGGCTTCTCTCTGGGTTCCCACAGCTGGTTAGTGTTTTGAATTCCAGCCTCATGAACTCATATCAGGCTCCACGGGCTAATGCTCGGCACCCAGTCTCGCGCTCATATCTCTGATGACAGAGTAATGGAGCAGCCACGGGCATTGTCTGCCTCTTTCTAAATGCACTGTCATCTCTTTTATTCCTCCATCTCTGTAGGCAGTGAGGGACTCTAATGCCTCTGGGAAGCATTTACATGGCTGTGGAGGTAAAGGTAATGACATTCAGGCATCTTCTGTTGAAAGACCAAAAAATAACCTGCTCCATTGTGAATGAGCTTCTGGATCTTCAGGGTCACAGAGGGTTTGTTTAGATGCACACCTTTTCACATCCAGGTTTCTGCCTCTATGTTGAGCTTTGAGAAAGATACATGAAGATAAAATAGGGAGAGAGAGGGGAAAAAAAAAACCATGAAGACATAGCACAATTAGATATAGAGTAAGTAAGTTTAAGCATTGAATTTTGATTATGATTTTCCTATGAGCACATAACAGATACAATTTCTTAGAGAAAAGGCAGTCTTCTGTGTATGGTAAAGGAAATATTTATTCCAGAAGATGCTACATCTAATCTAAAACATGACAGGCTCTTCTTTAGGTCCTCAAGGGGTGCTATTTTAGGGGCGCACTTGACTCTCCCCAGTATCTAAAAGACTACACAGTACTTATTAAATGAGACCTGAAATTTAAATTGTTTTTTATTTTTCTTAGTGTAAATGTTTTGTCTCCTTTCCATTTGCGTTGATTTATACCTTAATGTGAATAGAGCGTTTATTCCCCCAGCTTTATGGAAGTATAATTGACAAATGAGAATAGGTTTTGAGAATGCATGGAGGAGAGGTCACACTAGACTTTTTAGAAGTATAGGGGGCATGTATGGAATAGTGGGCATAGCAAATCCGGGTGCCTGTTCTAATGGGGCTTTACACTCTAGGTGGGGAGAAAGGGTCATCAACTTAGAAACAAACTCATAGACAAGGTCACCTCCAATCTTGGTAAGTGGCTACATGGACAATGCTGGGCAGTGTCTGTTGGCAGATACTTAAAGGAGTGTCTCTGGTGGGAACTACTTCACAAAATGTGTGACGTTTGAACAGGACATGAGTGAGTTGAAGGAGCCAGGCATCAGAATTTTCTAGGCAAAGTCCTCAAAGAGAGATTAAACCAGGCCTCAAAGAGGTAGGAATAAAGTGGATTCATGACTGGAGTGTGTGGTTTGTGGCAGATCATGAGGGCCTTGGAGATCATGGCAGACTGTGGGTATGAGGCCGGCCTGGCCTCTATACAGCAGGTATGTGAGAATCTTTTGATGACAGCGATTCTCAGACTTTAGTGGAATTAGAAGCCCCTGAAGCATTTGTTCCAACTCAGATTGCTGGCCCTACCCCAAGGGTTTCTGATGGGGCCTGAAGTTCTGCATTTCTAACAAGTTCCCAGGGGATGCCCAGGCTGCTGGTCCAGTGTCACACCTGGAGAAACACTGCTTCAAAGAGAAATTCCAGGTGGGTATCGTCTTTGTCCATCTTCTGCAGTTACCCCAGAGAAGAGATTTCCAAGCAGAGGGGAGTAGATGGCAGCTGTTGTGACCTGATTAACACCTTCTTTCCCAGAACACTTTGCTGCTTCTCTTTAGAATCAACATGAACCTGTTTAATATTCACCTGACCCCTCCCCAAAATGGAAAGAGAATGTCCAAGTGCCATCGAATCACCTTATCGAGTCGCCCCCCACAGGTTCCTAGGTGTCCTTGGGGGCAGTGGGCTGTGGCATTCATGGCCCAGGTTTGCAGGCAGGGGCTGCTCTCAAGAGTCCCTGTATCCCCATCCTCCTCTCATCGTGGGGGTCCCTGAAAATACACTCCATCTCCCCAGACATTTATACAAGAGTAACAGTTAACAGAGGCCAGCAGAATCGCTGAGATCTCCAACCAGGAAGTGTTCAGACCATCAGGAAACACGGGCGAGCAAATGTTTACCGACCGTGTAATTAATATGATGCTTTACCCTGTCTATCGGCCCTTAGCACCATATTTCCTGTTCAAGGCAGTGGAAAGCTAAAATATTAGTTGTTGTTTGACCAAAGGAACAAGTGTCTTCCAAATGAACCCATGATCTATTAGCAGTCCTGCAGAGTCTTCCCATGGGAACAGGCATTTTACTTTGTTTTACAGCTAATTTCTTTCTTACAGCAGGTTCCCAGACACATCAAATGCCTTGCATGTGAGTCTGAAGTTAAGATTTATAGTCCAGGCCCATGTAATTCAATGTCAAACAACTCTGATAACATAAGGGCTGGAAGTCAACCATTTTCTCATAAGTTCTCATAAAAAAGTCATTTTAGCCAAATTGGGTTTGAATAGTGGGTGTGTCTCTGTGATTTGATGGATGCTCCGTACCCAGGAGTCCCTGGGAAGAAGCTGGCTACTTTTGTTTGCTACTGTAGCAACAGAATCTGTAAACAGACAAAGGGATTGCTGGTTGACATTGTTGGAATTTGGATTTTGTTGCTTTTATTCTCTATTGATTTCAAAGGGAAACACAGTGCTTTCTCCTCTGATGGTGCATTGTATCTGCGTTTTCTGTCTTTGATTTCTTCTCCTCTGTCCTATTATTTGCCTGACATCTCTCTGTGGCCCACACATCATGAGGGTCTATTTCCCTAGAGTAAAACCACCACTTGTGCCAAGAGTAAGTTGGAAAGGAGGGTGTTTTCTTTGGTTCTTGTCTGTAGGCTCATGGGTTCACAGACTCTTGGAGAAGGAAGGACCTTGGGGATGACTTAAAATAGTCCCTAATTTACAACTGAAGGGGAAGGGAAGTTGAGTGTCTTTCCCAAAAGTTACAGCTAGCTAGGAGCAAGATCAAAGGTCTAGTGACTGGTCTCTTCCACCCGCCATATAATACCTTGAGTTTTTAACTGGCTGTGGGGTATGAAAGGAGAGGCAAGGTCTTGTTTCCTGTAGCCCAGTGCTTTACAGGTTATGATGTGATCGACTTCTTGTCATATGGAAGCTTGTCACAGACAAGCTTCCCTGAACTGAGCAGGTGTCCTACCAAGAACAATTCAAAACTCTCGGGGAGAGACCTATACTTTGTTAGCGCTGAGCATCTATGGAGGAAAACTGCTTTGGACTTTCTGAAGTGGAGTGGAAAACAGGAGAGGTGTTGAGAGTTGCTTCAGGACTCCATGGTGTCCTTCATCTGCAACACAGTGTAGTGAGTTTGTTCTCTTTTTCTTTTTTTTTTTTTTTTGTGTTTTTTGTGGTATGCGGGTCTCTCACTGTCGTGGCTCACGGGACAAGCCGCTCCGTGGCATGTGGGATCTTCCTGGACCGGGGCATGAACCCGTGTCCCCTGCATCGGCAGGCGGACTCTCAACCACTGCACCACCAGGGAAGCCCTGTTCTCTTCTTTAAATACCCAGATTAGGAAAAAAAAACCCAAAACAAAATTAATAAACTACAGAGCAATACTAAGGGATGACTTTCATTCCTACAGATCTGGATGTTTTTTAACCTCTGGCGTTTATGCAAAGTAAACCAATATGCAACAAGCATGCACATCACCATGTGGAGAAATTTGGACCCTTGGAGGTCTTGCAATTCACAGAAGATCAAGGACAGGCAGAGCACAGGCGCTCAGAAATCCTCACAGTCAATAATCTCATTGTGACAGACCGAATGGGTGACAGTGACAGTAACGATGATAAAGACAGAGGGCCCTGATGATCACAGAGAGTGGAGGTATGGGTGGGGAGGCCAGCTGGTCTCTCAAATGGTCACGTGGACCCAGCCCCAGGTAGTAGCTGTAAATATTAGTGACAAGGACAGAGAAATCAATTCTCAAACAAAGCAGTTGCGGGCGTCTCTTCCACATTGTCTCCCTGGGCATAAGGCAGAATTACTCCATGTGTGGTCCAAGGACCAACCGCATCAGTATCACCTGCGGGGCTTGTTAGGAATGCAAATTCTCAGGCTTACTTCAAACCTATTGAATCAGAATCACTTGTGGTGAGGTCCGGAAATCTGTTCTAACAAGCTCTCCAGTTGATTCTTGCTCACCCTAAAATTTAAAAAACGTTGGCGAAAACTTGTATTATGAACATGTAAATGCAACTTAATGAAGTTGATGGTGTGTTTGTTGGGACTGTATCGGAGGATTTGCTGCTTGAGCGTTCAAGTGTTTTTTTTTTTTTTTTCCTTAGCTACTTGGTTATGGATAGAGATAACTGCGATACTAAAAGGGACTTTTCCTTCTTCGTTCAACTTGGAATTAATTGTAGGAATGATCAACTAACTCTAGGTAATTGAATTAAGTCCAGAAGTCAGATGGCTGTTTCTTAGCATAAAGGGGGACTGAAATTTGGGGTTTTGTACTACCTTTGGACCCAGAAAGTCAGTGGAGAAAAGAAATTTAAACTTCTTCTCCTTTGGAATTTCCAGTCTCTACCTATAGATTTAACACGGTCTCCTGTAGAGAAAAGGGCACCTGCTTTAGAATCAGATCCTGGTTTCAAAATTTGCCTCTGCAACTTAAAAATTGTGTTTCCCTGGACAAGCTACCAATCTCCTTTCAGCCTCTGCTTCTTCATCTGTAAAAGTGGAAGAATAATGCCTGCTCCATAGAGTTCTTATGAGGATTAAAAAGACCAGATGAGATGGTGTAAGCAAAATAGGTAGAAGCGAGATTAGCCCATGGCAAAGTCTCACGTAAGGGCATATAATTATGGTGTTGATGGCTATGATGATAATGATATTGATTCCTGTTACACAAACGTGATTGGGGTCAAAGGGTAGCAGTCTTTCCTCGGTAATTTCTTTCAGAGGATTTAATGTAAATCTTATTGAAGTACACCATTTGGCAAAGGATACAGCTCATAAGTGGGCACCTCTATGACTTTTGCAAAGTGATTACAAACCAGCACTTAAATCAAGAAACAGAACGTGGCCACCCCCTGAAGTCTCCATGCCCCCGACCACTGTGATTCTGATTTTTGCACCAGACTAGTTTTTCCTGTGTATGAAACTTTACATAAATTAATCATTTGAGTATATGTTTTTCAGTGTCTGTCTTCTCGTGCTCAAAATTTTGTTTCCTGTGAGATTGATCCATATCACAGCGTGTTATTGTAGATTGTTCATTCTCATTGCTAAAGAGGATCTCGTTGTTTAAACACATCATAATTTGTGGATTCTATTCCTGGTAGATATTTGGTAGATATAATTTTCACTTTTGTCTATTATGACTAGTGCTCTATGAATACTTGTGACTTTGTTCCTGGTCAACAAATGTGTATATGCCCACTGGGTATATACCTGAGAGTAGAATAGTTGGGTCATAGGATATACATGTGTTTGGTTTTAATCATACTGCCAGGTGGTTTTCTAACATGTTTGCACAGATTTATACTCTCATTATCAGAAGATGAGCATTCTAGTTGCTCTAATTTCTCACCAACACTTGATATAGTCTGTTCATTCTGGTAGTGTTTATGGAATCTCACTGGGGTTTTAATTTTCATTTCCCTGATGAACGGCAAAATGGAGCACGTTTTGACCTGGCCACCTAGATATCCTCTTTTGAGAAATGTACATTCCAATCTTTTCCCATTAAAAAAAAAATATGTGGGCTTCCCTGGTGGCGCAGTGGTTGAGAGTCTGCCTGCCGATGCAGGGGACACAGGTTCGTGCCCCAGTCCGGGAAGATCCCACATGCTGCGGAGCGGCTGGGCCCGTGAGCCATGGCCGCTGAGCCTGTGCGTCCGGAGCCTGTGCTCTGCAACGGGAGAGGCCACAACAGTGAGAGGCCCGCGTACCGCAAAAAAAAAAAAAAAAATATGTTCTTTATCTTATTGATTTGGAGACATTCTTTATATCTTTATATGTTCTGTCTATTGGTCCTTTGCCAGATACATTGACTTCAAATTCCTTCTCTTACTCTATAACTTGCCTAGTTTCATCCCTGGTAAAATTGTAATTTAATGAATTTTATTTTTTTTTAATTATTCATTTATTTATATGGTTGCATGGGTCTTAGTTGCGGCTCGGGCTCCTTAGCTGGCACACGTGAACTCTCGGTTGCGACATGCATGTGACATCTAGTTCCCTGACCAGGGATCAAACCAGGGCCTCCTGCATTGGGAGTATGAAGTCCCATATGTTGTGCCACCAGGGAAGTCCCAAGGACTTTTAATTTTTTGAAATTAAAAAATACAGGCCTGCTAGTTACATTTGCATTTGCAATAAATAACAAATAATTGTCTGATACAAGTATGCCTCCAGTACTTTTAGAGACATCCTTATAGTAAAATTTATTCATTGTTTAACTGAAATTCAAATTTTACTGGTTGTCCTATACCTTTATTTGTCAAATCTGGCAACTCAGAAGGGTTTTTGTTTTCCCCTTTTGAGGGCTCAAGTGTTTTTAGAGGTGGCAACATACAGCGCTGAGGAAGGAAGGGGGCACTTTTAACCAATTAGAGCCTCTTGGTTGGTCTTGGAGCCCCATTCAACATACATCGAAGGATTTTTAAATCCTGCCTTTTCTTTTTCAACTTGAATTCTTTGTATCTTCCAAATAAAGTATTCCTGAATAGTTTTTGGACAAGTAACCTATTCTTATAGGTGCGGCTCTGTTCAGTTTTCACTTTTCGTCTCTGATTCTGAACCATGCACATCAGCATCCAGTGGCCAGTGTTAGTGTAGGTCCAAATGGAAAGTGATTTAATGCCTGCACTCTTGCTTCTGTTTACTTTCCTCAGACATCTTAACTACTCTTCTCAAAGTCAAGTTATTTTTTTCCCTCCTTTCCACTCACCACTTCATGTTTACTGAGGGAGCTTGGAGGGAAAGTACAGGCAAAACAGCAGTTCCTGTGGCCAGTGCATAAAAAGAGAAGATGTATTAGGAGGAAAAGGTAGGAAGAAATTGGAGGTTAGATGCTAGACACAGAGACAGCAGAGTTAATTCTGAGAAGGCAATGATGACCTAGAGTAAGAAGGACTAAGGAGGCTAAAATGGAAGAACTTATAAAAGAAAAAGGAACTAAGAGAAGAGGGTTCAATTCAACAAATATTATTTGAGCAACATGTTTCAGCCCTCCGCCAAGATTCAGAGGGTAAAATGAAAGTTAACTTTGAAATAGGGTAAGGAAATGGAATTGTCGGTTAGAAATTGAAAAGGGTGCTGCAGGTCATACGGTGCAGAAGAGAATATGGAAGTCATGTAAAAGGAGAAGAAAAGACTGAGAATCCGATTGAAAGCAGCATCCCCATCAAAGTGCTCTGGGAAGGAAACCCAGAGACTGGGGTCTGGTCTTGATTTCTACATAATTGTTAAGATGTTGGGCAATTTAGTTTGCACCATGCCCACCCATTTTTCCCAGGCCTCATTCTTCCCCACTGTGAAACGAAGGCATTTGTCCTTGCTTCTCAAAGTTGGTTCCTGGACCATCAACATCTCCAGCAACTGGGAGTTTGTCAGAAATGCAGAATCTGGGCCTCCCCCAGATATGCTGAATCAGAATCTCTAGGCATAGGGTCCATAAGTCTGTTTTTTAACCAGTGCTCTAGGTGATTATGTAACATTCTAGTGTTTGAGAAATACAGGCCTACTCCAGTGTTTTTCAAACTTCAATATGCGTCAGAGTCAGAGCGTTTGTTAAAATCCAGATTTGGTTCCATAGGTCTGGGGTAGATCTAACACAGTCTTAGGTGAAGCTGATATTACTGGTCAGAGGACCACACTTCGAGTAGCAAGGGTCTGGAATAATCTCTAAGCTCCCTTTGAATTAAAAAATAGAGAGAAAAGGGGCTTCCCTGGTGGCACAGTGGTTGGGAGTCCGCCTGCCGACGCAGGGGACACGGGTTCGTGCCCTCGAAAAAAAAAAAAAAAAAAAAAAGAGAGAGAGAGAAAATATTAATTAAAGAGAAAAATAAGAGACGAAAGGTAAAAATAAATCTGTACCCTATACACATTCATGTGGATCACAGTATGAGGTTGTTTTTCATAGCAGTTGTTGTATTGACCTGAGAGGGGCGACAGACAGGTCAAACTTCCATTCTATACCCACTCTATTAGAGGTTGTGTTTATGATTTTAAGATAAGGCTTTTCTGGGAAAATCTGCTTAGGGAATGACTTCCTGATTATCATTGCCCTCACAGCAGAATGTGTGTAATAGCCTTTCCCCAAATCATGACCTTTTGTGAATTTGTACTTGTGCAAGACCCACCCACCCTTAAGTATTTGTATACAGACACACACAGTTTCTTGGTGGCAGCAAAACAGGACAGATTCCTGAGCCAGTGTAGGCCACAACTGTCTTGGCCCCAGCTTAGATCCCAGGCCTGAGGAATCCCAGCCTTTACCACATTTTAACAAGGCAAACCCCAGACTCTTAGAGTTCAGGCTACGGGAAGTGGCAGGAAGCTTCTGGCAGGCAGCCCCCAGTCCTGAAGATTGACTTGGGAATTTAAGTGCAAAAATGTCTCTGTCCGGAAAGTTGTCAGGATAGAAGATTGACCTGTCTTCTGCTGATGCGGGAGGGGTTCAGGGCCAGAAAAAAGGGTAAACTGGTGGTTGGGTAAGAAAGATCTGTGTTCCAGGACCTTGTAATACAGGGAAGGATGTGAATAGGGAAAAAAGGATGGATTAGAAGTTCATTTTGTCAATATTGATGATGATGGTGATGGTGATGATGATGATGTTGATGGTTGTGGTGATGATATATTTTAAGCACTTTAAGTGTCAATCTCTTTTTCAAAGCTTCATTTCTATTATTTGGTGCTTACAATAGCCTTGTGGACAGGGCTCTATTAGTAACTCCATTTTATAAATGAGGAAACAGAGGTCATAGATTGGTTAAGAAATTTGCAAAAAGTCATACAGCAATGAAACGCTAAAAGCTTGTAATAAGTCGGAGAGTATAACTCAAAAGCCACCACGCTTAATGTTTCTTGATACATATTAGGTCACGGGTTAGAGTTTATGTAACTTAGTGTGAGGTAGCAGAAAGAGTCTGGAAATTTGAAATAGGAATATTTGCTTCTAATATTACTGCTGATTACATGGATGTGGTAGATTGACTGCAAAAATGTCCCCATGTCTTTCTTTTTCTGTAACTCCTTCTTCTCAATGAAACTTTGCAGCAACTCCTTTCAGGAGGTGGCTTCTATTTTTCTGCCCTGGCCTTAGAGTTGCTTTAGCCAATCAAAGGTGGCAAAAGTAAAGCCTGAGCCTCAAGAATCTTTGCATGTCTCTGCTCACTCTCTTGGAGCACTGCTAACACCATGAGACCTAGTCAAGACTAACTTGCTGGAGGATGGGAGACATGTGACCTAATCACCTCTGTTGACCCAACCGATAACCATCCAACCATCAGACATAGACTGATGCTGTTCAGGCCATCCAGCCACCATGACTTGCTGAATGAACCCAGCCAAAATCAATAGAGCAAGACTACCTAGATGACCCATAGCCTTATAAGTAATAATTTAGGTTGCTGTTTTAGGGCACTGAGTGTGGGCTCATTTGCTAGGCAGCAATAGATAACTGATATATTTCATGATCCAGGGGAAGCCATTTAAACCCTATAGAATTTTGATGGAATGACACAGGTGAAACCACCCTCCGAATATTTCATAAGTCCCTCATCCTTGTCTTGGTAGGATATGCTCTCCCATTCACCTTTGTCAGGAACTTGGAGCCCACTTTCTTCTCCAAGTTACAGCTGTTTGTTCTGTGGATGCAAGGACTAAATCTCCAGATCCACCCTAACCTGGGATCCACCACATGAACATATGGGCAGCCCACCATGATTGATCTTGTCTCTACCCCTCACCTTGGCCTCTCATGCACAGTGGGGCCCCTTCTCCTCCTGCCTTCCAGGGGATGCTCAGCAATCTACCAAAGTCTATGTGTGGTTTGCCTCTCTGAAGCTTTAATTAGTGGCGTCTTGGATCTTGATTGCTTCAGGGGTGGCCACTGAGTCTGACTTCCCAAAATCGATACCCAGAGGGTGTGAAACATGCTCACTCATTAGATTTAAGAAAGGCAGATAGGTCTTTATTGTAAATAACCGGGAAGATAGTCTATTTTATTTTGAAACTATCACTTTGGTAGGCAGATAAATGATTGGTTGATGGGAGCTAGCTTGCTTTCTATTGTGGATAAACTTTCTCCACCTATTTAATATTGTTCATCTAAATTCTGGGTAGAAGACAGTCTAATCTGTTAACTATGATGAGTTTCCATTAACTGCTGTGTGAAGGGATAAAATTTACTCTGTTTTCTAGAAAGGGAAGAAAAAGGATCTCAGTTTTGTTGGTAACTGCCTCACTGGAGCTCTCTGTGCCACATGTGTGTGGTTTAGCTGGCGACCGTGGTGTCTGTATGTATGTGGTCATAGATTTGTTATAGCCTCTTGTCTGCCAAGGCAAGACCACCAGTTCCATTTTAATTCTAAGGTGACCTCAAGCTGGAGCCCATCCACACTGCTTGAACATAAACGCTGACACTCAATCCACTCATCCTCTTGGCCTCACAACTTGTTTTTCTTTTTCTTTTTTTTCCTAAGAAAGTTTGAACATTTGTTAGCAATCCAAAACCAACACTTCGTATACAAGACATGGTGATGACATAATCCTTTATAGGTTCTTATACTTTCACTATACTGCAAACTTTGCCGTGGTTTAATAAAAATGTCTCAAATTGAAGAGCAATTTCTAAATGACATCTTTGGAGCTAGGACATCAAGTTTTACTGTGGTGATAATTTCAATTCTTTTGAGAAATACAGAATCAACACCTTAAGTAGAGGGTTCTCTTTTTAAAGAATGGCTTTGGACAGGCTTCTGTTCACTGTGTCTTTTGAAATGGAAAAGATAGAAACTCACAGTATTACATGGACCCCTGTATTTCCACAGTCTGACAGTGCAAGGAAAACTGAATTACCTTTTTATTCCCTTCTGATTTTAATTTCTAATTAAAGGAAAAGAAGAGAGGAGACTGTTAGGTGAATTTTCAAAACTGATAGTCGATGAGTATCATGCCTATGACAACATTTTCATCCCTAATTCCTAACTCTGAATTTAAATCTCTTGATTCTTAGGCAATCTAGGCACTTGTGAGCCGGACAAAGAGTTGGAACTTTTTTCCCCTAATAATGTTTGGTGGCAAGCTTACATGGTGGCCTATGTCCATTGGTCCAATTACAAAATTTACTTGATTTAAGTATATTTCTATATTTGGAGTTATACTTGTTCTCTGAGACAGCCTGTCCTCTTTCCAGAAACCTCACTCAGTGACTTGTTTGCAGAAGTAACCAGTTAGACACTTTGTGAAATTGCCAAGGGTTTCTCTCTTAGTTACTAACCAAGTTTCACAAACATCACATTATCATGAGTTAAAAATAATTCCTATTGGGCTGATGGGAGAGAAATGCCATAGTTAACTGCTAAAAACGTTGGTAGTGTTATGGGTGACACTAAAAGGGTGTTAATGTTTCAGCCAGTCACAACCAAGTTCCTACTTGTGGAGAGATGAATTCCACCCTTGCAGGATTCCTCTGGGGTGGAAGATGGGATGTCAAGGGTAGAGTGGAAGAAATCCTAGCTTCGAACCCATCAGATGATCTGGGTAAGAGTTCCAACTCCATCAACTCACTTCCAGTGCACCAATGATTAAGCATTTTTTAAAAAAAATATTTACTTATTTAATTATGGCTGTGTTGGGTCTTCGTTGCTGCACGCGGGCTTTCTCTAGTTGCGGTGAGCGGGGGCTACTTTTTGCTGTGGTGCACGGGCTTCTCATTGAGGTGGCTGCTTCTCTTGTTGCATGGCACAGGCTCTCGGCATGTGGGTCTCAGTAGTTTTAGCGCGAGGGCTCTAGAGTACAGTTTCAGTAGCTGTGGCACACAGGCTTAGTTGCTCCGCGGCATGTGGGATCTTCCCGGACCAGGGCTCGAACCCGTGTCCCCTGCACTGGCAGGTGGATTCTTAACCACTGCGCCACCAGTGAAGTCCTGATCAAGCATCTTATTCAACCCTATACAAGCCTCAGTTTTATCATCTGTAAAATGGGGATAAGAAGTATTTCAGCAGGACTGTGATGAGGATTATATTGGACACTCTATACCCAGTAGTTGACATGCCCTCCTTGTTTGTTACCTGCTTCTCATGCTCCATTAACAGACTATAGTCCAAACTTCCCAACATGGCCTGCTAGACCTTCCACAGTCTTAAATTAACCTATCTTTCCAGCTGAATCTCTCTCCAACCCCTCGACCTCACAGGCATCTAACTTTGGCCATGCTCTACCCTCCATGCCTCGTGGCTCATGCATTCCCTTTGGTGGAAATGTCCCTGCCTCTCCGTTCACACAGCAATCCCCCACCCTTCCTTTAAGACTCAGCTCAAACATCACTATCTCCCAGATGCTTTTTCTCAGATGACCCATCTCTCCTCTGGTCTCTTCTACCCTTTCTTTAAACTGCTAGCATAGTGTCCCTAGTTTTGACTCACCTGCTGAATCTGAACTTGATGGCTACCATTGCTACCAGTGTACATCTCCTACTAATTCACCCCTGTATCTTCCTACTTCCCTGGCTGCATGATTCCCAGGTCCATTTTTTTTTTTTTTTTTGCGGTACGCGGGCCTCCCACTGTTGTGGCCTCTCCCGTTGCGGAGCACAGGCTCCGGACGCGCAGGCCCAGCGGCCATGGCTCACGGGCCCAGCCGCTCCGCGGCATATGTGGGATCTTCCCGCACCGGGGCACGAACCCGTGTCCCCTTCATCGGCAAGCGGACTCTCAACAACTGCGCCACCAGGGAAGCCCTCCCAGGTCCATTTTAAGTTCCTTTTTCCAGTCAAAATTTTAAAAAATGAGGCTTCCCTGGTGGCACAGTGGTTGAGAGTCCGCCTGCCGATGCAGGGGATATGGGTTTGTGCCCCCGTCCGGGAGGATCCCACATGCTGCGGAGCGGCTGGGCCCGTGAGCCATGGCCGCTGGGCCTGCGCGTCCGGAGCCTGTGCTCCGCAACGGGAGAGCCCACAACAGTGAGAGGCCCGCGTACCGCAAAAAAAAAAAAAAAAAATTTAAAAAGTGAATCCACTTTGGTACTCATATTCAAGTTGTGCTGACAAGATGTATGCACATAGAAATCTTTGAACTTTGCTGATAAGAGGAAGCCTAGAATTTCAAGTCCATTCCTTCATTTAACAGATGAGGAAAATAAAACCGAGAGAGACTGACAGGCTTGTCAAAGGCAACAGCTGGCTAACACAGAGAAAGAGAAACCCAAATGGTCTGACTTCCAGCTCAGTGGCTTTCCATGAGCTCAGTAGACTGGGTGAGGAATAGTTGATTCCGAAATCAGCATCCATTTCCTTCCTTTGGCTAACAGCCCTTTGATTTTCCTTTGAGGAGTTATTTTTCCTCAACTATCCATCCTTCTGATCCAGCTGGGAAGGATACTTCCCCAGCCCTAAGGTGGACAGGTGACCCTGGCAGGATGAATTAGCATGTTCTGTGCCCTTGGCTACATGACTGGTGTATGATAGGCATGGGATTCAGCTAAGCTTAGTGAAGCAAAAGTCCAGAACTTTTGCTTGATTTGTGGAGGAGAAGTCTCTGCTCTGTGGGATTTTTTGCCATGAAGATGACATCAGCTTTGATCTGTTGTGAGGGGGGTCACGTGATTGGTGGAGGGCTTAATTGAGAATGAGGCGAACGCAAAGAGAGGGAGGGAAGATGAGCAGGAGGAAGAGAACGAATGAGAGAGAATGAGGGAGAGCGTGGAATCCAGAATAAATACATCATTTGAACCCCTGGATCCAGCTGTAGTTGAAGGAGGATACCTTGGAATTTTTAGACTCATAAGCCAGTAATTCTCTTCTTTGCTTAAGCCAATTTGATTAAAACTTCCGTTACATGTGATTGAAAGAGTCTTGAATTGTACATCATCTAACTCTCTTCCTTACTGTTCATTTCTAGAGAGATTTTTAATAACTCAGGATTTTCTGGCTCAGTTACTCAAATGTTACTACATTTCTGAGCCTCAGTTTTCTCACATATTAACTGGGAACAGTAACACCTACTTCATATCTGGAAAAATAAAATAGTATACACTCAAAGCATCAGCATAGATTAGATGATCAATTAATGGTATTTATTATGATGGTTATTGATCTGATGTATCACACTTTGAGATTTGGACCATAGTGATTCTTGGGGTGTGTCTGTGTGTGTGTGTGTGTGTGTGTGTGTGTGTGTGTGTGGTTTATTTTAAATTTTCATATGTAGAACTAAAAATTTAAGGTCAGTTTGCAGGAGTGTTATCAGTATGCCACCATTAAAAGCATAATGTATGAACATATTTAAGTTATGTAGGGCCTCCTACCTGCCAAGCCCTCTTCCAAGAATTTTACAAACATTAACTCATTTAATCCTTATAACAAATTGAGAAGGAAGGTTCTGGGACTATCTCTGTTCTACAGATGGAGAAACTGAAGCATTTAAGAGGGTAAACATTTTTCCCATTGTCACGCAATTAGTAGCATCTGGAAGACTGAACATCTTTTCCAATGCCACATAGTTAATGAGTAACAGAGCTGGGACTTGAACCAGGCCGTCTTATGCTATAGGCCATACTTTTTGTCACTGCTTTTTGCTGCCTCTCAACAGAAGCCTATGGACCATGGTCCCTTGACCAACAGCATCAACATCGATTGGGAACTTTTTAGAAATGCAGATTCTCAGGTCCATCCCAGAACTACTGAATCAGAAACTCCCGGAGCTGAAGCATAGCCAACTGTATGTTGACAAGCCCTATAGGTGATTCTGATTTGGGCTAAAGTTTGAGAGCTCCTGTCCTAGATCATTACATTTAAGCCATAATTCACAGACTGACTGCTTATAGTTCATTAAAGTAATGTGTTTAACCAATGACTTTTGAATGACTACTATGTGTTGTCATTGTACCTGTAGGTTTCACCAAACAAAGCAATAACAGAAGTGTTCCCTGGCAAACAAACAGTCAAATAAAGATGTAAATAAATACAAGATCCCAACTGTCATCTCTGATAATGTCTGGGAAAGAAAGAAGTGTGATACTAGAGCTATGACAAGGGATGGGAGATGGTGGGGGTATCATAAAGTCTTTCCTCAGTAAGTGATGTGTAGAGGGGGTCTGTGAAAAGAATGATTCTCAACTTGCTGCATATTGCAATCAATCACCTGGAGAGCCTGAAAAATGCCACTTCTCAGGCTGCATCCCAGACCAGTCAAATCAGAAAGTCAGGGAGGGGGGAAGGTACTGGTTATTTTTCAGCTCCCTGGGTGATCCCAACTTGCAGCCTAGGTTTGGTGCCACTACCTTATAGGCTCCATAGAAAGTAGTTAGACATTATGGAAGAGTGGGGAGAGTGAAGGTAGTGCCAAAACAAAGAGGCTTTGATAGAGAAAAATAGGAAGGCATAAGATCTGTCCATGAATAATGCACTCAAATAATGTATCGAATACATTGATGACAGAACAGATTAGCTTCTAACTACAGGCTACTTATTAATAGATATATTTAGAAGAGAAGACAGGTTAGGAAGACACAAGTGGAAAATAATATGAAGAGATAGATGAATTCAGGTAGAGGAGTCTGAACTTATTTCACATAAAAATTTTCAATAAATATTTCTGGAGTGACTACTAAGTGCTCTCTACTAGAAGCTCTAAAGATAAACTTGAATTTGCAAAGCTTTTTCACCCCCAATAATCTCACGGTCTTCTGATGTAATCCTTCTAGGAAAAGCAGTTTTTATTTTAATATAAAATTGTAACCTGCTTATGTTTATGTACCAACTCAGGTAGAAAATAATCAGAAAATACACAAACTGTAGTTCTGTGTGGCATCTTATTTCCAAGGCAATTTAAGTAACTGGATATAATTAGTTGCAAAAAGCATACTGTCTGAGACTCAAATGTGAAATGTTGATTATATTTTGGCACCAATTAATAACTCCCCTGTATCCACACTCTGAGCGATGAGACTTCTCAGCTTCTGCCATCAAGAGATGGTTTCAAAACTATAATTTGAAAAGACACATGCATCCAGCCCTATGTTCATAGCAGCACCATTTACAATAGCTAAGACATGGTTTCCAACCTAAATGTCCATCGACAGATGAATGGATAAAGAAGATGTGGTACATGTATACAATGGAATATTACTCAGCCATTAAAAGGATGAAATAATGCAATTTGCATGGATGAACCTAAAGATTATCATACTAAGTGAAATAAATCAAAGACAAATATATGATACCATTTATTTGTGGAATCTATAAAAAAATGATACAAATGACCTTATTTACAAAACAGAAATAGAGTCACAGACATAGAAAACAAACTTATGGTTACCAAAGGGGAAAGGAGATGGGGAGGAGGGACAGATTAGGAGTTTGAGATTAACAGATACACAGATACTACTATATATGAAATAAATAACAAGGACCTACTGTATAACACAGGGAACTATATTCAATATCCTGTAATAAACCACAATGTGGAAGACTATGAAAAAGAATATATATGTGTATATATGTATATATAATTGAATCACTTTCCTGTATACCAGAAACTAACACAATATTCTAAATCAACTATACTTCAATTTAAAAAATTAAAAAAAAAAAAAAGATGGTCTCTTTTCAGCCTCTTGGCTGGATTTTTGAATTTCTTTGACCAGTAGAAAGCAGGGGAATTGATGACATGCCACAAGTCTTGGTCTCAAGAAGTCTTATGTGATCTTGTTCTCTTGCTCAGCTAGCCCAGTGAAGAATGAGAGACACCCGTGGCTCAAACATCCCCGCTGCCTCAGCCAACAGCCTGTCAACACTCCCAGACTCAGAGTTATAAAAGTGACCCGTGGGGATCACAGATACATGATGGGGCCCAGCAAAGACAAGAAGAAGCATCCAGCTGAACCCAGCCTCAGTTGCTAAATCATAAGCTAAAGAAATGGTTATACTTTTAAGTCATTAAATATTGATGTGGTTTGTTAGACAGCAATAGCTAACTGATAATATGAGCTTTAGGAAACTTTACAATAATTTCCCATAATACATTTTGTGCGATGAGTCAGGAGTCTCCTGAACTTGTGATCCTTGTGAGAGCAATATTAACTCAAAATAAAAGTTAGGAATGCTAACTATACTTTCTCTATTGCAGCTGTCAGCCTTTGCTGTTTTACTGTAATATAACTATCAAATTAATTTGGTTCACCAAAGACAGGGAGGTTTCTAAGTAGCAATGGTTTGTCTATTTCGGTAGAAATGAGAACATTAAAGGAACACGTTGAGTTTGTAATTGTGTGACATGTTACTTATTAGCAGGAGTGATTTTGGAGCAAGAGGCTCCAAGATGGCTTTTTGTTCTATTAAAAAATAATTCCAGAACCCTGCTTCCCAATTCAAGGGCACAAATAATTTAATTGAAGTCTATAAAACAGGACACATGAACAATTCACTCTATTTTCCTCACTCTACAATGTGTGTGTGTGTGTGTATGTTTGTGTCTCACACTGCATTTGCTTTATTATCGGTCTTGATAAACTCCGAGGGAGAAAGCCACTTGATTTTGTCACGAAATGTCTCCAACACATCTTCCAGAGTGTGGGATCTTCTTTCAGGCCTCCATGTCTGAGTGCCATTTGCTAATGGGCCTTTCCCCCTGAGTGAGGAAGTTGGATCACTTGTTGGACGTGTGTCAGGGGGAGATAAGAGAGTGTGAGAAACATAGGGGGTCCTGTTGCATGGTTATATATTCTGGGTTATGCCCTTTTAATGATCTCTGTATAAGTTTTCTATCTTTGAATATACTTGTATATACATACAACATGAGAATCCCAAAGTTGGGAAATAGGAATTAAAAAAGATATATTAAACTCTGTTTTGATTTTAAAACACCAGTTATTTGCTCAGTTCCTGAAATATCCATTTTCAGTACATAAAGAGGTCTGTGCTTCTGAGAAGTGCATGGGTTTCCTGTCTGGGGTGTAGTGGTTCTCCCCCTGTCTACTTCTGCCAGCATCATTCTCCATTTCCCTGGAATGGAATCTGAGGGGACCACCTGCCATGGGCCCATGCAAATAGTTCAGAGGCTCATGGGCAAGACAGTGTCCTACAGTTGATTTGAGACTGATTTGGAAGTTGGAAGTTTGGCTATAATTCTCGCCTGCCACTCTTTACTGAGTGATCTTGGGTGAGTCATTCAGCCACCAGCTAGTTCTCATTTCATTTAAAAAACAAGAAATTGGAGTTGACAATCTCTTGAGTTCCTTTATGGTTATTTCTTGTTACAATAACTGGGCAATGCTGGAAGACAGTGCTCACTGATACGGCCACTGGATAGTATATTTGATTTTCATTTGTTCTGTTTGAACTAAAATATTAGACCAAAGAACTTTAAGGTCTTCCCCCCACCATCCTTCCCCATCTGACTCTAACAGCCATGTTCTGAACTCAAAAAACTCCTTAATGCTTTTGTGCCCATATCCATGTAGTATTTGTAATTCAATATGGATTATGAAATAATTTAGAGGTATTTCCATTTAATATGTTTAAAGTGAAAATTTGGTTGCTTAAAAGGGTATGTTACAATTTTTTTGGAGTTTTTACTCGTATAAACTTGAAATAATGCATGTGATTCTCTGGTTCTGGAACTCCTTATCAGAGGAGTCATAGATCTTTTCGCAACTCCATTAAGCTATCTCTGCAGAAACATATTCCAATGCAAAGGTTTAGTTAAGAGTTATACTGTTAACCAGAGGATGCTGCCCTTTTAAGAGAAGAAAGCTTTCCTTTTTGGGAAAAATATTTGATCAACTTTGGCTAAGTCTTAAGCAATGATTTATGGGTTTCAGTTGACCCATTTGTCATGGGTCTAGGCAAAATAAATTTTCTATTGATAAGATGTCTCCTGTGATTACATTTTATCTTTGGAATGGGATCTAAGGATGGAAGAAAGAGAGATGATGAGAAATGTATCTTCTTTTCCCTGGGAAAGCTTTGGAGAAAGGCATCCTTTACCACAGAGTTCCTCTCCCATTTCATGTGTGGTAAACTCTGTTGCATCACATCCTGAAGTTTGTATGATCAGATGCACCTTTGCTGGTGTAAGACACTTATAAGGACAATAATGCAGGGGACTAATCCATGATATTTTGCTCTATTATACTGATATGACAGTTGGGGCAGACTAGTTTATACGGCAAATTCTTACAGAATTTCTTATTTGCACTGCTCACTACATTCACATTCTATGGTTTATAAATCTTGACGGTGACAACCTAGTAGGTGTTTTGGTTGGTTGGTTGTTTTGTTTTGTTTTTTATTTTGTTTTGATTTGTGTGTGTGTGTGTGTAGTGTGTTAGCATTTTACTGAAGTGTGATCCACATGCAGAAAAGTGAACATATCACAAGCAGACAGTTTGAAACTGAATAGATGTGTAACCAATACCCAGATCAAGAAAAAGCCCTTTTCCAGCTCCCCGGGACTCTCCCTCCCAACCTCTCCCCGACCCAGTGTAACAGCATGATTTAGTTCTGCTTAGTTTAGTCTTTATATAAAATGAACTATACAGTATTACTCTTTAGGGTCTGACTTCTTTTGCTCAACATTTTGTTTGTGGGTTTCTTGCATACCCTTGTCATTGCTGTTTTGCAGTCCCTTGTATGAATACACACGACCCATTTATTCAATCCACTGTTGAGGTGCATTTGGGCAATTCCCACTTTGGGGCCGTTAGCAATAATGCTGCTCTGAACACTATAATGCATATCTTCCAGGGAACATATATACCCATTTCTCTTAGGAATATGCCTACATGTGGAATTTATGGGTCAGAGGTATACATTTGTTCCAAAGTTATAATATTAGAGTTGAGTATGCAGAATTGACTAAGTTATGAAACCAAACATTCATTTGTTTGAAACCTGAAGTAAGTGCTGTTGGGGAAAAGAGAAGAATGTGAAGGGACATAACATTTTTATTCACGGGAGTACATTCCAGTGTTTCCAAGCTAAGGTTGTCCTTCTAGACAATGGCAGGATTTGGAAAGCGTGCTGACACGGCCCCTTCTGCAGGGCTGCTCCTGGCCCAGCATTCTTGCCACATCAACTCTTCTAGCCCAGACCTTGTCAGTGTTACGGGAAGTGGCCTTGGCTCCTTTGTGCTCAGTTCCAGCCCCAGGTTGCTCATCGCTCCCTGTGCCCATTTGAGGTAACACACTGACAGCTGTCAAGATGAATCATGGCTCTTCCTCAGACACACAGAGAGACCAAGTTTGTGACTAATAGACAAAGCCTCTGGACACAGGCTGAGCCACTGAGAGCCACCCTTGTCCAGGCAAGTTAAGGCCTGAGGTGCAACTTCTGACAGCCAGCGGGGAAAGCAAACATTGGCAGAACAGTGGTGTTTATTTGCTTCTCTGATTTTGAAGACACTTAGCTTTCTCTCAACCCTCCTTATTTCCTCCAAAAAGTTGTAATAGCTTATTTGTGGCCCCTGATGTGTGTCTGCCTGTTTATGCATGTGCTCAGAATCCAGTGATTGTGGCATGAATAATAAATGCCTCAAGGGAGATGTGATCTCAATGCTGATGCCAGTGGGCATTGAGCACTACCTTCCTCCTGCCCATCGTTTACTCTCTCTGACTCTCCGTTTTCTTCTGCACAGATAGATTAAAAAAATGAAGGACTTGAAAGTTTTGAGGAGAAATGAGATATGAGGAAGTACAATGGGGATCTTTGGGTGGGAGATACTGATTATCTGCATAGATGTTTCAGGTCTCCTTAGATTTTCTTGGAAACCATTTGGCTCTCAAGTTGGCTTTCTCAGACGTTACTTAAAAGTTGTGTGTGTATGTGTGTTGGGAAGATGTCACCACCAGGTTTCACAATCACCTGTGTGCTGCCGGTTCTGCAGTACCTTCATGGAACCAGCCCATTGCAAAAGAGTGTGCGATATTGTTGGCTACAAGTAGGTATTCCCTTGCATATGAGTTGGGTGACATTTTGAATACCTTGGAATTGGCCTCCTCGCTTCGCAACATCCTTCCGTCATCCTTCAAGAGAACTTGCTCCAAGGACAGAAGAGGTGGGGTTTAACTTAATTTCAAGAGACTGGACAATTTCATTCTCACCTGCTGAAAGCACCATGTTTATTGAAAAGGAACTTTCAGAGTGGACTCAATTAAGCCCAGACAGTTTAATTTAACGTGTTCTTAATTGTAAGGGGTTATTTTTTCTGGCATAGAGCCACCCAGAATTTTATCTGTGAGTTCCCCAGATAATCTCCATCTTCTTGCACAATTTTATCAGTGATGTTCAGAATTCCACTGCAGTGGGACATTCCAGGGTTTTTCTTTTCTTTCTTTTTTTTTTTTTTTTGAGTTTGTTTTACATCATTTGAGGATGTATAAATTGGTGGATGTTGGCAGCTTTCCTCTTCACAAATCTACAACCTGTCTCCAGAGGTCAAGGCTGTTTCCTGTAGAACTGGAGGTGTCTAACAATGGCAGGCCCATCCTTATATTCAGTGATTCACTCTCTGTCTCAAACTTCCCATTGTTATTGCCTGATCATTTTTACAAAGTAGGGCCTATTGCCATCTCTGATGTGAAAAGAGTAAAGGTAGAGATAGGGATGGAGGAGTTAGCGTTAGGGAAAGAGGTATCATTGGCTTCCACCCCAGTGCTTTTCAAAGTATGGTCTCTGGACCTGCAGCATCAGCATCACTTGAAAACGTCTTATGTAAGCAAACCTACAGAATCAGAAATTCTGGGGCTGGGCCCAGCAATCTGTGTTTTAACAGATAATTCTGGAAAAGTTAAAGTTCGGGATCAATTTCTCTCATAAAAGATTACCTTTGGCAGTCTTAAATATTAAGACATTGTAAGCTTTGGGAGCAGTGTCACTGTTTAGGTATTTTTTGGTTTTGTTTGTTTTTTGCCATTTGCTTTTGGTGTTCAGTGGGGGTAATTTGTACTGTGAGTAAGATGAGAGATATAATGTAAACACACATAAACTATTGGGTACAATTTCCTTAAGCCTGGGCTCTCTTCTCCAGGGGAAGGATGACAGGAGAACTGCTGGGAAGTATATTGAATATCCATCTCTTCACCTTGTATATATGAAAAAAATGGGATTACAGCTATCATCTTAGGCTTGTAACCTGGATGCCTTCTAGACCAGGCTCTCCCTCTTGATTTTTTTTTTTTTTTTTTTTTGGTACGCGGGCCTCTCCCATCTCGGAGCACAGGCTCCGGACGCGCAGGCTCAGCGGCCATGGCTCACGGGCCCAGCCGCTCCGCAGCATGTGGGATCTTCCCGGACCGGGGCACGAACCCATGTCCCCTGCATCGTCAGGCGGACTCTCAACCACTGTGCCACCAGGGAAGCCCCCTCTTGATTTTTTGAATAGGTTTCTAACAGTCTTTTTTTTTTTTGATGTTTTCTTTTGCATGGTTGCTTCAAAACAGTGTTTTGGTTTTCTGGGTGTTTTCTTCTATTTCTTTCTGGAAATTTCTCTTAGGGCATCCTTAATTATGGGCTTCTCTTGAGTATATATGACAACAGAAAACTCTGAGTTACAACTGGAAAGAATAGAATTCAGAAGAAGGCTGTCTTACTACTGCTATAGTTGTCAAGTCATAATAGTTGTTCCACGGTGTGTCTATTGTGGGATAAATAAAGGATTGGTGGATTCACTTCCCCAAACTTCAAATTGATGTGTGACTTTGTGTGATTGGTGAGGAGAAATCATGGAGCAACAAATCATCGTGTGTTAATTTCCATGTCAAATTGATGGAAAGCTTTGACAACTGCCTGTTTAGTTATTGGATGATCAACTCCATGTGTTTAGTTAAGGTACAATAGTCTGCCTCTACCTGAAGTATGTGCAAGGACTTTTGAAATGCACAGTCTACTTCTCAAGTAGGTTATATCATTGGCTGGTAACTTTTAGAACTTCTTTTCTCCTTAAAGCAAGCATAGAGTAGAAATTTAACATGCCCTATCCCCCACACAAAAAAAACGTTAGATGAAAAGAATAGTTGATTCCATTGGAGAACTAGATATTAGGAAAGTACCCAAAATATAATCAAATGGATTGACATTTTAGGAATCCAGTGAACTATTTTAAAGGGATAACGAACTAATATAGAGACTTCTAATTGGTTATAAAACAATTTGTCAAGTATTTCGGGACAAAGATGACGGTGGTAAATTTATCTGAAATAGTTTAACTCCACTGTAGTAACAAATGTAAACATCTAAACGTATGCCTCAGACTAACATTTTCTTTGAAAGAGGAAACCATGGGAGACCTTGCAAATGCTTCAGGAAAACAAGGCGATGCAATTATATACTGCAGAGCATAGGCTCTGTATGAAAACTGTTTTGCTCTTTGGAACTTGAAAGCTCCACTCCCCTCTGCTGTCTTCAAAGGCATTCCACACTAGGCAAAGTGACTTAATGACAGCTCTGCCGGCTAAGGCTGAGCAGCGAGGTCTGGAGCTGGAACCTCAAGTCCCTGCCTGCTCTCAGTCACTCTGCTCCCCCGATCCTTGCTTCACACACCACATCGAGCTGTCTTTCAGGGGCCCATCTGGGAGCCAGGTTAGCCCCAGAATGCCCTAGAGCCCTGAGATGCCTCCATCTCGTTTATTTGTTTACTTTCTCCCTGCCAGTCACATCAAGCTGTTCATTAGGATGAAGGTTAGGATTCTTGAATCAAATCCAACTGATCGATTCTGAAGCACTCTGCTTTCAAACTCATTTAACTAATATTAGTGTTGGTGCTTTCAGAAAGGTACTTTAAAAAATCATTGTTGAGGTATAATTTACATACAATAAAATGTCAGATAGGAAATGTGGAGTTTGATGAGTTAGGCTAATGTATACAACTACGCTGCCAATTAAGAAATACAGCATTTTCATCAGTCCAGAAAGATGCCTGTTGTCTCTTAGCAGTCACCTCCAGCCCTACCCCAGGCAACCGCTGATCTGATTTCTATCACCATACATTAACCTTGCCTGTCCTAGGACTTCACACAAATGGAGTCATACAGTATATACACTTTTATGTCTGGCTTCTTTCACTCAACATAATGTAAACATCCAAATTTACACACCAGCCTAACAGTTTCTTTGAAAGAGGAAACCATGGAAGGTTTTGAGAAACATTCAGGAAAAGAAGCCAATTCACCTGTTTTGTTGCACAGAGCATTTTGCTCCTTTGCATCACTGCATAGTATCCTATTCTATGAATATATCCAATATCCTATTAATGGATATTCGGGTTGTTATATATTAAGATTCAATAAACATTTGTGTACAAGTCTTTTAGTGGATATATGTTTTGATTTCTCTTGAGTAAATACCTGGGAAGTGGAATTGTTTGGTGATGTTTAACTTTGTAAGCAAAGGCCAAATTAGTTTTGAGTGGTTGTTCATAGACACTCTATGAGGGTTTCTGTTGTGCTGCATACTTGTCAACACTTGATATTGTCAGTCTTTTTAATTTTAGCCATTCTAGTAGGTTTAAATGGCATCTCATTGTGGGATGGTCAGGGTTTTTTATTTTTTAAATCTCTGATCCCCTTTTCGGTTTCCTTGCTGGTAATTCTAACAAGGGACCAATCAATTTAGAAGATACTGTAGAGATGTAAAAAACTGCCCAGAATGAAACGAACAGATATCACTAGCTCACTTCACAGTTCATTAACTACTGGCTTGTGATTAAACTGCAAACTTTAGGGCATTGTATCTATTTTCCCTCTTTCTTGGAAACTTAATCTATCTGAATATTTTATCTTTCAACATTAAAATTTCTTTAAAGAAGGCAAAAACTGAAGGAAGTCATGTTATTAGTTTCATAAGGCTGCCATAACAAATTACCACAAACTTGGTGGCCTACAAAAATTTATTCTCTCACAGTTCTGGAGACCAGAGGTCTAAAATCAGCTCCCCTGGGCCAAAATCAAGGTGTCCACAGGGCCATGCTCCCTCTACAGACTCTAAGGGAGAATCCGTTCCCTGCTTCTTCCAGCTTCTGGTGGCTGCTAGCTTTTCTTGGCTTGTGGTCGCATCACTCCAATCTCTGCTGCTGTCTTCACATTGATACCTCCTCTGGGTATGTCTGCCTCGCTCTCTCTTATAAGAACACTTGTGTTTGTGTTAGAGCCCAACTGGATAATCCAGTATACTACCCCCATCTCAAAATCCTTAACCACATCTGCAGAGGTCCTTGTTCCAAATAAGGTAATATTTAGAGATATTAATATTTACAGATATTTTGGTAGGGATTTAAGGGGTAGATTTTTCAGCTTAGCACAGACATTCAGCCTTAAATGTAGTTGTGTCTAAAGGTGAGGTTCCTTACCTCTTTTGAGGAAGAAAGGTAAAGGATGCCTGGTAGAATAAGAAAAATACATGAATATACAGATTCTATGAAATTCCTGTAGGTTCCTATGACCCTCTGGAACTCATCCATGAATATCAGGAATAAAACACCATTATGAGGAGAAATGGACCCCAAACCCAGGTGCACTAGACTGTATTATTGTTCATAATTCTTCCTTCCCTCCAGCCCTTCTCATGGATTCCTTGTAGGCAGACTCTTCTTTCCCTCCCTACTACTGAGCGTGAGTTTCACTACATGACTTGGCCAGTGAGATGTAAGCAGAAGTGATACTGTGTAGTTCCAAATTGGGCCTTTAGGAAGTTTGGCAAGCTTCCATCACCTCTTCTGGAACTCTGGTCTCCACCATGAAAATATCTTGCCTCAGGTGGTCATTGCTTCTTCCTTCTGGGTCCTGACAGAAAGACTTGTGGAGTAAACCTGTACCTGACCCAAAGTGGCATCCAGCCTGGTCCAGAGAAGCCCAGTGAACTCCTTCTGGACCACAGCTTGCCTGAAGGTCTGTAAGCATGAATTAAATGTTTGTTTGTAAGTCACTGAGATTTTTGAGTTGTTAGGTAGCATCGTCACACAAAAGCTGATTGATGCACCATATTTAAATCTCCATCTACTTTTCTACTCTGGCAAGCTGTCTTGGACAGTGGAGAAAGAAAACCTTAGAGTATTCATCACCTTCCTCTCTCTAAAATCCTAGAGCACCAGTTAAACAGCCAACTCCTCATTTCCCCTTTCCTGCTGCCCTTAGGAAATGAGTCAAAAGAACTTCCTAAACCAAAGGCAATCTAGTCCCCAAAGAAAATGCCAAATCATGATACATTAAATGGTTCTCAACATCAAATGGCTCATAACTCCAAAAAGGAAAATGAGCAGAATAAACAGTTCTCTTCCCTTAGAATGGGAGAAAATATTTGCAAACGAATCAACGGACAAAGGATTAATCTCCAAAATATATAAACAGCTCATGCAGCTCAATATTAAAAAAAAACAAAAAAACAACCTAATCAAAAAATGGGCAGAAGACCTAAATAGACATACCTCTGAAGATATGCAGATGGCCAAGAGGCACAACATCACTAATTATTAGAGAAATGCAAATCAAAACTACAAAGTAGAATGGGCATAATTAGAAAATCTACAAACAACAAATGCTGGAGAGGGTGTGGAGAAAAGGGAACCCTCTTACACTGCTGGTGGGAATGTAAATTGATACAGCCACTATGGAGAACAGTATGGAAGTTCCTTAAAAAACTAAAAATAGAATTACCATATGACCCAGCAATCCCACTACTGGGCATATACCCAGAGAAAACCATAATTCAAAAAGACACATGCACCCCAATGTTCATTGCAGCTCTATTTACAATAGCCAGGTCATGGAAGCAAACTAAATGCCCAACAGACGAATGGATAAAGAAGATGTGGTACATATACACAATGGAATATTACTCAACCATAAAAAGGAACAAAATTGGGTCATTTGTAGAGATGTGGATGGACCTAGAGACTGTCATACAGAGTGAAGTAAATGAGAAAGAGAAAAACAAATATCGTATATTAACACATATATGTGGAATCTAGAAAAAATGGTACAGATGAACTGGTTTGCAAGGCAGAAATAGAGACACAGATGTAGAGAACAAAATTATGGACACCAAGGGGGGAAAGTGGTGGGGGTGGCTGGTGGTGTGATGAATTGGGACATTGGGATTGACATATATATACTAATATGTATAAAATAGATAACTAATAAGAACCTGCTATATAAAAAATAAATAAAATTAAAAAAATAAACAGTTCTCTTCTCTCACTTAAAAGTGAATCCCAATTTCACAATGTCTAGAGTCAAAGCAGAGGGGAGGAAGCTGCCATCTTTTTCCTGGAGTCTGGGGAAATATTTGTCTTTCCTAAGTTTTTTGATACTTGCTGATTTCAGGGACCTAACAAAAGGAGATGGAGCTGGGGGTGGGAGGAGTTAAGGGCTCCAACCCTGGACTTGAACATCTGTAAAACAGGCAATTACCATGCTTCCCTCATGAATCCCACAACATTGAATGCACTTTGGTTTCATTCTTAGGCAAAATTTCATTGTGTACAATGCTAGTATTTGTAAAACCTGTGCAGGTTTGACGTTACTTTTGGTAAAACAAACAACAAACAACAGTATTCCCTCCCCTAAATTTCACCTAATTGTCTTCACTTCATTCATACCAGTGTTCTGTATGTACTCTTCTTATAGGAACACCGGTAGCAAGTTATAGCCAAGCTTTTAATCGAGAGAAATGCTTATTAACCCTAAAATTCCATCATCTAAGAATTTTCATTTAAATGACACTTTTTGTTGTTGTTCAATATTAGAAAGCAAAGATAATGAAAATTTATAGTTGTCTTAAATGAATTCCTTCCCTGAGTTCAGTGCTAGGGCTTCCCCCACCTAAAATTAGCAAATGATGCTTGGGGAAAAATATAAAGAATTGCTGATACGAAAGCAGCTCTAAAATTCAATAGTGCTGATGGCATTATAGATAGAAGAAGATGAGAGTAGGGAGAATAGTGTATCTTAGAGAAGGCAGTTTGTATGTTACCCTTTATGAGGTGGCTGGAGGAATAGGAAGTTTATCATGTCAAGCTACCTTCACCTGTAATAGTGAGGGCTGAACTTTGTTCAGCTGGATATACTTAAAGTCATTAAAATGTAGCAGATACAAAAGTGGTTCTGTCTCCTCCATTTGAGGTTTCCAACATAAATTATTACCTTGCATGATACACTTAAAGTCAGGTCTGTTTTGTATCAATGCTAAATTAAAATGGAAAAATAAAGCCAGAGAAGATGCTAAAGTTCAGCGATGTAGTAAAAAGTGAAAAGAAAGCAAAATGTCGTTCCATTTTCCAAAAGGCTACCAGTTCTGACTTTGATGTTGAGATTGTTCAGTTACCATGGAAAGTGAAAGATGTTCCATAATCATTAAATTGTCATTTTCCCCCATCCTGAGCATTGTAGTGCATTTCCTGTCTCAGTGAAGCAAGATAAATTAGGTTCAGGAATCTCCATGGAAAAGGCCACTTTTCATTCTGTGTAGTGCTGACCTTTTTTTCCTTTCTAATAAATACAGTCTTGAAATCCTCTTTACCTACTGATGCAGTCCTGTCTCAGAATGGCATTCAGGTTCTTATGCCATTGTACAGTTTTATTCTCTTCTGAGGCATCATCACCTTTGTAATATTTAAATAGTTGGATATTACTTTATGCTGCATTTAAGGTTTTTCAGCATATTTGTGCTTGTTTGAGAGGTAATAGTTGTCACTGGCATTCTAACAGAAAGTAACAGAAAAAAATTGAGTTATTTTAAAACATCCACTATGTTGGATGTATGACACCTAGTCAACAGGGAAATAGATTTGGTAATGACTATTTGTTGGATCTCAGACTCTTCTTGCTTGTTTAACACATATGCCAAAGACAAGCCTTGTTTAAAACATTCTTAAAATATCCGTGTGTATACTGTTAAAAGAGGCAGATGAGGCTTAGCAAGGTGACCTGATCTGGAGAACAGAGCTCTGTGGTGGGAAGCCCACCTTCTAATTCTGGTTCCATCTGTTTTCATTAACCTCTCAGAGTTTATATTATTTGGTTACAACAGAGTCAGGGTCAAATTTGTTCAGTTATTTCCCACTGATGTGGTGAATGTAATCATCTACTTGATTCTCTGGCTTGATTTTTTTTTCTCTTTGGATAGAATCTCCTGCACCCCATCTTCAGGTTAGGTTCCACTGAAGAGCCAGAACCAATCTTGTTCTTAGGTGTTCAGTATCCTGGGAGATGAAGTATTCATGCAACCATATTACCCATTTCTAGAAAGTGGGTTTCTCTCCTGTTTCCATCCTACACACTCCCCTTCCAGTGTGAAGTTGGCATGCCTCCATCAAGGGGTATGGTTTCTGTTCCCTCCCCTTGAAACTGGATGGATCTTTTTAACTGCCTTGATCAACACAATGTAGAATTGAGGCTCCCTGAATTCAGAGGTGAGGCCATGAAAGGCCATGTGGCATGCTCTCTCTCTCTCTCTCTCTCTCTCTCTCTCACACACACACACACACACACACACACACACACACACACACACACACACACACACTTGCTATGGGAAGTCAGGTGCCACACTCAAACTTGCCCACCATATGAGTAAGCCACGGTGGAGCTGCATCATCTAGACTCAACTGACTGAAGTACCCCCAACCCCGAACTCCCCACAACAGATAACTGCAACCATATGAGAGAACTTAAGGAAGCCCTTTCCAAATTCTCGATCAATGGAACTGTGAAAGCAAACACAGATTGTTATTTTAAGCTACTACCTGCTGTGATAGAGAACCAAACAGAGGGTTTGCTAAAGGAGCTATTAAAGAATCTGAGGGCAGGCTGAGGATAACGACAAAGGCGGTACAGTATCCTGGAGCTTCTAACAACCAGGCTGTTACCACTCCCAGGCCTTGGAAGCACAGAGCTGTGGAGAGAGGTCCCACTGGAGAGAAGCAGGGGACTTTGGTCAAGGGATACAGCCAGCCAGCACAACCTCTCAGGAAGATAACTGGGAGGAATAACACCTCACCTCATTCTTTCTCTTTTAAGTCTCTGGCTGAGGGGCTCCACATGGGTCATTGGCCAAATCCAAGCATCAGAGGATTAATTGGCCTTTAATAAACAAAGATACTGGGAGAGTTTGATTAGCAGGAAATACACAAAGGAAGAAGCAAGCTTTTAACCAAGATTGAGAATATGTTTTTCATTCTGAGTAATCTGATAGTGGGGAAGATGATGCTAAATCATGTGTGAGGTTGGTCAAATTTTGGTCTCATAGGAACCTACTTTCTCTTTAAATGAGAATCATGATTTATTACTCACCAGATAATTAATGGGCATTTATTATGCCAACAGTGTTGTGTTAGATGATGCAAGGAAGAAAGAGATGAGCAGTCATAATTAGTGTCCTTAAGAAAGAATAATGTTTGATCAAGGGCCAAATTTCTCCCTTACTTTAAGAGTTACTTTTCTCTCCTCATAATGAATCTCATTTAGAAAATACCTTATAGATTATTAATAATGTTGGCCAAAGAGAACCCTGTTTGTATATCTGCAATAGAATGTTTAAACATTATGTCAAAATGTTTATGGACAGTGGTCTCCAACCTTTTTGGCACCAGGGACCGGTTTCTTGGAAGACAATTTTCCCGCAGACATGGTTTCGAGTTCGCCTGCATCGGCAGGTGGACTCTCAACCACTGCGCCACCAGGGAAGCCCTATTATTACATTGTAATATATAATGAAATAGTTATACAACTCACCATCGTGCAGAATCAGTGGGAGCTCTGAGCTTGTTTTGGGATTGGGATTTGAGCTTGATTGGGATTTGGGATTGATTGGGACAAATGGTCCCATCTGGGGGTGATGGGGGACAGTGACACCCAAAGTGTGTTGCTTATATTTAGTCCACTCCATAATCTTGTTTTGGTTGCTGTCACTGAAGAAAACCCTGCCTCACAAAGATAGGATGTTGTAAATCGAAGCAGGCTTTTCAGTGCTTTTGTGGCAATCTCAGGATATTTTGCCTTTACTTTAATCCAGAACATATGGAGATTTGAAATTGTCTCAAACATACTTTTAAGGCCACTGTTATTCGCGATCTCAAGCAGTTGATCCTCTTCTAGCACGGACAAAGTCGATTCACCTGGCTTATTCACAAATGGGTCGCAGATCTATTCCTTCCCAGTTTTTTTTTTTGGAGGGGGGTGTCCTTTGTGGCTGGGAAGTAATGCTCAAACTCTTTTGAAAGATGAGATCGGTGATCATGCACTGGCTGGGAGAAAGAAGGCCCTGGCTCAGTCTCTTTCAAAATCTCTGCTAATGTTTGAAACATGTCAAAAATCCCAATGTTCACTTGTTGCCCCCATAATTCCAGTTTGGCTTTGAATGCAGCCACTTCATCTGCCGACTTGAGCACAGTTGTCGTTCTTCCCTGAAGTGACAGATTGAGTTCATTGAGCAGGTTACAGGTCAGACAAGTAAGCAAATTTTGTGACCCATTCTGTGTCACTGAAATGTGCTGCCAGTGGTGACTCTTTTTCTAAAAGAAATCTCTGGAGCGGCTCTCATAACTCAAAAACTCTGGCCAGTGATCTACCTTTAGGAAGCCATCTCACTTCTGTGTATAAGAGAAGACGTGTGTGCTCTGCTTCCATCTCTTCACAGAGCTGTGTAAACAGACGTAAGTTAGGGCATGTACTTTAATGTGGTTGATAATTTTAATCACATCCTGCAAAATGTTGTTAACTTCAGGTGACATTTTTCGGCTAGCCAGCATTTCTCTATGCATGACACAGTGCGTAGACTCACATTCAGAAGCAACCTCTTTGACCCGAGTAGTGAAACCAGAAAGCCGTCCAGTCATGGCAGCCACTTTGTCTGTGCATATACCAACACAAAATGACCAATTCAGTCTTCCTGATATGTAATCATTCAAAGACTTGAATAGTTCTGCAGTTGTGGTGTTGGTTGGCAACAAAAGTGCACATAACATACCCTCATGTACATCCTCCTGAAAAATACATTGCACAAAACCCAGTATTGTTGCCTTGTTGTCAACATCGGTAGATGGATTGTATACCACGGTGACTCATTAATCCTCCCTAACAATTGTGCCTCAATATCCTCTGCTATTTCATCAATTCATCTAGTTATGGTGCAAGCCGAAAGAGGAACACGTGCCACCTTTTGAACTGCAGCCTCTCCTAAAAGTTCACGACAAATGTCCTTAGCAACAGGCAGGATCAACTCTTCACCAATAGTAAAGGGCTTCTTAGCTTTAGCAATGCGGTTAGCCAATAAGAATGATGATCTCAGTGTAGACACATTTGATGAGGTTGTGGCCTTCAGTAATTGTTTCTGTTCTTCGTGTTCACGTTTTTTTCTGTTGAAAAACTCCAAAGGCTTGTCTTTTAATGCAGGGTGCTTAGTCTCCATGTGGCGAAGCAGTTTTGAAGGTTTCATGGCTTCGTTGGATAGCCGGTTGCCACATATTATACATAGCGGGCTTGGAGAATGTGAATCACCTGTTGCAATGAACCCGTAATTTAAGTAGGACTCTTGATATTTTCTTTTAAATGCATTTTTCTTTTTTGTTGGCAGTCTTAGAGTCTTCTGCTGCCTCATCATTGGGTCTTTCCCTCTTTTCAAAGAAGCTCTCCAGCGACGTTTGTTTTTTACTCGATTTGGCTAGGGTTAGCTGTGGGCTTACCAAAACTGTGACTAAGACAAGTGTGCAGTAAGAGAAAGCGACATGGATGGAAGTGGTAAATAAAATAATGGGTGGGCCACACGCGGACTAAAATAAGTGTCGGATTCTGACCTAAAGCCTGCCGCCAGATACAGATGTACAATTGAAATACAACAACTCACTTTCCACTATAAAGCTGCCATCAGATGTGGCTTAATTGTCACTTGCCACTCACTTGATAGGGTTTTGATATGAGTCTGCAAGCAATTGATTTATTATGGTCTCTGTGCAATCAAACCTCCTTGCTAATTATAATCTGTATTTGCAGCCGCTCCCCAGCGCTAGCGTCACCACCTCAGCTCCACCTCAGATCATCAGGCATTAGATTCTCATAAGGAGCACACAACCTAGATCCCTCGCATGTGCAGTTCACAGTAGGGTTCATGCTCCTATGAGGATATAATGCTCCCTCTGACCTGACAGGAGGCGGAGCTCAGGTGGTAATGCAAGCGATGGGGAGCGGCTGTAAATACAGATGAAGCTTCACTCGCTTGCCCTCTGCTTACCTCCTGTTGTGTGGCCCAGTTCCTAAGAGGCCAAGGACAATTACCAGTCCATGGCCCAGGGGTTGGAGACCCCTGTTTATGGACAGTCATCTGGATTTATGACATGGGGAGAAGACTGTGGTTGAAAGGTATAGAGTCATAGAGGCATAATTAAGGTGGTACAGCTAATTGGTGACAGAGATGAAATAATTTACATATATTTCCAGGATTTCCAGTTTAATATTCTTTCACATTAGACTGAAATCCCTTGCTCTAAAAGGTGTGTGGTTTTCCAGATCCATAAAGCCAACAAGTATTCTGATGAATCTTAATATGCTTAAAGGAGAAATCATTTGCCTACAGTGGATACAGAGTCTGGCATGCAATAGGTATTCAGTAATTATTGCTGAATGAATCAATGACAGGAACCTTTAGACAAACCCAGTCAAATTCTGTTTCCTTTCTCTTCCAGTCTGCATTGTGCAATGTTATCCTTAATTCAACCCTAAATCTATTTTCCCAGAAGCAGTGAGTGGTTTTCTACAAGTATGCTATTTCTGGGATCTTCTTTGGCTCCAGCATTTTTTTTTAAAGAGCCTTGACTTTCCAGATTTGAGTAGTAGCTGCTTTTTTGAATGATAAACAGGACTACACATGCTTTTTCTGCCTGTTTCTTTCCTCCTGAAACCCAGAGGGAGTGACACCAAGGATTGTGATTAATGGTGCTTGAGTGTTTCCCTTGCCCTCCTCCACACTTTTATACTAGGAGAATCTTTTTTTAGAAGCATCCATCTCCATCTCTGTCTTGGTTTCTCATGTGTTTTTCTTTGTGATGAGAATCTACTTAGCAAGCTCCCTTCCCAATCCTTTGCCCTGTTTCCCATTATTTTATCATCTACTATGATTCCCTTTTCCATCCATTTTAACACATTGATTATTATTCTTCCTTCTTTATGGAAAGAAGTTAAATTTATGGATAGCCTCCTTTGGACCAAGCAGTGTTCTAGGTTTATTCACATATCATCTCCATTAATCCATATAGTCTTATAAGGTGGATAATATGATTTCTGTTTTTCAGATGGGAAAACAGATGTACAGTGTTGTCAAGTAATTTGCACATATTTACACAGTGTAGTTGGATCATCCACATCCTGGGTTGCTCCCACCTGTGTGTCTAATGATCCAGAAGGTGTGCAATGTCTTCTTGGTCATTTTGGTAATGACAGTACCATTGCTGTTTTCATTCATTTAGTCAGAAAAGGGGTAAGTGAGGAGTTATAATTGAAAAGGCTGATATGGGAAGGAGAAATAGAAGAGAGAAACAAAGGCTGAATTTCTAACTTTTCCTCCAACTTCAGCAGAGCCCTCAAGACAACTCTGGATTGTGTTAGATTCTCTCTCCATATCCTATGAGTAAATTCCACAATTTTTCTACTCCCTTCAAAACCTCTACCCAACCCAACCCTTCTCCCAGGAGGTGATCTTCCATCATATTCCCGTCAAAATAGAGAAATATTAGTCATCTACCTGGCTCTTAGCCAAAGTACATGCCTATATTTACTCTTTCCTGGGCAGATAAAGCCCCCACCCCATTGATCTGGCCACACTGACCATCATTCTCTTTTCCTTTCTAGCCAAGCTACTTGCCAAAGTGCCTCAATTACTTCTTCACCACCTTGTGGGCACTTCTCATCCATCGTCCCCACACTAAGGAAGTTCTGACTTGGCTTTGTCTGTCCAATGCTACTGACCTGCCATGACAAATGTTGTCACTTCTGTATGGTCCCCTTCACCCCTCTGTGACATTTTACATTACTGACCATGAACATTTCATCTTTGTAACTCTTCCAGTTCTCTGGCATTTGTACCAACTGGTTCTTCTCTAAGTTATTTTTTATGTTATTTTTTAAATGGGCTTATCATCTGTTGCCCAGGCCTTAACATTTGCTGCTTCTCAAAATTCTGGTCTTAGCCCTCTTTTCCTAATGGAACTCATTCTCATGGCTCACCACCACCTCAAAATTATAGTGGACTCCTCTTTTGAGCTTTAGATTTATATATGTTAATAATTGCTTGATATTCCATTCTGAACGTTCAACAGATCCTTCAACTTCTTCCCTACCCACAACCTCTACTAAACCTGCCTTTCCTTCTGTAATCCCTCTGTCGGTTAATGGTATTTCTATTTGTCTGGTTACATTGAACCAGAAAGCAAGAAGTTACTCATAAATCTTTCTCTTTCCCATCAAATCAATTCAAGTTCATCCCATAAAATCAAACAATCCCCAAGTCATGATCATCTTATCTTCAAATACTACTTGAACCTGTCCCTCTGTTCATTCCTTCTATCATTCCCACACCATTTCTCAGCAGTGTTTTAACAGAAGCCATCAAAATGATCTCTCTGACTCCATTTCCCCTTTCTAGAACATTCATTCTTGCCAGAGTGAACTATGTAAAAGGTTAAATAAAAGTAGGCATGCCTCTCTCCTGCTTATCATTCTTCAGTGGCATCACTTCATAAAAATGTAAAATTACTGATACATAGCACACCATAAAAGAGCTCTCCTACCTGACCCCTGACCACCTCCCAGTTGCATCAATCATCTTTCATCTGAAGCTTTTTCACCCCTACGTTGCCCATGCTTCAAGCCCTTGTTTAATCTCTCTTTTGCTTGGAATGCTCTCTTTCCCTTTTCCTCCCTCCACTTGCCTAAGTCCGCCCTATCTTTCAAGCACCAGCTTGGAATTTCCTCCGTGAAATCTTTCCCAAATCCCCAGTCAAGCCTAGAAGTATCTATCACAATACCCTGAGTAGGAGCTTAATAAATATGTGGTGAACTCTCTTCAAACTTCTGACCACACTCATACCTCTTGATTTTATCTCCTAATTTAAAGGTAATAACTGTAAGGCAAGAATTTCTTCATCTTCCTGACTTCAAATAGTCAATTCTTCCTTTGTCTACCTACACCAAATCCTTCTTCTCTCCTGTATTGTAGAGTCTCCTCCGAAAGTGGAACTCAGTAAGACAACAGTAGTATCAACCATATACATATCAAACATTAGGAGGAGAAAGAGGGAGAGGAGACATTATAAATGATCCAAGTTCTCATTATTTATGTCAGTGATATTTAACTGATGACATAGAGAAGTAGTGGCATAGACATATTTTTTAGACAGCTATGCGGGGAATCTTTAGAATGGTCAGAATTAGAAAGGATGATGCTGTCTCTGGGGAGTAGTAGCAGGGGTGAAAAAGTGGAGAATGGATGATTTCTCTAATGATATATTTATTTCCATTATAAGCATTACTTAGCTGTCAAGAATGTGTGATCTAAGATAGGCAACTTAACGAAAAGAGTAATAAAACATATCTCTCAGGGATGTTATATTGAATGAGTTAGTAAATAGCAAGGAGCGTTGTAATTTTTAGAGAGTGGTTCAACCATAATGTGAGCTGTTTTCCCAGCTACTGTCTACTTTGAAATCAATTTCTCTTTCTAATGATTGTCAATATCTACATTGCCATAACAAATTCATTTTACAAAATCCATACAACACGGTATTAACAAAGAAGAATCTGCTAAAAGTAATGTCATCAATTACATTCACCATTGGTGCAGAAAAGAGAGTTTATTTAGAAGTTATTAGCAGATTTTTTTTACAAGGTTTCTACTTTTTATAAGAGACTGTAGAAGTTATGAGAAATGCCTAAAGGATAGAGAAGGCTTCTACTACCGAGGAGCTCACAATATATTGACAATTCATTGCATTTGGGAAAAGCATTTGAAGTGAATCCAAAGATGCAACTGCTAAATTTTAGTACCTAAGTATTTCTTTACATAATATTGCCTGCATGTTGAGTCAGGAGATACTGATATAAACAGTATTAAGTGTTGTAGAATTTTTTTTTATTTTAATTTTTGATTGACTTTTGTAAGCATGAATAGTGTCTCCAGAAAAGAGAAGTAACTATATTAAGGCCTCAAAACATTTTAGCTAGTGTTGTTTTATATAAGTTTCTCTTTTTTCCCTAAGTATAGTTAGGGTTTCTAAGAGTTTTTCAAAAACATCAGATAAGTAGGTACAGCAGGTCTCTCTCCTGACCACAGAGGAATATTTGATGATAGTTTTAATGAACCACTTCCTTATTTGGTAATGGCTATATTCTTATCATACAATTAAAATTACATGTCTTTTAAATCATACGTCTTAATGTTTGATGACCCAGTCTTGTTTTCTGAGGCTATCACTTTCATATCTGTTACACATAGCACTTAAACAATGCCCTCTCTTTCTGTTTCTGTAAGTATGACAAATTCTGCACCAGCAATACTGTTTAATCTTCTAATAAAATAAACCAATTATAGAAAAGGACTTTGGCTTTTTGCTTCTTAATTACTCTAATTTGGGCCCCAGCTGGGGCTCATCTCTGACAATCTTCACTCCATCAGATAAAGGGGAAATTGTTTAAAACTGTTTTGGATTTGTTATAAGCAATGGACCAACTTCTAAAAGGTTTATCTCAAAGTTGATATCTGATAAAAGGCAAATATTAAGGCTGAATCAACATGAAGGATGTTTTGAGACTTCTCCCTGTTCAAACGGTCCCAGTTCATTATCATGATGAACCTGAAGGCATCTTTTATTTAATTGCTTAATTTAGCTATTAAGAAAGCTTTAAAAAAAATTTTCCAGATTCCTTTTATTTTGAAAATTTACTGAGTGACTAAAATCAAGAATTTTTTATTGAAGTGTAGTTGATTTACAATGTTGTGCTAGTTTCAGGTGTAGAACAAAGTGATTGTTATACATGTATATAACATACATACATTTTATATATATATATATATATATATATATATATATATATTCTTTTTCAGATTCTTTTCCATTATGGGATACTGAATATAGTTCCCTGTGCTATAGAGTAGGTCCTTGTTGTATATTTTATATATAGTGGTGTGTATCTGTGTATCTGTTAATCCTAAACTTCTAATTTGTTTAGAAGTTCCCTTTCCTCTTTGGTAACCATAAGTTTGTTTCCTGTGTCTGCGAGCCTATTTCTGTTTTGTAATAAGGTCATTTGTGTCATTTTTTTTTTAAGATTCCACAAATAAGTAATGTCATGTGATATTTGTCTTTCTCTTTTTGACTTACTTCACTTAGTGTGATAATCTCTGGGTCCATTCATGTTGCTGTGAATGTCATGATTTCATTCTTTTTTAATGGCTGAGTAATACCCCATTGTATATATACCACATCTTCTTTATCCATTCCTCTGTTAATGGACACTTAAGTTGCTTCCATGTCTTGGCTGTTGTAAATAATGCTGTTATGAACATTGGGGTGATGTATCTTTTTGAATTAAGAGTTTTCGTCTTTTCTGGAAATATGCCCCAGAGTGGGACTGGTGGATCATATGGTAGCTCTATTTTTAGTTATTTAAGGAACCTCCATACTGTTCTCCACATTGACTGCACCAATTTACATTCCCACCGAATAGTGTAGGAGAGTTCCCTTTCCTCCACACCCTCTCCAGCATTTATTATTTGTAGATTTTTGATGATGGCCATTCTGATCATTGTGAGATGATACCTCATTGTACTTTAGATTTGCATTTCTCTAATAATTAGTGATGTTTGAGCATCTTTTCATGTGCCTGTTGGCCATCTGTATGTCTTCTTCAGAGAAATGTCTATTTAGGTCTTCTGTCCATTAAGGTCAGGAATTTTTGAAATAGTACAGGAGATAGCATTAAGGAGTTGATTTCAATAAAACAGTGAAATAGAGGAAGGTGAAGATAGTGATGAAGATACAGATAAAGGAGGAAAAATCATAGTGGGGAAAAAAGAAGATATGGAGCATAAGTAAAGATATACCAATGGATTTTGTGTCCAGGATCCTTCTTATCTCTATTTCCATATAATTGCACGTAAGTATTCTGCTCAAAAATGCTATTCAGACATGAGATAGAGGTTATTAGAACTCATTTAAGTCTCTCTCTCACACACACACATATACACATACTCATAAACATAAAGCAATGCCTTCTCATTACAGAAAATCTAGAAAATTGAGAAAGAAGGAAAGAAACATAGAGCCCTAGTACTCTCCATTCCAAGCAGAAATCCCATTAACATTTTCTATCTGTGGATATGTTAACTTTTTGATTTAGTTCTTTTAAATCTTTTAATTCTATACTTCCATTTTATTTCTTACTTTTTTTTTTTTTTTTGGCCATGCCACACAGCTTTCAGGATCTTAGTTCCCTGAACAGGGATTGAACCTGGGACCCCTGCAGTGGAAGCCCAGAGTCCTAACCACTGGACAGCCAGGGAATTCCCTCTATTTTATTTCTCATTTTTACACTTTAAAAATTATAATACACTTTAAGACTTTATTAAAACAATTATTTCACTAAAGTATAATATATATACAGAAAAATGCATAGATCACAAGTATACAGCTTGATGAATTTCCATAAATTCATGCCCAGTCATGACATCAACAATTTTACTTTTTAAAAAGAATCAGATGTTACCTGCTATAGGACTTTTTCCTTAGTCTTGCAGTAGAGATAATTTCCCCCTAATTGTGACAAAATTAGCTAGGCTCATTAATGGGGTCTGAAGATGAAAAGAAGGGGGGGTCTTAGTCACAGAGCTAGAATGGTAACCAGTCCTGATGTAGGAACACATGGCTGTGAAGCATAGTGTTGAGGCAAATAAAATAATCATAATCATGTAAGACGCCTATGGGAGATGAGGATTCAGAGAGCAAACAGCAGTAGGAGTTGAGCACTGGTAGCTCCACAAGGCAGTGGTGATGACAGTCCAGGGCAAGGGACAATCCTGGTGGGGCTTTGGGCAGAAGCAGTGGCCTGAGCTTCCAGTATCCGGATGTACTCAGAGCCCTGGCTATAGTGGATGGGAGAAGCTGGTGACAAGAGCAGGATAAACTGGCAGGAACCTCGGCTGAGGCGAGAGTGGAAATGTGACAAGCATGGGGAAGGACTGAGGTACTAGAGGCAATGAGAACCTCAGTAGGATAAGGGATGGGGGCATTTAGGGAAATCAAAAGGGAACTGAATCACAACAACAACAGGAATCCCCAATACAGGCAGGAGAACAGGAGGAGACACGAGTTATTGTAAATAAACCAAAATCTCCTTATTTAGATTTGAGCATCAGTGTATGGTATGGACAGCTAATACATAATAAAATAGAAATGGTATAGAATGCAAATAGAAATACAGAATAGGAATAGGAATAGAGAAGAGAAATAGGCAGTAAAATAGAAACAGAAATGTAGAATGGAATGTTGATACATAAAGCCATGACAAAATGAAAAAAAAAACAGAGTAGGAGAAAAAATAGAGAACAA
Organism: Neophocaena asiaeorientalis asiaeorientalis; assembly: GCF_003031525.2. Lineage (NCBI taxonomy): Eukaryota > Metazoa > Chordata > Mammalia > Artiodactyla > Phocoenidae > Neophocaena > Neophocaena asiaeorientalis. The sequence goes on along the minus strand of NW_020185334.1, from coordinate 4,543,156 downwards.
AAATAGAAATAAATAGAAGAAAATAATATAGAAATGAAATAGATGTAATCAAAGGTATACATAATTATCTTGCATTATGTGAGGAATAATTAGAAATGATAGAATAACAATTAAAAGTTCCATGTTGGTCACATATTCTTCTGTCATTCAATTTAAATCTTGTTTAATTTCAGCTCTGATTTCCTCTTTAATTAGAAGGTTGATTTTAAAAATAATTTAAAGTGATTTCCCTGAAAAACTTATGTTTATTATGAATATATAATTTACTGCAATGTGACCAAATAATGTGTCCTATATAAATTTTAACTTTGAGGACTCACTGATTTTTTTTTTTGGAATATACAAATGTTATTTTTTGGAACTTTACTTTTGAGTCATAACTTAGCAGAATATAAATTTCTGATTGAAAGTAATTTTTTAAAAAAGAAAATAATTTTCCCTGAGTAATATAACGATAAAGCGCCACTATTTTCTAAGCAGCTCTTGGAGTTCTTGAGAAGCTGCTTAGTGTCTTTGTCGGTATTTTTAAGGTAATTTATAGTTTCTCCAGCAGCTTTAAACATTATTACTATTATTATTGTGCAATATTGCCAAACTATGTTCATATATAGATTTATTCTTTAATCCCGTTCCACACTCAGCATGCTGCTTTAAGTTGGAGTCTCACATAATCCTTCAATCTTGAAAGATCTCAACTGTTTGATTATTGATGCTCTGTTTTTTTTCTCTACATCCTCCCTCTGAAACTCCTATTAGAAACTGGTAAATCTACTCAATCTATCCTATATGTATCTTTACTATTATACAATTCACATATCATAAAACAAACCCTATTAAAGTCTACAATTCAGTGTTTTTCACTCTATTTCCAAGGTTGTGTAGCCATCACCACTGTCTAATTCCAGGACATTTCCATCACCCCCGAAAGAAACTATGAGCTCCTTAGCAGTCACTCCCCATTCCTCACTCCCTCAACCTCTGAAAATTACTAATTTACTTTCTATTTCTATAGATTTGCTTATTCCAAAAAATTCATATAAATAGAATCACACAGTATGTGGCCTTATTTTGGTGTGGCTTCTTTTACTTAGTGTAATGTGTTCAAGGTTCATCCATATTGTAGCATAAATCAGTACTGCATTACTTTTCATGGGTGAATAATATTTTATTACATGGATGATACCATATTTTGCTTATCCATTCATCAATTTATGGACATTTGAATTGTCTGGGCTATTATGAATAATACCACTATGAACATTTGTGTACAAATCTTTGTGTGAATAAATATTTTCAATTCTCTTGGGTATATACCTAGGGATAGAATTGCTGGGTCATAAGGTAACTTAATGTTTAACATTTGGAGAAACTGCCAAGCTGTTTTCCACAGTGGCTGTACTAGATTACATTCCCACCAGCAATGCATGAGGGTTCCAATTTCTCCACATCCTAGATAACACTTGTTATTGTTTGTCTTTTTGATTATAGCCATCCTAGTGGATATGAAGATGTATCACATTGTGGTTTTGATTTGCATTTCCCTAATGATTATGATGTTGACTATCTTTTTATGTACCTATGATCATTTGTGTATCTTTGGAGAAATGTCTATTCAAGTCTTCTGCTCATTTTTAATTTGGGTTCTTCTTTTATTGTCGAATTATAAGAGTTCTTTGTTCTTCACTCTGGATACTCGACCCTTATCAGATATATGACTTGCAAATATTTTCTGCCATTCTGTGAGTTGTCTTTTCACTTTCCTGATTATGGTCTTTGAAGTATAAAAGTTTTAAATTTTCATGAAGTTCAATTTGTCTAATTTTTTTGGTTGCTTATGATTTTGGGGTCATGTCTAAGAAACCACTGTCTAATACAAGGTCATGAAGATTTACGCCAATGTTTCCTTCTAAGAGTTTTATAGTTTTAGATCTTACATTTAGATCTTTGATTCATTTTGAGTAAATTTTTACTTACAGCATGAGGTAGGAATCTAATTTTATTTTTGCTCATTGGATATTCATTTGATCCAGAATCATTTGTTAGAAAGTCTATTCCTTTCACCCATTGAATGCCTTGGCACTCTCTTTGGAATCAATTGACCATAAATATATGGGTGGCAATGGCTGATTTTCTCAGCCAGTGTTCACTCTCCAGGAGCCCTACACCAGCCCCCTCACACAGTGACCTTGTCTCTGGTCTCTGGGTGTTCACAGGCCATATTTCCCTGCAGGGGCTGAATTCAGGCCACCAGCACCTTTGTCCAGACCAGAGCTCAAAAGCTGGCACTGTCAGTCTTTACTCTGTTCTCTCTGTTTTCATTTACTTTTTCTTTTGATCTTAATGCATAATTCATTAGCTGGTGTTTGTTTCCCTTGATTAAAAACATTGTCTATCTATCTATCTATCTATCTAATTTTATGAGTGTATGAGGGGTGTTGTCCTTTGTGTGCTTCTTTTTGCATTTTGACCAGAAACACATAATATTTATAAATATTCTATAGGTTCTGTGTCAGGTATTTCTTGTCAAAATAATGCCATGAAACATCTACAAGTCCTCAGTTGCGTATAATAATAGCATGTACTGCTCATAATCCAGGGATGGTTGGCTAGAGAGTTCTGCTGATTTTGGCTAGGCTTATTTGATGATCTAGAAATTGGCTGGCTGTTGGCTAATTTAGGCTAGCCTCAGCTAGGATAACTGGGACTTTCAACCTTCAGTCAGCTAGCTCAGGCATTTTCTCATGGGGATGGCGGAAACAGAGAAGGCAGAAACACTATTTCAATCCTCTGCTATTTCTGCTAAAATAACTTTGGCTAAACTAAGTTGCATGTCTGTGTCTGTGCTGCCCATGTTGGGAGGGCACTGAACAGTAACATGGAAAAGGGAAAGGATATGGATGGCTACACAAAGAACTGGTGCCATATTTTGCAATAAATCTACCACAGGAGTTTAAAAAGTGTGTATTCTATGACTCCATAAAATAAAAGAGGAAGAGAGAGTGAATGGGATAGGAGAAGTCAGAGTGAGAAATAGAAATGCAGCTGGCACAATATTAACCTGTCAAAGCTGCTTGATGGACACATTGCAGTTTACTGCACTGCTCTCTATATTTTTATGTTTATTTGGAAAATTTTCCATAATAAAAAATTAAAATATGCATACTCTATATTTCTAGGTATAAAGGTCTTTGTCTAGGTCCACTAGGTCAAAGATGTTGTTTTATTCAAATTTTATATATTCCTAGCTGTTTCCCAATTTGTTCTATCACTGTAACTGTTGGCTCATCATGGGCAGAAACATTTCTGGAGCATGTTTGAGAAGCCTAGAGGTAAGTGACCTACAGCTCCCTCCATGCCCCTTGCCCCAACCTCTTCTCCTAGAAGGGTATATGTTGAACAGGTTTGTCCTGAAATTTGTGGGTGTATCTGGGAACTGCATATTATGAGTCATTTTTGTTTGGAGATTTCTAAGACAAGAAGCTTGTCCAAGTTCCCTGAATGAGGATTAGGGGTTCATGGTGGGATTAGAAATGAGATCCCCATGTCCATTTCTATGACCTTCAGCATTTGGAAGAGGATTGTTAGTTCCTGTGCCCTTAGGTATCTTGATATTGGGGGTAGCTGCTGGGCTGTCTTGGTGATAATTGGCTAAACAATTACATACATTCCCAGAGGGAGTAGGTAGTTTATGACTCACATGGATCATAGGAAAAGTGGCTGCCCCTCCATGGGTCCTTTGCACCCAGGAGCAAAAAGGGATCTAACTCATGTCCTACGTAAATATTTGTCTTTTTCTCTTTACTTATTTTCTATATACAATTTAAGAATTATTGACATTTTTCATTTATTTATAATAATATATATGAACTGAAAACTGTAATAATTTTTCCTTTGATGCAGTCCTGTGACAAGGATCTTAGGTCAGGTGATAACATGCCAAGTTATCAGAATATTTTGAAAATATCATACTTATTACCATTACTGATGAAGTAGAAGCAATAATATAGCAGAGATAGGAGACAACTACCTGTTGCCAAGCTCTGAAACTGCCCATTCCTCTTCTTTATTGCCACTTTTTTTTTTTTTTTTTTTTTTTTTTTTTTTTTGCGGTACGCGGGCCTCTCACCGCTGCGGCCTCTCCCGCTGTGGAGCGCAGGCTCAGCGGCCATGGCTCACGGGCCCAGCCGCTCCGCGGCATGTGGGATCTTCCCGGACCGGGGCACGAACCCGCATCCCCTGCCTTGGCAGGCGGACTCTCAACCACTGTGCCACCAGGGAAGCCCCTATTGCCACTTTTTGATACACCACTTACTTAACAGGTTGACCTCTGGCTCTTGAAGAGCCCTTTGTTTTCCCTCCTAATATCATGTTGGAATTTGAAAGAACAGTGGTTCTTTTGGTTCACTGCATTCCACTGGGACCCTTCCAACTCCAGCTCATTAGAAACACCCCCGAGTCTGAGGACTAACTATTATGTCATATGTCATAGCAATGAAGTAATGGTGGCAGGCCAAGGCAAAGACCAATTTTATTTTTGCTTCTTTGAGAAATTTCTCGTATTGTTGAAAATGTAACTCCCACCTTTCAAGTAAAAGTTATTACACATAGATTCTCAGGATCAAAGAACAAGTGAAAACTTGTTAGATGGGGTCAACCCGGATTGAGTTGAGGAGACTTTTGAATAGATGGCCATCCTCTCTTGGTTAGGCTCCATCTTTCTGACCCCTTCAGGTGTGTCTCATATTAAACATCTTATCCTGGAAGGATGTGAGTGAGAAGGCTGCAAGGAATTCCACCAGAAGTTCTATCATCTTCTTTTTAGTTTAAACAGATAAGTCTTTGTATCTTTTATACTGACTACAGTTGTCCCCTTTTAGAGACAGTCTTGGAGAGAAAATTGTTAATTTGGAATAGGTATACTTCTGTAAGTTTATATCAAATAAAAATTTCCCATTAAATATTTCTCTGTATTCCAGTTTTTGAGGAAAGCAACTCAATATTTTACTCTCAAGTTTCCTTTATTCTCCAAAGTACTTTTCAGTGAATAGATTGAAAATTAATGAGTGCCATTATCTACAAACTACTAATTTTAGATGCAATCCTTTTTATATATCAACTCCCTCTCCCAAACAATGCTCTTGGCCAGTCCTTTTCAAATTGAAATGAAGACACATTTTATAGCTCTGTTCTGAATCAGGAGACCCAGTCTTCCCTGATCACAATCTAAATGTCTATAGTCAGATAACATAGAGGTAAAGAAAGTTCCAATATCCAGTAGGGAGAATATCAACAAAAGCCTTTTATCTCCTTTTTATTTTATTTTAGTTATTTAATTTGTTTTTGAATTTTATTTATTTTTTTATACAGCAGGTTCCTATTAGTTACCATTATCTCCTTTTTAATGCTCTTCTCGGTTTAGGGTTTGTGAGAAGATGGTTTGTGGAATGCTGTATGCTGGGTTTTTTTCCAAGAAAGCATCCATAGTTTTCATTACCTTCTTACCAAGGTATGTAATCCATAAAAAGTTCGGAACTCTTCCAAGAGCATAATGTTATTTACTATTACAAATTCATTAATTTTTTTAAAAAAATACTATACATAGGGAATAAAGGAAAAGAAAGAAAGAAATGTTTACTTAGTACTTGAGTACATTATAGAAGTGACACATTCTCAGTCACCTGGTTTCTAAATTTCAGGGTAAACTGATTCTCTTTTTTTCTTATGCTCAACAATTCTTAATTCCTTCGGAGAAGCAGTGTATTAGTCAGATTTTGCTGTAGTAATACCACATAACAAACAGCCCCAGATTCTCATGGGCTTCCACTGACAAACATATATTTCTTGCTCATAGATCTGGGGTGGATTTGATATATGAACAAAAATTAAATAGAAAACCAAAATTGGTCTTTCATTCAAAAGTTGATGATTCTGAAGAAGAAATGCAAAATCATGCCACCAGATAAACAAGATCAGACCAAACCCACATGGTGCACCATCTTAGCCATCTCTCTGGAGTTGCTCTGTCAATTCTTTTCAAAAACTATTTTCTTTACCCTCTTGTTTGTCAAATACTAGGCTTATGTCCTGGAACAGAAATTACATCTAAAATAAAACTCAGCATCTTCACCATTGTTTACCTCTCTAACACCTGCATATCTACCAAATATGTTGTTCATGTTAACTTTATTAATATATTTACATCACAACCCAAATTTCAAAGTTATCTTCATGTCCTTCATGTTTTTCATTCTTCTAACTCAACAATATATAGAATTACCTTCACCATCTTTCACACATGGTTGATTCCCTCTCCTGACCCTTTTTAAAAATTATCAACACTCAGTTTTCCTCCACTGCCCAGTTCAGCTCAGTTCAGGTCATTTTTACCTCTTTTCTCATTTACCTCTCATTTTGGTCTCTTTCCTAGACTAATGAAATTGTTTCCTAACTGGTCCCTTTGTTTCCAGTCTTCCCTAATGTTTAGTCTATTATACTCATGATATAAGAGTTCCCACAGGAATCAAATCCTTGGTTTTAATTTCAAGGTTCTTAAAACTCTGGTTCCACCTGAAGTTCAGAACCATTTAATGACCAATTGGACACCAAATTAAAAGTGGTCTCTGTCATACACTGGGTCACAATCTAAATGAGAATTCAGCCATATGAAAAAAAACAAGTCTGAGAGAAATAGAATGCTTATGTTCTGGTGAATATACTGCATAGGACTTGGATTGATGAACAACTTTTTGTTTTAATGTGTATATATTCATTTTAATAGTTATGAATTATTTTTAATATGTTCTAAAAATGTGACTAGTCTATTAAAGTTACTTAGATAGTGTTAGTCAGAAAGAAGCTTAAGTAAGAACAATATTAGGTATAAATCAACTTACAGAAAAACAATTAATAATAATAAGGTAAACAAATATGGAAAAATTGGGAAAGTGACAAGTTTTGCAACTGGTCTAGTAGTGATGGTGTGAGAGACATATGGGAAAAACAGGAGATAAACCTTGAAAGACAAATTGGGACACACTAAGGGTATTGTACTTTCATATCAGACTGATTTTAGTCTGTTTCCCCCCCACAATGGAGGATCTCAAAAGGGGTAAGTGTACCAGGTTTTGCTGATTAATACAGTCCAAAAAAGCTAGTGTCTTAAAACAACAATCAATTATTATTTAGCTCCTGATTCTTAGGGTCAGTGGTTTAGGCTTGGTCTCTGCTGGGTGGTTCTTCTGGCCTTGGCTGAGCTTGTTCATCTACCTGTGACCAGTGGCTGCTCTGGCTGGGGGTAGGGTGGTCTAGGAGGGCATCCACGGGGGAAGCTTATCTCTATTCTCCTGGTCTCATCTTCCTGCAGAGCAGTGATACACACGCAGACACACAGACACACGCACATGTGTATTATCATCTTTATCTACTTATCCTAATATACGCTTAGGTGGTTTCCATATCCTGGCTATTGTGAATAATGCAGCAATGAACATGGGAATGCAGTTCATTTCCTTCAGCTATATATCCAGAAGTGAGATTGCTGAATCCCATGGTAGTTGTATTTTTAATTTTTGAAGAACCTCCATATTGTTTTCCATAGTGTCTGTGCCAGTTTACAGCCCCAACAGCAGTGTAGAAATGTTACCTTTTCTCTACATCCTCACCATCACCATCCTCACCATCACTTGTTATTTTTTGGTCTTTTTGATAAAAGCCATCCTAATAGGTGTGACTTGTGGTTTTGACTCACATTTCCTTAAGGATTAGCGATGTTGAGCACATTTTCATGTACTTGTTGGATATTTGTATGTCTTCTTAGGAAAAATGTCTATTCTGTTAATCAAAAAAATATTTATTTTTGCTATTGAGTTGTGTGAGTTCCTTATATATTTTGTGTATTAACCCCTTATCAAATACATGATTTACAAATATTTTCTCCCATTCTGTAGATTGGGTTTTCATTTTGTTGATTGTTTCCTTGCTGTGCAGAGCTTTTTAGTTTAATGTAGTCTCACCTGCTTATTTTTGCTAACTTTTCCTTCTTGATGGAGGAGCTGCAAAGTCACATTTTAAATGGTGTGGATATAGGGAGGAGTGAAAATTTGTGTTCAAACACAACATGCATATTTTAGGATGATTCATTCATTACAAACCATTAAATGCCAAAATACCATAGAATTAATGGCCATCAAGAGGGATCCAAGGCATACTCACCATTGAGAAGGTTAATATAATGATAGGTCAGGGAAAAATAATGTAAGACTGAGCTGGGGCAGTGGGGATGTAAAGGATGTTTGAGGTATTGTAAAAGGAGAATCCCAGAATTTGTCAGGGTGGTGTTATTAAGGGGTATATGGTGTGGTGAAGGGTGAGGATAGAAGCTGTGCTCCTGGACAACTATTGGAGGATGATGCCATTAGTCCAGATGATAGACAGGAGCAAAGGAGGCTTGGTTACGGTCGATGGTAGGTGGAAGAGTTGAGATGCTCAGGTGTTATCTATGCAGCTGTGTCCAGAAAGAAGTCTGAAATTTGGATCTGGAGTGCAGGACTGAAATCAAGAATGAAGATGTTAAATTTGGGGGTCGTTAACATTTTGGTAAGATCTTGCATGCATAGCAGTCAATATGGTGCAGAAACAGCATGTTTCTTGTAACCCCAGCCATGCTGTACTTTGTGCACAGTGGATGCCAAATTAATAATTATCTAGCCATCAGCCAAAAGAAGTGCAGTCTCCTCACCTTCTTCAACACCCAGGGTCAGGCCATTCCATTTCTTGATGAGCTGATGGTAATGTAAGAAATTATAATAAAAGTCAAGTAGATGCAGAGCCTGATGTATTGAATTTTTTTTGAGCATCAGCTTTGTGGGTTCCTGAGCTCAGCTCTTTCCCTCATGAATCTTGACAGTTGCCTTCTGAATGGGGTACTCCTGTCCACCTCACAGACGAAGGGCCTGAGGTTTACAGGGTCTTAGCACTTCTGAACGTTTTCTAGGTCATGGCACACATGGAACATGACACTAGTTATCCTGACCACTGGGGGAAATGAAGGAGGCTTGAGGTTATGGGTCTGAAGACCAATCAATCTGCCCCGGTGGCTGAGGACATCAATATCTTGGCACACATGTTACAGGCAGGTAGCACCGCAGTGGGCCTCAGCCCACCAGCGGGGAAATTCTGGGTTAAATAAACTGCCCAGAGTAGCAGAGCTAATAAGGAGCAAAACTATGATAAGAATTCAGTTTTGCTTGACCCTGAAGTTCAGATTCTTTCCACTACTTCATGCAATGACTCTGCCTGGGTTTTAGGATTGATAGAATATAGGAATGGTTTATCATTTGAAAGATAACTTGAGACTATAGGCAAAGATAATGATGTCCTTTGTTTTTTAATCCCTAAAATCAGTTAAATATTATGGGATAAGCAAACAATAATGATATTTCTCTTTCTTCCAGTTTATATAGATATTCTAAAGTGGTAATTACTAAGATCACACATATTAAGGAAATGAGCCATTTATTCTCACTATACAGTGTATGGGCTTGTAGATATATATTAATGGCCACCATATGTATTTTTATGTTATTTTATTTCTGAAATATGTTTTCCATTTCAAAATGTCCATTAATTTCATTGAAATAAACAAATCTTGGTTTAAAGAAATGAGGTGAATTACATTATTATAAAACCAGGGGGTTTCCCTGGTGGTGCAGTGGTTGAGAATCCGCCTGCTGATGCAGGGGACATGGGTTCATGTCCCAGTCCAGGAAGATCCCACATGCCGCGGAGCAGCTGGGCCTGTGAGCCATGGCTGCTGAGCCTGCGCATCCGGAGACTGTGCTCTGCAATGGGAGAGGCCACAACAGTGAGAGGCCCACGTACCGCAAAAAACAAAACAAAACAAAACAAAAAAGCAGGGATTTTTGATAGTTTTGACTCTCTGGGTGACACATTGGACTCTTCTCCAAGGGAAACTCATAATGAGAAGCCTGTCTTAGGCACAGGCTGAGTCTGTACTGGGCACTGGATGGGGATGGCCACCCATGAGCCACATCCTTATGTCTCTGCCCTTAATACTTACCTCATTGTGTTGTGCCCTTACAGATATGCGGAGAAAGTATTCTTACTCTGCTTATAGTTACTTTCCTCTTTTTCTTAGAGAATGGTCATGATTCACTAGAACACAAGAACGTGGCCTTAGACACACTTGGAACAGAAATTTGCATTTACTTTTTTGTATCTGTGTGATTTGGAGCAAGTGACATAACTTCTCTGACTTTCATCTGTAAAATGGGAAGAGGAATACCCACCTCCCCCTCATAGACTTTCTGTGGGAATTAAATAAATATAATGGTTATAAAATACTTCCCTTAGCTCCTGGCTTACAGATACACTAGTGTGGTAACAAAGGTTATGACATGATGGAGGTGGTGATTGTAGAGGTGGTGACAACGGTGGTGGATGTGATGGCTTGGGATGCTGGTGGGTGGTAGAGTTAGTGGGGGTAATGATGATGACAAAAGTGGTGACAGTGGTGGAGATGGCCATGGAAGTGTAGGTAGAGGTGGTGATGGAGAAGCTGACGGAGGAAGTCATGGTGGAGGTAGGAGTATTGGTAGTGGAAGTGGAGGTGTTGCTGGAGTTGGTGGAGGTTGTAATGGAGATAATGGGGGTGGTGATGGTGGTGGTGGAGGCAGGGATAGAGATGGTGCTGGTAGAGGAAGTAGAGGTGGTTTGGGAGAAAATGGTGTAGGTGGAGGAGGTGACAATAGTGGAGTTCGTGGAAGCAGAGGTGGTAGTGGTGAAAGTGGAAGGAAACATTAATGGTGGAGGTGAGAGGAGGTGGTGGTAGTGGAGTGTGGTTGAGGTAGTAGAAGTGATAGTAGTGGTGGTGGTGGTGGTGGTGGTGATAAGGGATATTCGTGGAGATGGAGGGGAGGTGGTAATGGAGACAATGGTGATGGTGGTGGTGGTAGGATGGTGATGGAACTGGTGATGGTGGAGGTGGTGGTAATAGTGGTGGAGGTGATGGTGGAAATGGAAATGGGGGTGGTAGTAGTAGAGGGGCTGTTGGAGCTGCCAATGATAATAGTAGGGGTAGAAATGAAGTTGGAGGTGGAGGTGATGACAGGGAAGATGGAGGTGGTGGCGGAAGTGGAAGTGACAGTGGGAGAGAGATGACAGTGATCACGTAGGTGGTCCTGGAGGAGGTATTGGTGGGATAGAGAAGGCAGAGGTGACAAAGCAGCATGGTGATATCTACAAGGAGCAGGGTAACTGGAACACATGGCTAATCTTCTATCCTAAGAAACTGAGAATGAAGGATGGAGACTGTCTATCCTCAGGACAGCTTTGCTTTAACCAGGAGAGATTCAGTTGACACTGGGTGAACAAATGGTACCTCTTCCCAGTTAATCTTGCAAACTGGTATCATCTGAGATTCAAGACTAAATTCCTTTTACTTTCATGACCTGCTGCCACCCTCTGCATTTAATTTCCCATCCTTTAAATCCACTGTTGGTTGGATAGTGAACTCATGTGTATAGGTCACAGTAAACTTAAATTCCTCTTGTAGCCCCTTGTCGGCTTACCTGGCTCTTAACGCATGAATCCCTGTGGTAAGATGATTGATTACCTGAGCTCATGTGGTCCTTCTTTGGACCTTCCACCATTGCTAAGGCATGCCAGCTTGACTCTGTGTGGATGTGAACCATGTAATGTGTCTGGTCATTGTCCTCTCTGTATATAAACCCACAGAAAACCCAGCCTTGCAGCTCTGAGTCATGGCTCCTCGGTCCTTATGTTCTCTTTTGCTCTTAAAACTGTTGTTTCTTGAGCTGCCCGAGGCACTGATTTCTAGGTCAGTGATAAAATTCCACCCAGTTAAGCCACATATATCATTTCCTCCACCACTTTCCAAACAGCATTTCTTGGACTGCGCCAGCCAGCCGTGGGCTCTGTGGCCGGCATCAGCAGAGCCCACTCCTTTCTGGCAGCCTACTTCCTTTGCCAGTTCAGAAGGCCACGGCCGCATGGCCCCAGCATCATGATCTTGCATGAACACTGGGGACCTGCCAGGCTTCCCAGAGTCTCACACGGGCAGTGTTTGTGCTTGCCTTTCATGTTGGCAGGTCTGAGAATTTGCACCACTGTTGATCCACCTCACACAGTCTCGAAACACACCGGGACCTGTGTGTCTCCTCAGGGTGGGGAAGTCTCTGGAAAATATTTCTGGTCCCAAACTGTGGGACGTGTGCTCTGCCAGGACCCAGGACCTTTTGGGAAGTGCCTGCTTTATGCCAATTAAAAGTGTTTTATTGTTCAGAGCTGGGCTACTGGCTGAAGCTCTTCTTTCATCAGCCCCACTTTGTTAAGCATTATTGCACTCACTAATCTTCTCTCCTTGACAGCTTCTGGCCAACAGAATTACAAGTTCAAACTATGGAAACAAAATGCTTTTTATTTATTATACTCTTAAGATGTTTTCAATAAGGCAGACAGCGTCTACTTTGCCAAGTGGGTGTTGCGACTTTCCAGAGGTTTGGCTAGTTAGCAGCCTGCCAGTGAAAACACATGCTGTCCTCCAGCCCTTTGGTGGGTGTCCTTCACCTCGGATGGAACCTCCTCCATCATCATGTTTGGCCTCCGGAGGAGACAGACAGAAATGCTTTGAACCAAGATGAGCAGTTCTGTAGAGTAATACTGTCGAAGATGATTTGTCTGGTCCATGCTTTGACTACTTCTGTCCTTCCTTTGCAAGATCATAGCAAGGGAATAATCATAGCAGCTAATGTTTATTGAGCATTTACCATGTGCCAGGCACTGGGCTGAATGCTTTATGCAGGTTATCACATTTAGCCCTCCAACTATGGCAGGAGACAGGTACTGGTCTTATCATTCTTCTTTTATAGATGAGGAACCAAGGCACAGAGAAGTCAAATGATTTCCCCAAGTCACACAGCTGGTAAGTGATGGGTTTAGGATTTGAATCTACTTAACCACTCCATCAGACTGTCTCCTGGGTTTGGTGACTAAACACAAGAAAACAGGCAAACACGACACTAGTTAACTAGAAGTGAAGATTTGGTTAATGAATGGAAGGATATCTCTTGGCCTTTCAACCAAGCAAATATATTTTTTGGGAAATGAAAAGGGAGATTCTCTCTGCTCCCAACCTTAAGAAGACCTGCGAAAGCCCCCCCCACTTTTGGCCACAATGCCTGCTGTGGCCACAGCTCCAGGCCTGCAGGCAGCCCAGATAACCCTCTTTCTGTCTGGAGGCAATGCCTCTTTGGTTGCCTGATTCTTCTGTTTGCTCTCCCCTGAAAGATTTACAGTCTGTTTCCATGAAGCTTTCCTCCTTTCTCCCTTTCATGCCTTGTATGTTTGGACTTGTCCAGTTTGGGGCAGAGGGTGAGCATCAGAGAAATCCACTTCTTGAATCACCTTAAAGGTGCTTCTTGGTGAGTTCCAAGGAAAAAGAGATTATTTCTAAAATCCTTAGGTTGGGGCAGCTGCAAGTGAATTGATTTATTCGCAAGCCCAAACAGGTGTCTTTACATTAGGTGGTCAAGGACAGGAAGCTGCCTCTTGTGGTTTCAACCAGGTGAAGGGAAGGGAAGGGAGAGTTGGTGTGCAACAGACAGGCTTTCCCGCAACTAACTTCTTGTTGGATGGATTTGAAACAGAAAATTTCCACTGCTATCCAGGGAATGTATGTGAAATCGATTAGCATTTCTGGCACCACCAAGGACAAACTGGGCAACTTTATTCAGTTCGGAGACATTTTAGATCTTGCAACAGGATACCTGGGAAGCATCTCAGAGAACACTGATGCCTTTTAGAGACATTATCGGGCTGCCTGTGATGCTGAATCACCATTGGTATTCACAGCAAAAAGAGTGAGGCATTGTCATTAGCCCAGATCACCTTACAGAAGGGTATTATTCCTTCGTCCTAGGCATCCCCTAGACACTCACACACAGGAGAACTTCACCATTTGAGTCACAGAGTGGAACTTTGAAGTTGGGTGACCTCAATAATCTTGCATGAACCAGGAAAAGGTGGAGCTAGTCTCAAGATAAGACAAAATATCAAAAGTTTGCGAAAAACTAAGACACAAAGAAGCCAACTGAGAACGAAGTTTTATAATCTTCGAAAAATATAGTGTGTGTCTCTCCACATGGTGGCTAGAGAGTGTGTGGTTTGAAACAGTCTCTATGCTGTTTTTTTCCAAAACAGGTAAAAAAAAGAAAAAAAGAGGTTTAAAAAGAAAAAGGAAGAAAGAAAGAAAAGAAAAAAAGAAGGAAGAAATCTCACACAGTAGCAGACTTGGGGCCACCTGAAACAGATGTACGTTTGTGGGAGTTGGCTCTGGCGGGAAGCCATCGTGGGGAGGTAATAATTTGATAGAAATGTGATTGTCTTTCCAAAGCTTCAGTCCTCAGAATGCTGGCTGTCTTTACTTTCTCCCCCTTGAGAGCCAAGGAGAGGAAGCGGGTGGACCCCATGCTGTTCCAAGATCTTAGGACTTTCCTGGTTAGCTCTCTCATTAAGGAAATGTATTTCTCTGATTGACAAGGACATCAGAGTGGTTTAGCTCCATCTTCTCCACTGAACAGGGACACTGGTGCTTTGAATGAGAATTATAGAAGAATTCAAGTTGAAGCCCTAATCTCCTGGCATTCCCAAATCTGTGCCACCTGGGTAAGGAAGGCAATTTTGCATGAAGTGTCTTTTTCCCTAATGCTCCAATCACACCTCTTAAATGACACCTTTGCTTACTACCAGCCTGAGGCCGATGCTATAAAGCTTTCTGTTTTATGATTCTCTGTGGTGTCTAATAGTCACCACTGCCTTTCCCAGGACATTGCCCATAGTATGTGATCAGCAGATATTGCTTGGTTTGATGTGAATTAGATGACACATGATTCTTGGTCTCATAGATTTCTGGTCATACTTTTGGGAAGTTTTGTGATGTTCTTGCCTCCTATAAATTCAAAAGGTCCAGTAGATTGTGAGATAATGCACTGGAAAAGTACAGATTACTGTAGAGAAAGAAATATCCTTGAAAAAGTTCTTTTTAGCTTTTGGAGTTGGAAGAAGAGAACAATGGGTAAAAGGCTTTATGAACCTTAGATGTAGGACTCAAGTAAAATCTGAGTTTCCTGTGTATGCGACCTTGCTAAAAAAAATTCAGGTGAGAAAATGGAGTGTCTCTATAATTAGGGAAAAAAGCATCAGAGCATGTATGTCTTCAATTCTTACTGTGGGTGAGACTTCATATTTTGATTGTAAGTGTTAGTAGATAAAACTGTGGCCTCTGCCCAGACCCTTGCTACTACAATGTCAGAGAGTGAAATTGAAATATATTTGGTGAAAATCAAACTTGTTATCACTTACGGTTTTGACAGGGAGTAATGAAGGGGGGAGGTGATTAGATTTGATGGTTGAAAGGGAAAGGGAACCTAATGAAGGCCTTTAGGATTATTTTTTCCTTCCTTCCAGAGATTAGTGTCACTGGTACTTATACTTTATACATGGGAGACTGAGCAAATGACAGAAGTGCATGGAGGCTACAGTCTTAAAAGTGAGATTGGAGTCACCCCTTGGAGGCTGACGAGATACATATGGAGAGGGTTTGGCAAAAAGAAAGTACTTTTGAGTTTACTTTTTTTAATTTATTACCAGAGAGGTTCATTCGGATGAATCACCCATGAATTGAGATACTTATTTCCAGTGATTTGCAAATAATTTTCCAGTTTAAATAGAACATTGGATTGTCAAATTAGAGTTGAACACATTCTAGATCCTCTGAAATTCTGAAAAAGAATTTTGGGTAGGCTAATCATCAGTACTGCCAACTAGTCCAACAAGAAGCTAAAATGAGCTCCCAAACGTAAGGACCAAAATGTTGTCCTTCAGCAAACCCATTGTTAACACATTTTCATTAAATCCATGATCTCTCAAGTTTTATTAGCTGTCTTCAGCAGTGTTGTTTTCAAATAGTTTATTCAATTTGCTTTAAGTAGATCTAAGCATTAGAATTCTGATTATTCAACCTGTATTCCCTTGGCAGTACCCAATTTAACTATTGTGTTATGGTTTTCCCAGGGACCATAAAAATGTCCCGGATAGTCTAATATTTTTTCACTCACGCAGTCTCACACATGTGGAAGAGTCTGAATCCCACATCTGGAAGCAGCAGGGCAGTCATTTCCCAGACCACACATCTCATTGGGATGAGGGGGGTGTTCAAAGATATGGGTACCATTCTTAGACCATTTGACTGGGGAGATAAGGAGAACGTGAGTGTGTAGTGATGAATCAAGCAAAGGGTGAGCTGAGCTAGAAATTTCTAAGAGCCATGGAGCTGAAGGGCTCTTCAGCTGTCATGTGTTCCTTACTGCATAAAGCTGGATGTTATGTATACACAGCAGAACTCCTCCAAGACTCATTCTCAGATGTCCCAGATCTGATTTGTAAAGATAATTTGGCAAGTATTTACTGAGCATCTACTATATGCCAGCCACTGTGCAAGTTATGTGGAGATATAAGAACAAAGCCCTCCTTGTTGTCGCGTCTATATTCGGGTTGGGCGAAACACTCCATTAAGTCAATAAACAAATTAATGTAATATATCGTATGGTGATGAGTACAATTAAAAAAAAAAAAAGCTCAGTCAGCATAAAGGACTGAGATTAAGCGAAGAGCTCTTTTAGACAGGATGGTTAGGAAAGGCTTTTTCTACTGAGGTGACATTTGAACTGAGACCTAATGTAGTGAAGGAGGAATCCACATGGGTCTGTGAGAGAAGAGGGAAAGAGAAGAACCAAACATATAAGGTGGGAATGTTGACATAGCCCAGGAACAGCAAAGACGCTGTTCTAAGCATCTTTCTAAGCAAGGAGAAGACGGGTAGAGGTTAAGATCAGTGAGGCTGTGGGGTCAAGCTCATGTAGGGCCTTGTAGGATTCTATGGTAAGTGTCCCGGGAAGCCATGGGAATAAATGGATGATTAGAGCTGCCATTCCAAGAAGCAGGCTCCAGGGGGGAGGGATCCCAAGCTCTAGGCTAGGTAAGCTTGAAGTGCCCGCTACCCTTCCAACTGAGGTATTCAAGAGGCTACGTATTATGTAAGTTTGGAGTTCAGAGAAGAAGTATGGGCTGGAAATGGATGTTTGTGAGTCACTAACATGAAAATGGCAACTAAAACCAAGAGATTGGATGCAATCAAATAAATAATTAAATAAAGGAGACAAATATTTGCCAGTTCTTGATAAGAGCCCCGGTTAAGAACCTCTGTATGGATTGATACAGATTTATATCGTGAGCTAAATAGTTTAGATGTCAGGAGGATCACCACCCTAATTCCTTGTGTAAGATCCAGCTCCCCTTGTCCCTTTACTATGTCCTTTCTAAGGAAGAAAGAATAGAAAAGGTGATGGCTCGTATCCCCAGATATTGATCAGGATGCTTTTTACTGTGAGGCAGGGTTACTGTGCTTTATAAGGCATGTGCCCATAATTCAATCTTCTCTTTCACTGCTCTTTCACAAATGGTTGATTTTGAAAGATGGTCTCACTCCTTGAGGCCAACTAACCATATTTCCACTTCCTGTATGTTCTCCCATGTGGCAGCCTGGCCTTTGCACAGGGATTGACTTAACCTTCGGCAGGGTGGTCTAGGTCAGTCTAGTGATTTCTTTTCTTGTGTTCCATCCTGGGTAGTGGAGGCATTCCCACACTTGATTGGCTAACTGGCATAGGGCTTCCTTTGCTGCTTCCTTTGCAAAATATGTATTTCTGGATTTAAGGAAATAGAATAGAAACACTCATCTAGGCCAAGAATCTTGGTCCTTGATTACATTTTCCCCAGAAAACCCTGTGTTGGGCAGGCTTGGCTGCATGCTCATGGTACTTTTTTCCCGTTTTAGCAATTGTTCATTGTGTGTTTCTCCCTGGGGGAACCTCAGAGGGGAAGACGGATGAGGGATAGCATTTAGGTATCTAAATCTGAACAAGTGTTTTTTTAAAGACACTGCTAGCAAAGTGTGGTTTCTTGGATATGATGAAACACCTTGAAGTAATGTGCATTTTGTGGGTGCCTTTGACTCGTCCTCTCTGACTAGGCAGGGATTGTGTTTTGTTCCCAAATATATTCCCAGTGACTAACATGATCCCTGGCATATGGGAAGCACTCCCTAAGGCTTGTTGAATGAGGAAAGGAAACAGTGCCCCTGGCATTATCTATTCTCTGAAAGGGGGCATATCATGTTCTCACAATGAGCCATTCCTTCCCCCTCTTTCCCATAGCACGAGAATTCACCTCTCTGCCACTGATTTTCTTTCCAGCTCTCTGAAGGTACCTGGGATTCTGAAAGTCATTTGTTGCTTTGGTTTGGGTGTTGGAACAGCCACATCATGCAGCTTTCCGTCTCTTCTTGAAATTCTGGAACAGGCTGTGATCCAACATGGAATTATGTCCCTCTACTTCACTGTATAAACAACCCGCACCTCCAGTGTGGTCAGCTAATTACCCCGGGACCACCTGTGGATTCTGACCCCCCCCCACCCCCCTCATGCCCACGTGATTACATACTTCTTTTGGCTAGGAGAATTACAGGTCCATCTTCTCTCTGCTCACTCAGATTTTACCTCTCCTCTGTGGCCCAACTCCAGTGAACTCCCTAGCATGACTTTCTCGGAAGTCGGATGGGGCTTGGAATCGTTGTCACTCGCTTGGCAGTAATTGCTTCCTTGCATTGTTACTATACACTAATACAGAGGCTCTCAAAGCTTAGCATTTACCGGAATCACCTGAAGGGCTTGTTAAAACAGATTGCTGGGCCCCACCCCCAAAATTTCTGATTCAATAGATCTGGGGTGGAGCCTGAAATTTGCATTTTGAACAAGTTCTCAGGTGATGTTGATGATGCTGATTTTGGGACAAGATATAGAAAATGAGGAGGCTAGTAGCTCTTAATCCTGGCAGCACATTGGAATCACCTGGGGCAAATTCTAATCTACAATGCTTAGGTCCCCATTTAATCAGAATCACTGGATGTGGGACCCACACATTGATAGGTGTAGGAGAAACCATCCTTTCCTCTCCTGGAATTACTACAGGTCTGTAAGATAGAAACTTCTACCTTCTTGGCAGTACTGGGGACAAATACATCTCTGAGATGATGTACTTTTAAAATGCCAATGGGCCATATTCCTTTACAACAGTGGTTCTCAAAGTGTGGTCCCTGGACTGGCTTCTTCAGCATCACCTAGGCCCCATGTCAGACAGATCTATCAGCTAAGTCAGAAACTTGGGTTGTGGAGCCAAGCAGTCTGTATTTAACAGGATCTCTAGGTGATTTTGAGAACCATGGCTCTAATAGATGGGTAGGTGAGTGGATAGTTCAATCAATCATTCTCAACCATAGCTGTGCAGTAGAATCACCTGTGGAGCTCTTACATATGTACAGGCCCCAGCCTCATATTCTGATTGAATTGTCCCTGGTGGGCATCCATAAGTTTCAAAACACCACAATTGATTCTGTTGTGCAGCCAGGGTTGTGCAATGACTGAGATAAATATTGCTTTGTAACCAATTAACCTAACTGTTTGCAGTGGCTGTGGCTCTGTTCCCACACGAACAAATCTTTTGGCTGACCAGTTTTGTCATAAATGGATACAATGGTCAAAGAAGTTACTATTATAGACTGAATGCTTGTGTCCCCTCAAAATTAAAATTGAAATCCCAGTCCCTAACATGATGCTGTTAGGAAGCAGGGCCTTTGGTAGTTGATTAAGTCAAGAGGGCAGAACCCACGTGAATGGAGTTAGTGCCCTTATGAAAGAGGTCCTGGAGAGTTCGTTGGCTCCTTCTACCATGTGAAATCATAGAGAGATGATGGCCTCTATGAACCAGACTCTCACCAGACACCGAATCTGCCCCCAACTTGATCTTGGACTTTCCAGCCCCCAAAACTGTGAGAAATAAATTTAGGTTGCTTGTTAGACACCCAGTCTACGGTGTTCTGTTATAGCAGCCTGAATGGTCTAAGACAGTCACCATCACCATGTCCTGTGGGGAACCTGCATTGAACTTATATGAGAAGTACCCTGGGTGGGAAGTGCACTGATAAACACTGAGGGTACAAGTAATATGACAGAATTTTTGAGGAATTACAGTGTAGAAAGGGAAAGGGAGTGTGGCAGGTTAATTGCAAAAGTGGTCATACACCTTTGCAATGTGTCTCTGCTGCTCTGTACACCAAGAGGTTGGGTTATTTCCTGATCCTTGAACCTGGACTGGCGTGTGCCTTGAATGGATCAACAGAATGTGGCAGAAGTGACATGGTGCCCATCCTCTAACCAGGCCTCCAGAAGCCTTGTGTGCATCTATGTTCTCTCTTGGACCCTGTATGGTCAGGCCATTCAAGGTGGCTGTTCTCTTTCTCTCTGTACATCCCCTTCTCGGCCAGTCCTTGCTTCACTCACATGACTATCCAATCCTCTTAATTATAGGGTTAAATTGGTCCCTGATAACTGATGAGCCCACCTGATGTCAGTTCCCCTATAAATGGTAGCCCCCTGCCCCAAGTAGCAAAGACTGCTGCCACTTCCTGCCCACTGTCTGCCACACACAGTGGGGATCGCTCCAGGACCCTTTGTGTAAGATCCCCTGTCCAATAAACCATTGATGTCTCTGTCACTGTCTCTGGGCTCTTTCTTCGGTCTTGAGGCTGGCAACTACAAGGCTTGCAGGCCTGTGGAGTACAACCCAACAGACCCCACTGCCATTATGAGAACAAGCTCAACATAGGCTACTGGACAATGAAAGACCACAGGGGATAGAGCTGATTCCAGCTGAGGCCATCCTAGATCAGCAACCCTTCATCACTCCAATAGCTGATGTGGGTACACGAGAGAGCCAAGTGAAAACAAGAGAACCAACAAGCTGAACTTTGCCCAGATTGCTGACCAGCAGAACCATGAGCTAAATAACGAGCATTGTTTCAAGTCATTAAATTTGGGGTAGGTTGTGAAGCAGCAAAGCCTAAATGATACAGATAGTATAAAATTAATCGAAGTGTTCTTAACATGAACCTATGAGCTTTAACATAAGGCTTAGTGGTTTACTAACAACTGACTGTTGGAGGAAGAGAGTGTACAGTGTCTGGAATTAGACAGCATTAACTCCTTTGACAGCTTAGCATATCAAAATCAAAGACTTTAAAAAAAATACATACACACACATAGGGCTTCCCTGGTGGTGCAGTGGTTGAGAATCCACCTGCCAATGCAGGGGACCTGGGTTCCAGCCCTGGTCTTGGAAGATCCCACATGCCGTGGAGCAACTAAGCCCGTGAGCCACAACTCCTGAGCCCACGTGCTTCAACTACTGAAGCCCAAGCGCCTAGAGCCTATGCTCTGCAACAAGAGAAGCCACTGCAATGAGAAGCCTGCACACAGCAACAAAGAGTAGCCCCCACTTGCCGCAACTGGGGAAAGCCCGCGCGCAGCAACAAAGACCCAACAGAGCCAAAAATAAATAAAATAAATAAATTTATAAAAAACAAAACAAAACACATATTCAACTAAGATTATTCATAAAAATTACTTTTTTCAGCAACAGAGGGGAAGTTTTGTGATTCAGAGGAGATGGGGGACCAGGGTCACTTAGGTAGCAGAAAACTTGCAACACTGAGTAGGAGAGGTGAACTATAGCATTAGGTTAACAAACTTCAGAGTTATGTAAAGTGGACTTATAAACTTATTCAAAGAGGTCATGATATTTGTTGAGGATGGATATTAAATGAAAGAGTTCCATCAGTCTGTCTAGTCTGTTAATCTTCTCTTTAACTATAGGATATCCCTCCTTGTGTATTACAGCAGCTGTTTCCTTCATCAATGCATATTGATTGATTTTTCTGATAGAATCTGTGGCTCTCTTTTGGTTCTCAATGGGATTATTGATGGCCAATCCCCACCCCAATTTAAAAATCCATAATCCTAAAATTAACAACACAATTTAAAGTGCCTATGCAGAATGATAAATATGCATACTGCAGGCAAGTCCTTTAAGAATTTAGAAAACTGATTTGGGCCACTGATAGAAAAGGGCTACTAAGTGCCAAATATTTTATGTATGTCACTTTATTTATTTCTCAAAAAATGCCCTAGAAGGTAGTTGCTGGTATCTTCATTTTCTAGATGAGGTCACTAAATCTGAAGATTAGGAAGCCAGTGAACCAGTTAGGGTACTTTGATTTCAAGAAACAAAGCCCAATTCCAACGTCTTAAACAATATAAATAATTAGCTCATGTAATTGAAAAGTGGTGAGGTAATGTAAGTTTCAGGTATGGTTTGATAAGGTCTTTGGCTCCTTCACTTTGAGATTCTTTAGTTCAACCTTTCTTCTTGTGTTGGCTTTGTCTTTCAGGTGTCTCATCTTATGGTAGTTGCAGGAGCTTCAAGCCTCTGAACTGCATACCACACCACCCTTAAGAAAAGGAAACAATCAATGTACGAAAGGTTTAAGCTCTACTAGGCTAGAACAAACTTAGGTCACATGGCCACATATTGTGGTGATCAATGATCACAAGGTGATCAATCATCATGGCTATAAGAAAGCCATATGCTAACTAGCTTAGGCTGGGTTATCTCCACCCCTAAAAGATATGATGACAACAGGCTTATATTGTCTGGTTTAAGTGATCATGAATCATCCCTTGAACCATGGTCAGGGCCATTCACCTCCAAAGCCCTTAGCTCCCACACAAATGGCAGAAGGAACAGAGACTGGCATTATCCACCTTGACTAGTAAGTGGTAGAGAACGCATTTGAACCATTTTTTCTCCAAGTCCAACCCCATGTTCTTTCCCGAATGCCTACCCTGTCTTTATCCAGGAAGTAAGACTTGAAATAACTGGGTCTTCAGGGTTGGACCTAGGGAGGTGATCTTAAGATGTTCACTAACTTGTAAGAGCTTTGGAGGTCTGGGAATGAAAAGCACGATTGTGTGTGAACTCAGAATTAACAGCAAGGGCTGTGCCTCTCTCCATTGGTAGGGTTATTAGAAAGACTAGCAGTCATTTGTTCTACTATCCCGACAATTCAGGGAATTTTCATAAGCAGCAATTTTTGTATAGGAGGGGTTAAAATGACTTCTTAGACTTTGAGGGTCCATCTCTAATAATGCATGTTGGCAGAGAGAAGACAAAGCTACGATTCAGCTGCTAGGTCTTGGTGATGTCATAAACACTTATGACAGCAGTAGAACTTTAAGATTGAATTACCTTCTTTGTACCCACAGAAGGAGCGAGCCTTGCTGTGTATAACACATTGTGTAAGCTAAACAGTGTTTTGTGGTTTTCATATGGTGCATGGGAAGAAGGGGACTTGATCTGTGAACCCAGAAGATCATGAATCTGATATGTGGAAAGACAATTTAACTTCGCAAATTGCTTTGTTCTCTGATACGTACTTCTAAAATTAAATAAATTAATATGTGCTGACATTTCCCTAACCTAAACTTTAGGCATCACAGTTAGATTAATCTAATAAGGAGTCCCAAATTGAGCACTGCATTGTGTAACTAATAACACTATAGTCTAAGATCATAGATTCAGTTAATGATTAAAATCCATTAAAATTTATTGGTTGAAATGCACATAGTAGGCAAGGGGATTGAATCGAATCTCTTTTTTTTGTTGTTTTTTCTCTTAGCAATGGGACATTTTGTAGGAATATTGCCAACTGAGTATTCCAGGTATAGAAAACATGGCCGGTTTATGTATGATTCAGATTTACAAGGCAAACATACCAGATTGCAAATCAGAAGGGCTGTGGACAATAGAAAATGGATAAAGCCTCCAAAGCCAAAGAGAAAATGGGGTTAACAGAATTGATTGTTAGAAAATATTCTGAAAATAAGTTTTTTTAACTTAAAAAATATTTTTTATATTCTTATTTTTAGTTAATATGGGAGTAAGTTTTACTTTAAAAGTTTTATTTTTTTCTCCTTACATGATTTTTCCAGACAATTCTGGGTGACTAAGAAATTATGAGTCATGTTTTACCTTAATACATATACAATTGCCAAGAAGACACCTCAATCATCAAAAAAGATCAAGAACTATTTCAGTTATAGTTTTATAAATTGTTAATGAAAAAAATTTTTAAAAGACCTATAAAAGCCCTTTGGTGTATCTATGGTTGTTTACAGTAGAGCTGAATGTGAAATTAAACCTGAGTTGGGGACAATCCAAAGATTCATCAAGAAAACACCTGAATCACTGCTGACAAAATGTTCTTAGGTGTTGACTACAGTCAGATGTACTCAAGATTGAAAAAGTTTAAGTGCTTCATTCATTTAAATCACATGCACATAAGAAAATCATATAAATAAAAGACAGATCCTATCATTAAGATTTTGCTATGCTGTGTTTCTTAACATTGGTAGATTACTCAAGGGCTTGATGCTGTCAGAAATGATTAAGACCCTTCCTTTTAACAATTATACTTTCTTTTCATAATTTTTGCCTGATTCTTATATAATATAAATAAAAAGCATTTAAGCCGCTCACATGTGCCCAGGGATTTTGTTCCCCTAATAACTTCCAGACATTAAAAGAAAAAAAAATTGTTTGATCAATTCTTGCACCACTTTTGAGTAGTGATATTCTAATATATTCATTTTAGAGATGGTTCCACAGAGCAAATATGCCCCAAATATGAAAACAAGGAAAGGCTTTTTAATGACAAGTTCTTGCTATACAGTACTGACTTTCACCTTTTCAGGGATACTTGTGGCTTCCTCATATGTGACATCTCCCTTTATGTTTACTTCCCCACAGTTTTTTTTACCCAAAGGTAGACTCGTGGCTTGGGGTGAACTGAACTGGCTGGGCTAAGCTTGGCTGCACAGTGGTGCCAACCCAAACAGATAAAACCTGTGAATATTTCCCCAGCCCACAAGGCCTTATCTGAGTGAATGGAATGCAGAGATTATTAATGATGTACTATGAAGCCTCTTGCCCTGAGGGCACTGATTCAAATCTTGCCTATACCTACGAGGTAAGTCCCAGAAAAATGTTATTGCAGATTGAGGGCTGAGCGGTCAATTATGTGAAATGAGTTGGTGGTTTGAGTCAAGACCTCAGTTGACCAGAGTCCAATTCACAAAAACCACCAATAGAATTTATACCCTTGTTGGCAGTATATTCAAGAGAGTGAATTAATGCCAAGTGACTGAGTGGTCAACTTCTCCTCTGATGTTGCCTGTGGGGCTAGCACAAGAAAATTTGCTTTCTGGCTGATTCTGAGGTTCCTGCTTCAGAAGAAATGAAAATGTTCACTTCCACAAAGTCGATTGTCAGAAGAGTTTAATTAAACCGAAGATGCTTTTTATAAAGCAACTCCTTGGCCTATAGAGACTTGTGCCAGCAGACTTTAAACAGAGCCCAGATTTATACAGTTACATAACTCTATGGTTTTGATAGGTGATCAGTTATTGGGGGTGGGAGTGGAGCAAATAAAACTACAGGTTTCTAGATCAGTAGAAATCTAGTGTTGATGCAACAATGAGAAAGAATTAATCTGTCTTTTAAAAGATCATTATGAATTTTAGAATCGGATGGCTGCTTGAAATGAAAAGGAAGAAATCAATAGTTAATACAATGAACCTATAAGGGAGTTATTATTTTATTTTACAGAGGAAGAGTGTAAGTACATGTGATTACCATCACATAAGAAACAGAACCACGTCTAGAATTCAGTTACTAAAAATGTGCTTCCTCCTCACAACTACTTTTGTCCCCTTCTTTCCTACCTTTCCCATTCAAATATTAAGACAATTTTCACAGGCTAAAACAACAACAACAACAGCAAAAAACAAAAAAAAACAACCCCCAAACTTTAAACAGTGAAACCATTTAGGTAATAATTTATCTGGCCAACATCTCTAGAGCATCGACCCAAATGTTTTCTTCCAGAAACGCGAGCCTGTACCTGGCCTGACACTTGCCACCAGGAGCTTCCAGTCAGGTCCTGAGATCAGACCACCTCTGATGCCTGGAAGATAGATTGAGGAAGTTTACACTTAAATTGCTGTTTCAGGCCAAAGCAAACTGAGGTTCTACAATCTGAAAAACTCTGTCTTTCCCCCCAGGGCCTGTCCCTTGGGAGGTAGATGAACCACCTGAGGTGTGTGTGCAGGACACCAGGGACAGAGGTGGCAGTGCCTGCTGGGAGCAGGGATGGGGATGACTTGCACACAGTAGACACAGTGGTGCTGACTGGGGCACAGAGTGGTAACTGCTCCCCCTAAAGCCTTTACATCTTAAAAAAAAAAACCTTTTCTTTCTCTCAGTTAAGAGCCTCTCTTTCTCTCTCTCTCTCTCTCTCTCTCTCTCTCTCTCTCTCTCTCTCTTTCTCTCTCTTTCTCTCTCTCTCTCTCTCACACACACACACACACACAGGGTAACTACTTTTGTTTGCCTGTTACCTCATCCCCCTTCCATTCTAGCATCTCTCTGCAGCCACTTAACTCCTTGGTACCTTATACCTAAGACAAGAGCAATCTGTGTCCTGCCTTCTTTGCTGTAAAGAAACCCATTGTCTCCAGGAAATGTAACACATCTATTCATATAATTAATAGCTCCTATGGGATGAAATCGCACCTCTTTCACAGTTTTTCTTCTCCCCCCTGGATAACTGCCTTAATACAGAGGTAGGACTCAAATGATTACATTAACAAAATGAGGAGGGTGTATGTCAGTCTGTATCCTGATGGGAAAGAAGAGGCATATGTGAATTATCTATCCTCTGAGGAAGGTTTCTTTACAAAGGTAGAGTCACATGTACTTACTCTCTTACAAAGGTAGAGGTACACAGGGCAGAGTGGAATCGCCTGTGGTTAGTAATCTGTTACTGCATCACAACTGCCCTTAGTCTTGAAGGAATGAGGACAGAGAACAGCTACAAGAGCCCAATAGGACTTACTTCACTCGGTATCACAGTCTCTAGGAGTGAAGTAAGTCAGAAAGAGAAAAATAAATATCGCACGTTAACGCGTATATGTGGAATCTAGAAAAATGGTACAGATGAACCGGTTTGCAAGGCAGAAATAGACACAGATGTAGAGAACAAACGTATGGACACCAAGGGGGGAAAAGGGGGGAGGGTGGGATGAATCGGGAGATTGGGATTGACATATATACACTAATATGTATAAAATAGATAACTAATGAGAACCTGCTGTATAGCACAGGGAACTCCACTTTGCTGAATAGTAGAGACTAACACAACACTGTAAAACAACTATTCCCCAATAAAAAGAAAAAAAAATTAGAGCCACGAGGAGTAGCCATACAGAGGAGGCTGCCCTGACGGGGGCAATGATCTTCAGCCCAGGAACAGCCGCCTGAGGTGACATTGCAGAGAGGGGGTCAAGAGGCTCAAGCCCTCCCTCACCTCCTCCTTCCCCCCTTTTCCTCTGGGGGCTCCTCATTGGGTGAACTCAACTGGTGGCTGAGGGACCATACATAGAGCAGAACCTGGGTCTGGAGGGGCAAACAGAAGACAGTTGCTAACAGATAGGAATTTTGACAGAACCCTTCAAATGATGTGGTGTAGGCTCCTGTGTATTTTGTCCATCTTGGAAGCTGACCCCAACGTCACAGATCATGGAAAGTAAAGTTATGACTGTAAAACTTTATACCACCTTTAAAAGTGTGTTCATTCTTAATGCACAAAGTACTATTAGACAATTTGTAGCTTACCTGAGCATTCTTTTCCCCTCTTTCTCTCACTTTTAGTTTCTCCCCATTCCAGGCTGCTCTTTTGAAGAACTGGCCAAATAAAGTACAAAGTGACCACAATTAGTTTTGCTCATGTAGCCAATCATTAAAAACTTCTTTGAAAAGTCCCAGTTGAAAAAGATGCAAAAACAAACAAACAAAACCCCCGGAAGTTTGTACATAGTCAAAAATGCATCAGTTAACTTCATTTGTCCCTGGAACAAGCATTTATGAGCACTTCCATGTGCAAGAAACTGTGCGAGGTGTCAGGTTACATGTAAAAGAACGGTCATCCTCCGTGACCTCAAAGAGTTTACAGTTCAGTCATGTGGAGGTGTATGAGGACAGGCAAGTGGGGATATAATTCAAAGAAGTGGAAAAATTTCATACAGTTTTAATTGCAAAGAGTAAATAGAAATGCTAGAGGTAGCAGGAAGGGCTCTGGAGGTACCCCTCCTCCACCCAGGGGTCAAGTCAGGGGAGGTTTCTCAAAGGAAAGGACATCTGAGATGAATTTCTAAGAGCAGAGAGAATTAATCAGGTGAAGGAGCATAAGGACACTTAAAGAAGTTAAAATACCATATGTGTCAGGGAAGAGGTGTGAGACTAGACTATGAATTTAATGGGTAGGTCTAGAATGCAGGCTATAAAGGGTTGCATGGGGCCATGGGACCATTGATAGATCAGACTGGGGAGGTAGGTAAAACCAATACTTAGTCTTCTGTGTCATGCTAAAGAGCTCGGTTTTTATGACAATGGTAATGGAAAGTTACTAGAGGATCCACAGAGGAAGTGATGGACACAGATTTCCATGTCTGGCAGCTGTGGAGAGATCGACTGGAATTCAGCAAGATCGGAGGCAGAGACTCAAGTCAGGGAAATCTGGAGGCAGAGATGGGAAGGGACTGAACAGAGAGGCTGTAGCAGAGGGATAGAGATGAAGGGAGAGAGTTAACGGATTTTATACAGTTACAAGCAATTGGGAATCATTGTTGATTGAATGTCAGACGAATGGACTGACATTGAATGGACATTTCTGCTCTATTTTCACCCAATGCAGCTGGTAGCTGATGGTGCCATTCACTGAGGTGCAGGAACCAGAAAGGGGGACAAGTGTGCCAAGGAGATGGGGCATCAGCTTCAGACAGTTAGGTTTGAGATGCCATTGGGACATCCAGGTGGAGATGTCCAAGTTGTTAGATAAATGCATCTGGAGATGAAGTTGGGCATATACATTGTACCGTGGACTTCAGTTTTCATTGCTATGCCTGAGTGGCTAAAAGTTAACAGTACCATAAACCTGAAGTAAATAATACATCTTTTGGTGG
This sequence comes from Neophocaena asiaeorientalis asiaeorientalis, assembly GCF_003031525.2. Taxonomy (NCBI): domain Eukaryota; kingdom Metazoa; phylum Chordata; class Mammalia; order Artiodactyla; family Phocoenidae; genus Neophocaena; species Neophocaena asiaeorientalis. The sequence continues at coordinate 4,514,030 of NW_020185334.1, read as the reverse complement.
CAACAGATTCCAAGCCAAGTGCATTGTTTCCTTTTGTAATTCTCTTTACCAAAAATAGAAAGATTTCCAATTACCTTTGCAAGAAATGTGGATGAGAGGCCAGGGGATGTGGTGGAGAAAAATGCAGATGGTACCTTCTTGGCAAATTGGACCAGAAATAAAAATGGAGACCTAGAATATTATATTACCTTAAAATTTTAGAAATTAGGGAAGTGTTCTAGTGAGAAAATGCAATAAGATGAATAACTGGGTTTCTTTTAAGTAGGTAAGAAAATAATATTAGCCATCATGGACCAAATATTGAATATGAGTCAGTACAAATGAGCAGTTGTTACCAGAGAGAGCAGAGGCAGAAAGTAAATTTTGGAATATGTATTAAGGAATGGAAGTCATGGTTAAAAGTCATATTTAAGTACTGGGTAAACTTCAGAGAACTTGGAGAGCAACCAAACGTAAAACGAACTGCTTTAGAAAATACAGGATGCCGTTGGAGGTTGAGTTTTGTGTTTCATGTTATATTATCGAACACCTGCTGCTAATTCTAGTTACCTACTTAGTAGGCCGCCTATGAAATAAACTAGTTTTAGGAGTTTGTCATTGAAGCAGATCAAGTTTTACAGGCTATAGCTGTGTCTCTTCCCGTATACTTCCACCATGCATTTTAATTCAAGGTACCTTGAATTTATGAAATTTATTTAACTTATTTTAATACTTTGTTTTGAGATAATGGGTGGTCAACTTGGCATCATAGGCTTACATTAATAATTAAGGATGTATTGGATATAAATCATCTAAATACAAATTCTTACTAAAGAAAACTAGTTGCTTTTTAATTTGCAGATATCCTTCATATTAAACGACTAGACCAGGCAGGCTATATGAGTCATCATAATCTATTGCATAAAATGTCTATTATTACTTTGGAAGCCTTTTAAATTAACATTATTAACCTAAGAGGCTATACTGGGCACCCCTGAACTACTTTATACTGTCTCATCAAAATCTTTATATAGTGAAAATGTAATTTGCTCTTAGCAAAATGCCAGAAGTTTGCAGACATGCCAACTGGAAAACATTATTCTTTTTTTTTTTATTACTTATCTCCATGATATCCTTTTTTTTTTAAACATCTTTATTGGAGTATAATTGATTTACAATAGTGTGTTAGTTTCTGCTTTATAACAAAGTGAATAAGTTATACATATACATATGTCCCCAGGAAAACATTATTCTTTACCAACACTGCTAAGGGGTTGAGGATGGGGGAACTCTTCAAGATTCTTGATACTAACTGAACAACACATGATGGGCATTTCCCAAGTTCTATTATATATTTTTTTTACACTATTACTTTATATTTTTATTTATTTTTTAAAAATTTTTATTTATTTTTTTTAAACATCTTTATTGGAATATAATTGCTTTACAATGGTGTGTTAGTTTCTGCTTTATAACAAAGTCAATCAGTTATATATATACATATGTCCCCATATCTCTTCCCTCTTGCATCTCTCTCCCTCCCACCCTCCCTATCCCACCCCTCTAGGTGGTCACAAAGCACAGAGCTGATCTCCCTGTGCTATGTGGCTGCTTCCCACTAGCTATCTATTTTATGTTTGGTAGTGTATATATGTCCATGCCACTCTCTCACTTTGTCCCAGCTTACCCTTCCCCCTCCCCGTGTCCTCAAGTCCATTCTCTAGCAGGTCTGCATCTTTATTCCCATCTTGCCCCTAGGTTCTTCATGAATAATTTTTTTTTTTTTAGATTCCATACATATGTGTTAGCATATGGTATTTGTTTTTCTCTTTCTGACTTACTTCATTCTGTATGACAGTCTCTAGGTCCATCCACCTCACTGCAAATGACTCAGTTTCATTCCTTTTTATGGCTGAGTAATATTCCATTGTATATATGTGCCACATCTTCTTTATCCATTCATCTGTTGATGGACACTTAGGTTGCTTCCATGTCCTGGCTATTGTAAATAGATCTGCAATGAACATTTTGGTACATGACTACTGGACATATACCCTGAGAAAACCATAATTCAAAAAGAGTCATGTATCATATCTTTTTATGGGTAACCTTATGATTAAGGTTGTCCATATCTGCAAACTAGTTCCAATAATTATAAGTTATAAAAGGGAAATAAAATACTGAATTCATTCTCCAAGTGATGTTAAGTAGTTGGTTTAATGAGATTTTAAATGAGTTGTTTTGGTAGCATCTGAACGGAATACCTGAAAAAATACATTTTGTACGTTCACATCCAACACTCACTTTTTTCAAAGAAATTTCCATGTCTTTTCACTCTTTTGAATGACTCTATGTCTTATCAAATGTTGCCATGCTGAGATTTTAAAATCCATGTGTTACACAGAAATTTCCATTATGATGACATACCCATATTCCACTTATTTTAACAACTCTTCATTGAAAATGAACTATGCATTAGCATTATTTACCATAGCTCTGAGCCAAGCTGCCATATATAACTGCTGTGGTGGTAATGGGTTTAGAGCCAAGAAAATAGAGAGAGATATGAAAAATTCTTAAAAAGATAATGCCTTAGTATGGGAGAAGAAAAATGGCCATTAGAGATCATCCAGCTACATGCTAAAATAGAACATACTCATTTTTTCCCTCCAATCCTTACCTAATTGTTTTGGCTATTAAAAACTTGGACATATTAAGTGTTTCGAACCTCCATTCAAAAGATCTTTAAAATTTTTCTTTCTATAGGAATGTTGGTTACAACAAAACACTTCTCTATCCTAAAGCACCTCAATAGTATTGTATGATAATTAGTGATGAGTACTTTGATTTCTGAAGATGACTTCTATTGATTTATAAATTTCTATACAAGCTCCAAAGGTACACTTGGTGTACCCACTCATGATTTTGCAGGGATTCAGTCTACCCTTTCCCTACCCTTCCCTCTTCCAAAAATTACCTCGCTCTTCCTTTCAAACTCTCCCCTTCCCTCTCTCTTCCTCTCTGTCTCCCTCTCACTTAGTTATTATTATCACCATTTTTTCTTTGGCAAGATTTGTTCCAAATCTTTATCTGTGTTTAAGAACAAAACGGATAATGACCCACTGAAAATGATCAGGGGAAAAGTATACAGGACTTGATTGTGTACATATTAAATAATGCTGGTTATTTACTGTTGCTGCTCCTGAAAGCAGGGCTTTAGCTAATAATTACAGGTTGAGGTGATAGGATGTGTATGCACAGACTGCTGTGACTCCGTGTGGTCCCTGTGGTCCCTGAGCTGGCTCTCCGAGATTCGGGCATCTCAGAAGATGCCTGTCTGTTTCTTCTAGAGCTACAGATTCAGGTCCAGTCAGGCACCTACTTGGTTGTACATAGAGGGGGAAGAAGATCTACCCAGTTGCGTAACCCCCTCAAGGCAAACTCATGAAGTGAAACCACAGTCTACAACAATAAGAAGCAACATCTCTATAACATGGTATAATTGGAAAACCATTTTTATTTTGGTGATCCTTATTAAAGTCTGTTGAGAACATTTTATTACCTTCATTTTATAAATGAGTGAGAATGTGTCTCTGAGCTATTAGGTGACCTTACCAAGGTCACTTAGTTGCATAAGCTTTAGCCACTCATCCCATCATCAATATTGTCCATGGAATTTTTAAAGAAACAAAAACTTGCTCTAAGGTGAAAAAATACTTTTATCAGGATTAAGATCAAAGAAGCAGCAGCAACATTTAATTTAAAAACAAAACAAAGCAACCTTAGCATCTGCCTGGAGTATCACTTGGCTGAGCTCAAAGGAAAGCAACCACACAAAAGCTGTCATATTCAGAGACAGCCCAATCCTAGATGATGTCATTGCTTTCCCCCCAAGTCCCCACTTAATTAATAAATGATTTTTCATTCCACATACACTCTATGTGTATAATCCTTTGGAGTGATGTTAGGCATATGCTGGCACCCAGAGCAGTATTTTCAGTACCTTCAGCTTGCTTAATTAATCTCCTTTCTATGAATGTCCACATGACATCAAAAATATCCAAGTGGAAATTTAAAAATTAAACCAGGCACCTGGATATTCCTAAGCGTGCAGATGGTTTCAATGATATACACCTGTGTTGAGCAGGTCTCCATGCAGATGATGATCCAATTTCATGTAGAATTAAAACATTGTTAGTTTTTAAAATATACTCAAATATTAACTTTATCATCAAGGTAAAGCAGTGTCAGTTTCTTGAGCAACATTCTTTTACTCAGTAAAGTAGATAATTTAACTGAACGAGTATATATTTTTTCCCATAAGACTTAATAAAGGTGTTTTAATTTAAACTGAAAAAAAATCTCACTTTAAAAAATGTTTGCATTTCTTAAATTGGTCTTCGTAAACAAAAAGTTTCTCATTATTTATATAGATGAAACATTCTAATGAGTGATGGGATTTTTGCTCTCCATTTAAATAAAGTATTAATACCCAGACACAAAACATCATTGTTCAGTTTCACATAGAAACTGCAAGTTTACTTTGTTTGAAAAATGGGGAAATAAACTCCTGTTTCGGACTTCTCTTTGTTGTTCTAGCTGTGTGTCATTGACACTGGCATGACTTGTCATGGGAAGGTGTAACAAGGCAAGACTGGAATTGTAGCAGTTATTAACCTGCAAATCTGCTGTGGCAAAGTAGATTCCAGCTAGAATGACATCTCTAAGTATTTCAGGAAATAGTACTCTTGTTTGAACTACTCATTTTATTAATCTGATTTGATGAATATGGGAGAGATGAATAACTTTTAAATATAAAGAATGGCCAAATGTCATTAACTGTACATTTCACATAGGCTGATAGATTGGACACTGCCCCTCCTTCCCCGCCCCCCTGTCTCTTTCGTGGTAATTTATTTAGCTGGGAAAGCTTGGGTTTGGTGTAGCATCTGGTTTTCAGTGATATCCTGCTAGTCTTATCCAATTTTCCAGCTGGGAGCATGAGGCATAGGGAGGTCGAATGACTTGCCTAAAGGTCACCTGGTAGCTCAACTGGGATTATAACTCAGAATCTTTCTGATTTTCCCATCCTTTGCTCACTGGACCACAAAACTCCCTTGATCCCATCTTCTCAAGCTTGCCTGAGCAGGAAGTAATGTGTAGGCCTAGAAAAAAATCCCAAATTACATACTGGCCACTGTCGTCTTCTTTAAAACGTTTTAAACGTCTACTGATATGACTCTGATGGAATCTCTCATTTTCATTCTAACACTAGAGAATATTTCTATTCATGGGAGTATTGTCCCTTTCCAAGTGGTTACCTTGTGAAGGTTCATACTTAACTGCTCAGATGTTGATTTTGGTCAAAACATTTTGAGAATGCCAGTGACTTTCCAGAATGCTTGTGGCAGGAGAATACAGCTACTTATGTGTATAATAGGACTTGTTCATTATACTCTGACATGTGGTACTTGACTACTAAGTTCAAAAAAACCCACCTAGCTCATCCTATCTTAGAACTTCTAGACTTGCCATTCCCTCAGCCTGAAAATCCTCCCCGTGATTTTCTTTGGTACCTTTTTATGACTGAGATCTTAGCAGAAATGGTACCTTCTCAGAGAGAGGCCTGCTCTGTCTAATCTCCTAATGTAATGGCTTTCTTTATCTGATGTCCCCCTATTTTTCTTCATTACATGTATTGCCATTTACAACTTTTGCTAATTTTGCTTCCTTTTTATTCTCTGAGTCCTTACTCTGAGCGTAGGAGTCTAATCTGTCTTGTTCCCCAGCACATACTAGACAATGTTGGATATATAGAAGAAACCCAATAAACATTTGGTGAAAGAATGAATAGTCACTCCTGATGAAAGAAAGGCTCTCTTCTCCTTTTCTTTTTATTATCATTCAAGGAGTTTCAAAAGAGATGCCCATGGGGTAGTGAGGGCGAGTGGAGATGACCCTTAGTCATCCAGCCAGATCAGGTGAATTAACCCTGAAGGTCAATGGGCTGATGGATGACAGCTGTCCCTGTCAGATCACCCTCTCATCCATAGCTTCAACCTTGGAATTGCCCTCAGGCTTGGCTGGTGATCAGCAGAGGAAAATCAGTTGTGTTATATTTATAGTCATACTTCATTTTTGATCCAAATTTGTAGTTTTGCCCACTTTCATCACCCGCTTTATTTACACAATTGATACTTAATGATGCCTGTTCACTTACAAAAACCAGGTTCACATTTGAAGACTGACCAATGTGCAGAATATTGAAAAAACCATCTGACCCCTGAAAAGGAATTCCCAAGTTTTTGTATCAACAGACATACTGTGCTGGAATCTCCGAGGGTGATGACTTTAATAAACAAGAATTGAAAAATATTTAACGTAGTCAATGTTTTTAAGAATTCAGCCAGATGACTTTCCATATTTGCCTGATATACACTTTTTCATGACTTTTGAGAGGGAATCAAACTGTGTGGGACACAAATCCCTGTTGCTTGTGACTCTACACGTACACTACTCTAGTGGTCTGATCATTGCTTTATAGGGGAGGAAACAGGACCACAGAATGACTTTCTGAAGAAGGGCTCTGAGTTATTCTGACTTCCCAGTGTGTGCTTAGCTGCAGGTGTTACGGAAGAAGGGCCCAAGCGCTTGTTTGCCCTGTTCTCCTTACTGTGAGCTCTCTGAAGAAATCATTTCTGTAGGCTCTGGCCATTTTGCCAGCCACAACTTACAACTCTGGATAGTAACTGCATGATGTTCTGTCTGGCTGTGTTGGAGACCTGGAAGGTGGGGATCTCAGGCAGTGAGCAGTTTCCCTCTCACTTGACAAAGAGTACTCTGGGGACATTTTGAAGTTAATATGGGGGAGTTTCAGGGTAACACAAGGTATCTGTGTTACCATTAGTATCTTTTTTTTTTTAGCATCTTTATTGGAGTATAATTGCTTTACAATGGTGTGTTAGTTTCTGCTTTATAACAAACTGAATCAGCTATAGGTATACATATATCCCCATATTCCCTCCCTCTTGAGCCTCCCTCCCACCCCCCCCATCGCACACCTCTAGGTCGTCACAGAGCAGCAAGCTGATCTCCCTGTGCTATGCCGCTGCTTCTCACTAGCTACCTATTTTACATTTGGTAGTGTATATATGTCCATGCCACTCTCTCCCTTCATCCCAGCTTACCCTTCCCCCTCCCCGTGTCCTCAAGTCCATTCTCTACATCTGCATCTTTATTCCTGTCCTGCCCCTAGGTTCTTCAGAACCCATTTTTTTTTTTTTAGATTCCATATATATGTGGTAGCATACGGTATTTGTTTTTCCCTTTCTGATTTATTTCACTTTGGATGACAGACTCTAGGTCCATTCACCTCATTACAAATAACTCAGCTTCGTTTCTTTTTATGGCTGAGTAATATTCCATTGTATATATGTGACACATCTTCTTTATCCATTCATCTGTCGATGGACGCTTAGGTTGCTTCCATGTCCTGGCTATTGTAAATAGAGCTGCAATGAACATTGTGGTACATGTCTCTTTTTGAATTATGGTTTTCTCAGGGTATATGCCCAGTAGTGGGATTGCTGGGTCATATGGTAGTTCTATTTTTAGTTTTTTAAGGAACCTCCATACTGTTCTCCATAGTGGCTGTATCAATTTACATTCCCACCAACAGTGCAAGAGGGTTCCCTTTTCTCCACACCCTCTCCAGCATTTATTGTTTGTATCTTTTGTTGCACTTATAAAACTACTGCAGCAATCCTTCATGGATTCAATTTCCACCTTCTGGCCATGTCGGCTGAGACATGTCTAGTTCAGAGATATGGACAAGCAATTGTTACCATCACACCACTCTTGAACTCCTGTGATAATTTATAACCACCTGGATGAGTGCGCTTGAACCCCACATTCATGCTATTATTACAAAGAAACATTAATGAACTACTAGAACTGAAATGAACATTGAAAATGGACTTCTCCCTTGATTTACATATTTCAGGACTGTTATCTTAAAGGTGTTCAGATTATTTCATGTCGTTCCCCAGGTAGACTGTACACCTTTGTTCTAAAAAATGTGGTGAAGAATTCATTGGCTTCTTGAATTCTCCAGTAATTATCTTGGCTTCCAACAATCATTTTCTTTTTATCATTGGGAAAGAATTAGATTGTACTCACACTCTTTCCTAGAAAGGTCAAAAGTTGCTCATGGGTAGGGTGGGTATTGAAAAAACAGGATATGCCATTAAGGCATTTCTCTGTTTCGAGCAGACAGAAATGCGATCTTTTTCTTTTTCTTTTTCACAACTGATATTAAAGCACCTCCCAGTGTTCCAGGCCCCCAGAGGGTCATAAAATTTGGGTCATTAAACTGATGATGGGAAACCTATCAGGGGATTATTTCAAAACAGATGCAAATGCCTATATCCAGAAAATAAACTCCAGACACAATTCAAACAGAACACACTGATAAGTGTAGTATAGCCACAAAGGATCTTGAGACTCTTTTTCCAGTATCATCACTTGGATTTCATACTTTGTAATTTCTTTTTGAGAGACGGTCTTGCATGATCCTTCAATCTTTTCATAACAAATTATCTTTTGGAGAAGAAATCGATAACTTCTTATAAAGCTGACAACTGTCTTTCCTTTCCCATTCAGATCAATGATTCTGTGGACCAGTTTCCTATTATTAATCATGCTGACATTAGAAGGAAACTGAAATGAAAGAAAGAGTTTGTGAACAAGGGTACTGAATGACAGCCAAGTCGAACCATCAAGTACATGCACTCAGTCAGCTCCTGATGGATGATCTTTTGAAACACATTGTCTGCATGACGTCATGGGAAAATCTTCTTTTTCGTTACTTTTGGGAGTAAACAGTCTGATTCCCTGTGACATATTTTACACTATCTTTTCCTCTAAAGAACTAAACTTTTCTTTTTCCAAGAAGGAATGTTTTAGAGTTACTTAAATTTATAAGAAATGATCATGTGGTATAACTGAAAAACAAATAAGAAATTCCTGCTTGTCTGATTCCTCTTCACTTATTCATTTATTCAACAATACTTATGGATTATCTACTATGTGCAATAGTGCAGTATAGGATGTTGTATTATTTAGATGTCAAATGGTGATACATTTGGGGATTATTGGGGGATGTCATTCTTTTTTGAAAGCAGAACTAGCAGCAATTATGGTATAGTTATATCTAGAATTTTAATCTGTAACAATGCCCCAAACTTGGCATCTCATGAAATGGAGTGGCTCCAAACAGCAATGATCTCTTCCATGGAGGAAGAAGGTGCAGATTTTTAAGTGCCTAGATGACTATGGTAACTGATACTCCTTCTTGCCTCAGATTCCTATGTAGAAAGAGTGCAGGGGAAAATGAATTGGCTACACATTGTTATCTATCTCCACAGGCAAAAAAAAAAAAAGAAAAAAAATCAGGACAGAGGTCCTTCACTTTTTTGATATCTTGAAATGTCAAGAGAGAGAGACATCTGAAGGGGGTAAAGAAAGGGGTTGAGTAGGAGAGAAACTCAAACATTAATGGGGAATAGAATTTCTCTTGCACTGGCCACAATACATATGTTTGTTATAAAGCAAGAGGCGGGGAAGACATGCATGCCTGATGTTGAAGAAAAGCCTGTTTGTGCCTCATACACTGGAGAAATTGTCTGAGAACAGTTCATCCATGTGAAAATATGACCCATGTCATTTTGCCAGGGTCGTTAAGACATTGAGCTGCTGAGTAAGGCCTGATTGGATAAATTCAAGATCCTGGGGGTATACATACTTCCTAGTGTCCAGTTTTTCTAAGATGCAAAAAAAAAAAAATGTCAGTGGAAGTGAGGTTATGGAGTGCCACTTGCGTGGGCGAGACAGGGTCTCCATAGGGTGGGAACCAGCCAGATCTCAGACATGGCCCATTCTTTTAGATTCTGCCCCATTTTCTTAGTGGGCAAAATGAGAAATAGGGAATAAAAGCCCAGCACTGGTAGCCAGAAGAAAACAGTGGTATTTAAAGATGGGAAAAGGGAAAGGTTACACATCATTGTGAAATGAATTCCCATTCTCTTTTGACTATTGTCATATTCATGTTTTACAAACTCCTAAAATGTCTGGAGATAAAATTCAGATCATTTGTTGTGAAAAGAAATGGCTTCATAGAGGAGCTTAGAGGATATGAAAGCTATATTTGAATGAACAAATACTCAAAAGTAGGCAGGAAATATGGAATAATGGACAAGATCTTTTCCTTAGTAGAACTGTATAAAGTTTGAGGGCATCATACATGAAGCAAAATAACTCATTGGAAAATGAAAAAACCCTCATCCTTTAGCTGTTTCAGTTTTAACTAGTCTAGGATGAATAAACAATTATCTCAATGTTAAAATTTTTAAAAAATTGAATTGAAAATTCTGATTATTCTGGCTTATTTCCAGTGTCCCAGGCTCTCTCTTATTCAAGAGAGTGACAGAGCAATCACATAATTCATTCAACAAATAGCAAAATCTTACTGATTTACAATGGATCAGACCTTTAATCTCTCTGGGCCTCAGTGATTTTATAACCTGATGGATTACAACTAGTTAATTTCCAAAGTTTGTTCTTTGCACTGTATGACTGTTTCCCAGCTTTAACATTTCAATAAAGAGGTTTATAATTTGAATACAGGTCTTGAAACTATTTGTATTTCTAGAAAAACAAAATATAATAACCCCATTATGATCTCTCTGCAGTGCCACCTGAATATGTGAGAGAAGAAAAATTCCTGGTTTCTTCTTGTATTCCTATATTCTAGTAGTTGTTTTCTTTTCGGGGGACATTTTAATTTAATAGGCACTTACTTTTTATTTTTTTAAATCAGTAATGGAGCTGAGAATTGGGCAGGGTGGAGCTTGCATTGAACCTAAGTGGGCCATTCAGTTTTAGTGTGACAGGTTTCAAAATCTTCCCAAAATTAAGGGCAGAAAATTTATTTTAAAGGACACCTTTGAAAGAGATACATCTTTCTGCCTTTGTGCCTTAAGGGTCTTTGAGCTTGTTTCAAGCTACTTAGATTTATCAGCTTGAGATCTGCTAGTTATAAAAGTTTTTTTTTTTTTTTTTTTCCCAAGAAAGAAGATGTGATTTTCAAATCAAATTGGCAGGTACTTACAGAACCATCGCTCTGAATGAAGGAGTGGAAACATGAGACCCTTGTAAATATTTCACTGCCATTAAGAAGTTTCTTTTGAGACACTCATATCAGCCCACTGATAAAACGTCATAAAATAACTGTCATCTCCACCTTTTATAGGAGCAACCCTTGGATTAGTCAGAGCTGCTGGATTGTAATAAGGAAATGAGTGTTTAAAAAATGAATTAAAGGAAAAGATGACCTTCAGGTTACTCTGGTCATTGATGAGGTCAGGGGAAGGAAGGTTCAAAACCGAGTAGGACAGAGGTGAGTCCAACTCTGGATGCAAAAGTTCACAAGTCTGCATTATGAATAATATATGTAGGAAATGAGTGTTTACTCCTCATTGGCAAACTGGAAGGATAAGATAGCTTCCTTTTGACGCGAAAAAAGATCTAAATGTGAGATGCTATTTTAAACACCGAACAGCTGTTTCATCTTGAACTAAAAAGAACAAAGAAAACACCCTGAAGTCCACATAGGATGTATTGTGCTTTCCCTTGTGTGTGTGTGTGTGTGTGTGTATGTGTGTGTGTATGTGTGTGTGTGTGTGTGTGTGTGTGTGTGTGTGTGTTTTCCCTCCTTTTACTTAGGATAAGTGAAATGTCATTTTATCTTGGGATGTTTTCTTTATAGACCAGGGACTTGAAAAGTTAAAATATTGGAAAATTTCCTTTTCATCATTTTCAACATAAACAACTTTTCATTGCTTTAATATGAAGTGTTTTCTTTGTTAATCCAACAGAGATTAATGCCTGGAATGCTAAATTGTATAGTTAAGGGAAAAATTATGATGGTTCATGGATAATATATTTTAGGCAAGGCCAGAGCAATAGGATGGCATTATATCATAGTCTAAGAGATTTTCCTTGCTCTGGAGAACCATTTGAATCCAAAAGGGTAGCCTGAATCACTGATTTAAGAGATTTCAATTATCCAATTAATGCCTGGGAATCCTATAATTTTATTCACAAAAGATTTTAAACATTTATGTTTGGATGATTCAGAAGATGAATTTCTGATTTGCAGAGCAAGCTTCTTGGGAATTTAACTCAAGACACATCTTTGATTGATGTGAAAAGGTATACATCTTTAAAGGTTTGAATTAATACATAAAGTCATTTGCCTTGGTTTGGATTTTATCCTGGAAATTGCTGAGGCTGAATGCATAGAACAAAATTTTTACATATTCAGTAAATAGCAGGTTTATTTACTTCTTAATTCTTCACAGATATTTATATCTGCCCTCCCAATTTAATTTTTTGGAAAATAAAAAGCCATTACAACATATTCTATTCTCTCAGATAAGAAACACACGCACACACTTAGTTCATTTTACCTGGAAAATTGTTCCATTAAGCAAGCAAACACACACTGAAAAGTTTAATTATTTACTTATCTGTCTGTAAAAGGCTGGCTCATAAGACTGTGGCTTTTTTTTTTAATTTGAAGGAACAACTTTAGCTCTTTTTGGTTATGTGGTTGCAGAACGTATATCTGCTATTCTATAATGTTCCTGGCTCTCTTTCTTTTTAACTCATGGGACAATTTTAGTTAAATTTTCCAGGGGCTTAATTACTTCTAATTTTGTTTTTGAAATAAAAGATGAATTTCTTTAAATTAAGAACAGGAATTTCTAGGCCAGAAACTGCTATTTGTCTTCCTTTAGATAGAGATCTCAAAGGTACTAACATCTTGTAAAAGTTAAAAAAAAAAAAAGGAAGAAGAAAAAAAATCTGTGCCAGACCTTCTTTTTTAATCCAGACTTGGTTATATAGCACATTAATAAATTGTCCTGTCAACCTTTAGTACATGGGTTCAACTCCAATTGGTTTAATGGCCACAAATGTTTCCTTAGAAGGATTCCGGATTTCTGGATGGAGGAAGAAATGCCAGGGATTCTCAGGGCAGGCTTGAGACCCCCCCTACCCCCCACAGAAGGTGGTCTTGGGAGATAATCACACCCTGCTGATAGGATTTGGCAGTTAAAATAGATAGAGGGCAACCTGTCATTTTGTCTATTTAAATAAGTCACTTGTGATTAAGGATAAGCAGCAAGGTTTTTTTTGTTTTGTTTTTTTATTCTCTTTCTCACTTTTGGGTCCTTGCAGGCTCTCATGTGTTTTTCTGATGTTTCTTCCCTTCTGGAGGATTTCTCTCTCTTATTCTCTCCTGATGTTTTTTTTTTTTTTGCTTTTAGGACTTTTCTTGACTATCAAATAGCAGGTAAGATAAGATCATGCACTTTTTCATAAAAGTATTTGGCTGTTAACACAAAACAGAATCAGTGATACAGAAGTACTTGCATCCGCCAAAAACTGTTCATGTTACCTCTGTCTTTCCACCTTGGAGACATAGACTGGGTGACGATTTCTCATTTAATTCCATTTAAATTTCAAAAATTGGTATTCCAATCAAAACTCTTATCTACCAGATGTTCTGTGACATCTAGAGAAAATCAAAACTTAAGACAGTTGTCTCTACTATTTCCCTCTTTGCTAAAGTCAGTAGAATCTCCGTTATGTAATTGAGTTCATGGTAATTTCTCCATCTGCTTGGGTACTTTGGTACATAAACTTATATTTTTCTGCCTTTTGAAAAAATTAAATGATGTCTATAATTTTATGGAAATGCATGAGGGCTGCCTTTGCTTTTAGGACTTTTCTTGACTATCAAATAGCAGGTAAGATAAGATCATGCACTTTTTCATAAAAGTATTTGGCTGTTAACACAAAACAGAATCAGTGATACAGAAGTACTTGCATCCGCCAACTTGTTTGCTGCAATTGTTTGCTAAATGTCATTCTGAAATACTGTTTCTCTTTCTCAGAGGTTTTCATCCAATGCTCTTCTACTGCTGTTGGCCTAGGTAAGACTCTTTCAGCTGCCCATGCCATTCACCAGGCAGGGCTTGCAAAGGGGCAGTGCTTTGTTGAGTGAAAGCAGATGTGACATAAAGCCAGCCATCTCTTGGGCACTCTCTCATACCCTCAGTCCAGCTTCATCTCTAATCATTTCTGATGCATCTGGCTTTGGGCAGGCTTAATTTGATGGTGTCCGCCTCAGCTACATCACATATTTCTTGCTTTCTGCCCTGGGACGAGAACCTCAAAGTACTCAAAATGTGCATTGCCTGGAAGGGCCAGATGATTACACCCTGTGGGGCAGCCCTTAGCCAATGGGGGACAAAAGCTAGTGCATCTCTTGAGCAGACCATTCTGAAGCCCATTCTCAGGCTCTTCAAATTTTGCCAGTGGAGTTGAGCCCCAGGTGGTCAGAGCAGTGGTCAATGCACTATGGACCAAAATTTCCCAGTTTTCTCCTCCCATTCTTGGTATCATTTCCCCAAATAAACTATTTGCACACAGGTTCTTGTCTCAGCCTCTGCTTTCTAGGGGAACCCAGCCTCCCATAAAACAGCACAACACAATGCAAAACAAAACAAAAACCCCAGAGATCGTCCTTCTAACATGACTTGCTGCCTCATATCATGGTTATTTAGATATAGTTCTATCTCTCCTAAGAAAAAAATTTGCTTTTTAAAGTTGGGGCAAATATGGTGAGCCCCTGTTTTATGGCAAGCTCTTTGCCAGGGCCTGGGGAGACAACATCGAAAGAGAAGACACCTCTCCTGGAAAGGAACCTACAGTCCAGAGTTTATCCTCTTTGGATATTTCACGATAGAGGCACAGCAAATTACTTTTAAAAAAAGCCGAATGATGTTTCTTAAATTCATATAGAACACTCCTTTGGTTAAAGATGCGTATACCTGCCTTAGTCACAGGACACTGTAAATAACCTTTTACAGAAAAAGTATGGGTGTTGTGAGAATCAAACAGGAAGACAACAGGTAAAATGCATCGGGGATGGTTTTCTCCAGGAGAGATTTTGAGTGCGATTTAACAAGAGGTGAAAGACCTAGGTTGACAGAGGAAAAAGACAAAGGCATTTCATGGATAGAGAATAGGGAGAGAGAGAGAGAGAGAGCTCAGGGCTCAAGAGCATAAATAAGTAAGTGTGGACACATAGACTAACATATACTTGACTGTGGTCCTGCAGAAATTAACATCCTATGAACAGTAGATAAGTAGATAAAGTTTGGGGATTAAATAACTTTGAGAAATTTGCATATTATTTTCAGAATTCAGAAGTTCATAGCCTACATTAGATTAAAGATCCCCGAGAAGTACTGCTATTTATAAAAATTAAATAAAACAATCCCCCCAAAACAAGGTGTGGAGCTGAGCATTTCCCAAACTTCTGTGACTACGAAATCTTTTGCCACTAGGACACTGTTCAGTCATCTTGAGTCACGTTGATATTCCATAGAGTGGATCTTGGGAAATTCTGGAAGGGAGCAGTGCTGAGAAATAAAGTTGATGGGATCTGGGATGGGGTGGGTATGGCAGTGAACCTCGCATATGTCATAGATGTGTTTGGATTTGATATGTCAAGCAATCAGATGCTACTGTCTCTGTCCTGGAGGAAAGAAATATGGTTCATTGCAAGATAATTTAGCACACCAGAATCACACTTCCAACTTCATACTGGCGTTATCATCATGCAGTTACATCTATCATGTCTATTGTTGGGAAGGCAGTATAAAAGAGGATTTTGTAGCCAGATACGTATGTTCACATTCCAAATTCCCTTCGTCCTGTGTGACCTTGGCCCATGTCTCCATGTTTCTGTTTCATCACCTATAATAAATATGGACATGATGATAATGGTGCCTAATTCACAGGCTTGTTGGAAGGATTAGATGAGATAAAATAATTAAAGCACTTAGTAGAGTGTCTATTATAGAGTATGTGACCAGTAAGCCATAACATATTTATTTTTACAGTAATAGTATTGTGTAGTGGAAAAGGCACAGACTTGAGGACAGACCTAAGTTTGAAACCTGTCACTGTCCTTTATTTGGTTTACCAAATCCTATGCATTAGTTATTAGTTATTACTGTAAAGAAGGGAATAATAATACATATCTCACCGGGTAATTGTGAGCATTAGAAATACTGATAAATTATAAACGACATAGAAGCTTCTTAAGTAATCGCAACTGGTATAATTATCATTGTGATTCTACAGTATGCCTCCATTTCTTCTTAGGGGCAGTATACTGCTCCAGAAGCTTCCTCAATCTTTTTCTGAAATTGCCTTAATTTCTCCAATGATTCCTTGTGCTGATTTTTGGATTATAGAGCATTACTAAATATTTGCTAGATAAATGGATGCATAAATTAATATTCCTGTAATTGGGGATTTCACCCAGTGGACCACTGACAGAAAATATGTGACAACAAAGCTGAATTGTGCAATAAATCATGCTCTGTGCAGTCAAAATGAAAATTGGTCTATTTTATCCTTGCTGTATAAAGAGAGAAGTTAAAATCTAAGAAAGTTATTAGTCATGCATTTTGTTCTTACAGATTAAATTTAGACCTAAACTCACTCTTTTTTATGTTTATTATGTTTTTTTTTGTTTGTTTGTTTTTGTTTTTTGCGGTACACGGGCCTCTCACTGCTGTGGCCTCTCCCGTCGCGGAGCACAGGCTCCGGACGCGCAGGCTCAGCGGCCATGGCTCACGGGCCCAGCCGCTCCGCGGCATGTGGGATCTTCCCGGACCGGGGCAAGAACCCGTGTCCCCTGCATCGGCAGGCGGACTCTCAACCACTGCGCCACCAGGGAAGCCCTATTATGTTTTTTAATGGACAGGTAGGTTAGAAATAAAATGTTAAAATTTTCTCTTTGGTGTCTGTATCATCTCCTTGGGTTTTTGTCAAGGGGCAGATTTAAATTTTCATTTAAAGTAAGATATTGTAATAAGGTATTTTATTCTAAAACATTCCTTACTAGAAATCTTAAATTTACAAAACGAGGACTGTTTTTCCCATAGTTAAGTCAAACAAAGATAGAATTCCCAACTCCCCTTTTATTTTCCTTCTTTTTTTGGATTAATGCCTTATCAGGTTTTAATTCAGATCAGTCCTGGAAAGATTGTTTAGCCAGATGACAGGTAACTTTTTATAGTGTTGTGTGTTATGTACTCTTTCATATGAAGACTTAGGTGAGGAATTTTTTAAAAGAAACACTTAAGATTTATATTATAGCCCACGCCACCTGAAGTGGACCATGTAAGGCACATAGGTCATGTGACCACTCGATACCTTTCTTAAAGGGGTATCCTCCCGTGGGATGAATATTTTATAAAAAGGACACAGAGACATGTGGTTATTTTGTTCCACTGAAGCACATTTCTCTAAAAGACCAAGGATGAATTAGCCAACTGCAGAAGCAAACATATCCTTGTTTCAAAATTTTGCCATGACTGTGTCCTCATGTTGAAATGCCCTTTGTCAATGTATTGAAATTTTGAATTCTTGCAGCCCTACAGGGAATAAAAGTAATTCCTCCTATTTGTGAGTTCTTTTCGAGTTTATGATGCATTTTCATACACTTCATCCTTCTTGAAGAGTTCCTTCACGGTTCAGGGGATATTGTATTTAATGAAAAACATCAAATGCATGGGTTTTCCCAAGCTCCTGATTTATTCCTCCCCCCAACATTTCCCCTTTGGTAACCATAAGTTTGTTTTCGATATTTGTAAGTCTGATTCTGTTTTGTAAATAAGTTCATTTGTATCTTTTTAAAATTAGATTCCACATATGAATGATATCATATAATATTTGTCTTTCTCTGTCTGACTTACTTCACTTAGTATGATAATCTCTAGGTCCAAGATAGATAACCAACAAGGACCTGCTGTACAGCACAGGGAACTCTACTCAACATTCTGTGATAATCTATATGAGAAAAGAATCTAAAAAAGAATGAATATATGTATATGTATAACTGAATCACTTTGCTGTACACCTGAAACTAACACAACGTTGTAAATCAACTGTGCTCCAATAAAATTAAAATTTACAAAAATCCCATCAAATGCAATGACAAAGACAGTCAGTAAACGTGTTTTATAAACTACAGTGGTGCCTAATTCCCCACTTTCACAGTTATTCCCAATGAAAACACCCAACCCTCCATCCCCCACAAACATGGACAGTTGGATTCAGCTTTGACAAGAGATTTAAGGTTGCAAAGTAACATAGGGTGGGTTTAGAGTAGAGCCCATTCTTTGCTGTTTTCCTATTTGGATATAGACTAATTTCTAAAAGCCACTTGATTAGAGTACAGCATGACTCTTAGAACAACATATTGATGCCTTTTAATTTACTGTAGGTAATAAGCACATGAAAGAAGAGATTCTGGATTTCAACCTTAGCTATTTGCAAAAATCCCAAGTGCTCTTAGTCTATGTCATTCTTTAAACACACATACATATATATACACACTCACACAAGCAGCAAGAAAAGGAAAAAAAAAACAACCTGACAATTTCACATGACGAAGAACAGATTAAGACTGACTAATCTGGGATGTTATTATACTTGGGAATTTTCAAAGGCAAGAGCCAGAGTCTCTAAAGGCTGAAATTGGACCATCTTATTGATCTCTAAGGTAACTTTTGTTCCATATTTGTATTCTAAAATAAGAAAAATCTGTCTAGGGCAAGGAATAAGAATTCTAAATAGGTTGCTTCACATGTGCAAAACTTGATTTTTCAACCCAAATTTTACAGAGTTTTGTAACGGGCAGTTTTACTATTCTCCAACTTAATGATAGCCACATGGGCAGAATCTCTTTGAAAATGTGCATCTTATTTGATATTTATCTAACATATTACATAACTTAGAGCTCCTTGACAAATATATTGAATCATATTGTCCTGGCTGATTTGCTGGGAGCAAAATTAAAGTGGAGGAGATTGGTATTGGGAAGGGAAAGAGGAGTATTCAATGACAGAATTGGCTTCTAATATGGCAGAAAAACAACATCGTTAAAATTTGAGAAGGCACTTTTAAGTCTTATAATAATCAGCAACCAAAAGGAAGAAGAGGCCTAAAAATAGCGATGGATAATTAACAGTCTAAAAATAGACTTGGCTAGCCATATGGAAGTCATTACAGTCTAGAGGTTAAAGGGGCTGAGGAGAATAAAAATCAAATCAAATATTATTGTATATTAAACCCACTACCTATAAACATAGTCTGTAAATGCTTTACAGAGTTCAGCCCCCATCAAAGACAATTCGGTACAAGAAAAATATAAAGGCACAAATGATCATTTCCTAATTCATCAAAGCATTTTTCTTGGGAAGGTGCTTTTGGCTCCAATCCAAAAATGCTCCCTCTGACTTAAGATATGCTTGTCATGCTATTGATATAATGGGGATTCTGTCTTTTACAACAGGAAAAATATAGTGATCACTTCTTATATTTAGAATAAACAATAATACTTCCAGTATAAATAACATTGCCCTAAGAACAAATAATTATGCAAAAAAAGGAGACTGTCAACAGAGATAGATCTAGTATAGGCTAGTAGAGGCTAAAGGGTTCTAATTTTTTTTTTTTTTGAGATTAAAGCTGTCAGTGTATCATTTCCTCTGTTTGTATTGTTATTGTGGGAAGATGCAGGAAATGTTATTTCTAGGTAACTCTACAACCCACTCTCAAGGTTGTAGAGTTTCTAGGTCTTTTATACCTTTGATGTCTCCTATCCTTCTTGTTGCCTGGAAGGCTAGGGGAGGAATCTTGAATCTGCTTTTCTTAGTTTTGAACTTCTGGGTTAAAAAAAAAAATAGATGTGTGAAGGAATGATTGGAAGTTGACTAAAATAGAAAGCAGTGTACTACATGGAAAGAACACAGGTGTGCTGTGTCAGGCAGAGACCCAAATTGGACATCAGGCTCTGCTTGTATCCTGTGTATGACCTTGGCCAAGAGATTTATCTGTCTGAGCCTCATGTGTCTTATCTGCAAAATGAGAATAATGGTTTCTTGGTATTTATGTTGGGTATTGTAAGTATTTTATGAAGAAACATATGTAAAATCTTTAGGAGCCCAATGCCTTGATACATAGCAATGTATTAATAAATGATAGTAGCTTTTAATATTTATGTCCATCAGTTCAATCTAGTCGCAGTTAACAAACTCTTAAGATGTTGACCAAACAGAGATGGCAAAGTTCACCAAAACAGTTTGAAGTTTCATGGTTAAGGTAGATTGTGTTCTTTCTACTTTGCAGCCCTGCCATTTAAATTTCAGGATTCTTTCTTGCTTCTCCCTATTGATTTTAAATGATTTTTGCTTTTTTAAATAAGGCCATTCAATCAGGATCTATTTTTTCATTCTTTTAATATCAGAGTATCCGCTACACCCATGTAATAATTCTCATCTGTGTATTGATTTTATTTTTCATCTTCATATGAATATGATTGCTTCTGATTTGTAAACAAATGATAAAGCCTAATGAATTGTAAAAATGGATGCAAAAACTGAGTCCTCATAAAAGATCTTGCACATTTCTTTTTTCTTAGCTAATATACCTTTTCTATTGCCATTGTTCATAGGCTCTTTCCAATAGAATTTCTAAATGTTTGCTATTTGTGAATATGAAAGTATTAATTTCCATGAAATAATACTACTTTATTCAATAACTTTTTTAGTTGAATCCTTGAGTTTCATCTACTACTTAGTCAATTCATCTGAAAATTGTGATGATTTTCCCTCCTCTTCCTTTTTTCAATTTTTATGCTAATTTTTTTCTTGTCTAACCATGTATACAATTATAATGAGTACATTCAGTAGAATGTTAAACACTAGTGGTGATAATGGACATCATTGTATTTTTCCTGACATTTCTGGGAATGTCTCTAGTGATTCCCTGTTAAGTATGGTGCTGGCTTCTGGACTGAAATAATATATATTTTTTAGGTTAGGAAATTGTCTGTTACTATTGTGTTGACTGTTTTTATCAGAAGGGTTTTGAATTTTCGTAAATTTTTAATAGTTTTTTCATTTTTAGAACTATTACTGTGAAGACAATTATAAATTTATTAAAATTAGTCACTTAAAAAATCTACACTTAGTATATAAACATATATATTCACTCATAGTATTTGACTTTTGAAAGTTTGTGTGTGTTTGAAAAATCTGTACCAACTTATTTTGGATGACATTTTTATTAAGTTGTAATAGCCTTTTTTATTGATTATTTTATGAACAGAAACACTAAATAGATTTTGTACTGTATAAAATATATGCAGCTTAATAAAATGTATTATTGCCCTCTTGTATTTTTCTTTTTGTGTTATTCTGTGTGTGCCAAAAATATTTTATTGTCTATTTATTTCCCAAATTGAATTATAACCTGATGGATTAGTTTCATTAAAAACTTATAAAGAATTGAGAAAAAATCCAATAATATTGGAAATAAATATATCAACCCAAATAATAAAAACAAGTGAAAAAGGAAGCAAAATACCCAGAATACCATAATGTACTTGCCTCTTAATGTCCCTAATTTGAGTGATTCATAACCAATTTCTAGAATAGTGTTTGTATCTTCAATTAATTCATTACCAATTAGCTTTTAGTTTCTGAGCTGGCCCACAGTGTCCACAGCAAGTCCAGAGACCTACCTAGTGGTATTGTGTTATTTCCTGATTCAGTAATTTATGAACATTTATGAGGTTCATAAAGAAAAAACATTAAAGGTATATAGGGAAAGTCTCATTTCCTCTTCTGTACCCATCAACTCAGCCCTTACCTGTCACCTTTCCACAGGTAGCCACCAAAGTAGTCTTTTAGTTTTTGTATGTCCTTGCAGAGTATACATGCATGTACAGATAACTATGAATAAAGGCTCTTATTCTCCCCTCCCCTCTTTATACAATAGATAGAATAGGACACACATTTTCTGCACTTTATATTTTCATTAGTAATATACCTTAAAGATCATTCCATCTCAATAGATTAAAATATTTTTCATTCTTTATAGTGCATTATATATTTTTATAGTGCATTATATTATAATTTTTATAATTTCTCTATTAGTGGACATTTAGAATGCCTCCAATATTTCTCAATGGTAAACAATGTTGCAATGAATAACTTCCAAAAATCAAAATCTATATTGATAAAGCTGATAAACAAGCTTTTTTTTTTTTTTATGCCTTGCAAGAGGGATTGTAAATTGATGCAATCCCTATGGAAGGCATTTGGCAACAACTATCTAAATTACAAATGCCTGTTCTCCTTAACCCAACAATCCACTTCTGAGAAGAGATTATCTTTTCTGTTTAGGTTTCCATAGGGCTTGGCTTAAAAATAGGGAAGAGATTCCTGATTTAATAGGTATTGCACTCTATTTACAGGTGAATATGTTTTAAAGACTTTAAAGAATAGGATAGGTGCTTATTAGGAGATCTATGTAGCAATCTACCAATCTTCTGAGACCCACTTCAAGCATCATGTTTTGAGTTTTTATTCATGTGCTGTCATCAGAAATAGATTTCTGTCTTAGACCAAATAATTTTAGACATACATACCTTGCAATTTCAAGTACTTTCTCTCAGGTTCATACTCAGAATACTTCCATTATACTTCTCCCTTCCACCAACTCATTACCTACTTCACTTTATTTCTTTTTCTTCAGTAGAAAAGGCAATTGCATTGGCAGAAAATTGTCTGGTCTTTTTTGTATTTCTTTCCTCTACTCCTTTCCCAAAAGATTCCCTGTGATTTAAAAGCTAAATAGATGGGGCTTCCCTGGTGGCGCATTGGTTGAGAGTCTGCCTGCCAATGCAGAGGACACGGGTTCGTGCCCCAGTCCGGGAAGATCCCACATGCCGTGGAGCAGCTGGGCCTGTGAGCCATGGCCGCTGAGCCTGCGCGTCCAGAGCCTGTGCTCTGCAACGGGAGAGGCCACAATAGTGAGAGGCCCGCGTACTGCCAAAAAAAAAAAAAATAATAATAAAGCTAAATAGATGTTTTTCTCTCTTTGGAGAGAGAAAAACATCCCTCTCCATTCTATAATTTTAAGATGTCATTTTTACTAATTTATAATTAATTTTGTCTTATTACATAGTAACACTCAAATAGAAGGGTTATCATGAAAAGAAACTGCCCCTTCCCTCACAATTAACCCCTCTCCTAGTTTCATTTCCCAGAGGCAATCTCTTTTAAAATTTCTGTTCAAGTGTATCCAGTGTTTAGTTTTATAACTTTAAATAATGAGGTCATACTGCTATTCTTGAATTATTAACTTTAAAATCTCTAATTCTTTTGTTAAATGAAAGATAAGGTTATAGCTCTTACATATCACTCTACTCTCCACTCCACTTCTTTTTGATTTTGGTAGCTATTTAATTCTTATTTAATTCCATTGACTAACTACATACATCTTTAATTTATATACTTAAACATTTTTTTATTTTTCCCTAATTATGAATATTTCTTTGATTCTATGTTAGATACACTTTTTGTCCTTACTTTTTCTACCACCTTCTTCCACCACTTCTACTTCCTATTTCCTGAGAGATAGTTGTCAAGGTTGATAACATTTATATTATATTACAAAACTATAGTTAAGTTTTCTTTAATTTTTATGTATTCAATATGTTGAGTCTCACAGGTGAAAACACATAATTATAAAGTAATTCTTGTTCATGATAGAACCAAAGAGTGAGTTATAATTACAATTGCTCCTCTATTAGTACAAGGTCTTAAAATCATTTGGAATTACTATTTGGAGAGTGTTTCTAGTGCCAAGAGATAAAACAGTCACTGCTTTTTATGCTCAATTGGGTGCTCCAATCTATGCTTCTTCATGAACAAATTTTAGTTAGCTTTTATATTTAGACCAATATTTCCTTGCTTTTTGTCTTATAGTTATTGCCTGCCTTTGTTTTCTCATTGAGAAAACTATACTCCCTGTCATCCAACCTCTTTGAAGGTTGAAGTTAAAACCTGTCTTCTCCATGGAGCATGTCCACTATGACACCACCAAGGCATATATCTTGGGAAAAGATAAGTGTCTTCACGGTTAGTATGATAAATCTGTGTATTGATTATGATTAACACTAGATGCTTTTACTTGGACATAGCACTAGTTTTTAAAATTATATTTTGTATTTCCTCAGGTAGTCACTGTATCATAATGCTCTTGAATAACTTTGTTTTTTCACCTCTTGTGCTACTTATTTTTTTTTCCACTCTAATGTTTACAGTAGTTCAAAGCTTCCTGTGGATTGTAATTTACATTAGTTGAAAATGCAGCCTCTAAATGAAATCTACATCTTAGATATTCTGTAGTCATCTTGATTCTTTGTACAGGGAAATGGACCATTAAGAGTATGTTAATAGAAATCACTGCTCATGGATTCCACCTGTATTTCCTGGGTCAATCACAGATACGCCCACACCTCCTAACTCTATATTATCTTGACCATGTCCTTTAACATCTCTTGCACTCCTTTTTCTTGTACTTTACGTATCTTTCTGGTATTTATTCCTTTCTATTCCCAATACCATCTTGGTTCAAGTCCTTATCTCCTCCTTAGGCTTAGGGTTAGGGTTAGGTCAGTTCCTAACTGACCTCCTGCTTTCAGAAGTCTCACCCAAACCCACTCTGGCATGACATTCCCTAGATCCTAAGATATCCATGATTCTTTATGGCTTAGCAACTAAATTTCAAACTCCTAACTCTAGCACTTAAATTCCTCCATGATCTAACCACATATTCCCAAATGCCCCTAAAGAATAATAAGCCTAAACTTATCCCTCAATAATAACAGTTTTAAGTTCTTTAGATACATATTGTCTCTTCCCCTCACCAACCTTGCTTATGCTGTTCTCTCTTTTTGCAATGCTCATTTCCAGTCTCTGCCTGATGAATTTCTCCTAATTTTCAAAGCCTTTTTCAAATTTAATTACTGCCAATGAGTTTTTCTGATGCCTCAAAGCTGAAATTGTTTCTTTTCCCATGCCTTCTTCTAGAACTTCCTTAACATCAGTTCTTAACTTTTAAGAGTCCCTTGCATTGCACTCATCTCTTTGTGTTATGCTCCAAACTAGATGTGTCTTCTTTGAGAAAAGGCATGTGCTGTGCATATTTTATGTTCCTAAACAAACTGATCATTGTAAGAACTCCAGAAATATATTGACTACAAGACTGAATCTATAAAATGAAATTAGTCATTCTCACCCTTGCTTACCTCACAGGGACATGGGCCTGCCTTATTTGGAGGAAGGATTGCAGAAATACATGGAGCTATTCTAAGATGTAGTTTGGTTTTATTTTTTCATGAGCAGATAAGCGACTATGAACATGGTGTTCAGGACAGATGTCAAAAAAGAAATAGATGGAGCTGCAGCCTGATTGAACTTCCCATTTTTAGTGGAACATGATGTGGTATGTTTAATTTTTGCCTGGGGAAATTAAGACAAATGAAAGGGCTGACTAAAAAAAAAGTCAGAATATATTTTACAGCCATGTATAAATTCAGACATGAAAGCATTTAGTCATTCATATTGCAGGCTAAAAAGTCATTCTGTCCTGGCTTTAGAAGAAGAAACTTTATGTTTTTATTATCTGTGGGCCTTGTTAAAATTGCAAATCTGTTCTCTGCTGTGTGCACTGAAAACCACTTCTCACAGCTCAATAAATAACAATGGCATAATGATCAAGAGATGGGCACTTAGAAGTTTCAGGAGAAAATATCTTGTGGAAGGGGGTATTTATATATGGGAAAAGGAATTTTCCCTCACCTGCCAACATGACTGACTATATAAGCAGATAGCATTTCACATCTTTCAGTGAGTTTGGAAAGTTCAAATGTTGGCATTATAGTTATGTACCTGCAGTATATAAAATGTCAAGTTGTACTAAAATGTAAGGGAAACACTGAAGTGGTTAAATAAGCAGCCTGGTGGTGGAGGAAAGAAAGGAATGGGTAAATAGCTTCCTCCTGGTCTCAATTTCAGATTAGTACAGATTAAAATTAGCATATCAGATGAGGGTCATCCATTCCAATTGCTTTATTTTGTAGGTAAAGGAATAAAGGTGTGAGGAAATAAAATCATTCCCTATACTGTTTTATCATCCTGCTTACAATTTATACTTGTGAAAAGTAGGCTTTATGTACCAGATACCCTCTTGCCTTGGATAACAGGTGGTGGATCCTTCATTAAATTTTTTTCTATTCCCAATAACTTTGTAAAACAAACAAATAGTTCTGCTCTTTCTTTTAATCTCAGGGATTGTGAGAATGAAATGTTGTCACTAAAACAATTATGTGCTTCATCTGTTTTAGGAACTATTATAAAATCAGGTGCCTTCAACCTAGTAAGTGCAGAACCAGAGAGGGTCTACCCGTAGAATTCAGGGGATCTGTGAATTAGGATGGGGGAAGTTACATTTTTATTGTCACTGAGTTCTATCTAGAATAGAGCATTACTTTCAGTAATAAATGTGAGCAACACCTCACAGTACCAGAATATAGATATTTTCATGTTTTGTGACAGTGGTTACAGTATCTTAAAATCTTATATATGTTTCTCACCACTTTGGAAATGCAGTAGCTAATAGACTCATTTAAACTTAATAGTCACATATTAATTCATTAATTTTTAAAAACTATGTGTTTTACTATATCACAAATCTTTTTGTTTAATTACATTCATAAAATTGGTTTCCTTTGTATGTATTTTATCTTATGTTTTAAAAAACATTTTGAATTTTGTTTCTTTTTGTGGCTGAGTAATATTCCATTATATATATGTGCCGCATCTTCTTTATCCATTCATCTGTCAATGGACATTTAGGTTGCTTCCATGTCCTGGCTATTGTAAATAGAGCTGCAGTGAACATTGTGGTGCATGTCTCTTTTTGAATTATGGTTTTCTCAGGGTATATACTAACACAGTATTGTGAAGCAATTATACTCCAGTAAAGATGTATTAAAAAAAATTTTTTTTGAAGAGTCCATAGGCTTCCTCAGATTGCCAAGACTCAGGGCACAAAAAGGATTCTGAACCCCCGTACTAAATAACAGCTTCAAATGTTTTGGTTTTGTTTAGAAGTTAATCTTTATTTCTCTTCAACTATGTAGCTTTGAAACTAGTTTTAACAATGTTTTCGTTGTAATTCCAGCTACCATGCTCACTAACATTGATTTTCTATGTCAGCCTCCTTTAGAAAGAGAGATTAAGCTTGAGTTTCTTGTAGGAATTTGTATTGCTCTTTTAAAATAATTAGAATGCTGTATTCGCCAATGGAAAGATCATTATTTTTTAAGAATAAATTTAATATCTTATCAAAATGGACCTTAAAATGGGATTCCAAAGCTTCTAACTTAATACTGGAGTTATTCTCATGCTTCACCAATTATTGAGACAAGAGCTATTAAAACAAAGAGGTCAAACAACACTACTCTTAAATCTGGAAGAAAACATGCAAAGATATACACACTTTCCCCACTTTATCCCTAAGTAGATTAAGCTGATTGTGAATTATGCATAAATTACCCATATACAGCAGAGTTCCTTAAAATTACATGTTGTTGTTTGGACATAGAATGTTTCCATTTTTTTAATTTAAAACAATGAATGAGACTGAGGAATTGTTGCTGAAGGGAATTAGGATTTAATCTTAGCAAATCATATCCAGGATGTTATGAATTAAACATGTAAAACAATTTAAAAGTTAAATTTTAAATATCATTTCTGCATTAGGTTGAATTTTAAAAAACTTGGATAGTTTTATCTATACCTTTCTAGAGATCATTTCTGCATTAGGTTGAATTTTTAAAAACTTGGATTTATCATTTATCATTTCTGCATTAGGTTGAATTTTTAAAAACTTGGATAGTTTTATCTATACTTTTCTAGAGATCAAAAGTCAGGGTCTGGGAAATTGGGGCCAGAGGGCACCAGCCAAATTGAAATGTGCATATCAAGCAACACTTTATCACACTACTCGCTTTTACTCCCATTGTGCCTGCAGTTTGGAGCTGGGGAGGGCTTATAAAAATTTTCCGGAGGCAATGCTCTGAAAAGGCAAGGTGTAGCTGTCAGGGCTTCGGTTCTTTACATTTCAGTTTACAAAAAACTTTGTGTTTTGTTTTTTTTTTTCTTCTGAAGTCACTCACTGCTGATCATCTAAATATGTGGCAGCGGTGACACAGTCGTGGCAAAGTGATCACACAGCATTACATAGTGCACACGTGATTATTTATGCCTTCTCAACCACAGTGTAAGTTACAAGCAATTATTTTTCCGTCTCCTCCATGTAATTACACTGTAATCTACAGGGACATGTAATTGCATGGACGGCTTCTGCACTGAATTACGCAGCTGTCAAGGACCACGTGAGACCCCGGGAGCCTTTTACCAGCTAGCAGCTGGGCGGTCTCTTTGTGTAAACCTGGTGGCCTGAATATAAGGGCCAGGCTGGAGGGAGATTTGCAATCCAGATGTGAGGTGGGGCCACCAAGTAAACTGCCTGAGGGGGGGACAGCCTATCTGTTTGATATCCAGCCTCATCAAATGGCCCCTTGATTTCCTATCCTCAGATTATGAAATGTCTGTGGGAGAAAAGGCAGCTCCCGTGAAAGCAAAATTTTTATTGGTGGAAAATTTCCTTAGGATTTAGGGATCTTTTATTTGCCATTGTCAGACTCCATAAACTTACTAAATGCACAATGCTTTAAAATATGCAGTTTTATGGTAATATGTGTGCTCAAAGAAAATGATGAGTTGCTTGACAAAATGCAAAATAAATATTACATTATCATCCAAGAGAAAGAGGAAATAAAGGCTTTCTTTTTCTTCCTTCCTTCCTTCCTTCCTTCCTTCCTTCCTTCCTTCCTTCCTTCCTTCCTTCCTTCCTCCCTCCCTCCCTCTCTCTCTCTTTCTTTCCTACAAGGCACAAACGTAAGAGCAACACATTAAGTCAATAATCTGATGATGTGGTAAGTTGCCACAATTTCTAGCGTGTTTATGTAGGAAGGAGCAATTTCTAATTGTTTAGCTATTGATTTATCAGGGTGACTTCTCAGGCAGTCTCTGAGAGGCCAGAGTTTGTCCAAGTGGGAATCAGGAAAATCCCCAAAGAGGCAATTCTAGAGCTTTGATGATCTGATCCTCTGGGAAGAAAGCAGGAAATAAATGGGCAAGATCGGCTATTCCTTGTCTCACTGGCCTCCCAGGAAAAGTAAGGTTTACATCAGCTTCACCACTGGGATTGGTGATTATCCAGGTTGGTGTGTGACATGTGCAGATGCATGTGTGTTGCATGTTTCTTGTGGGTGCATGTACTTCACTTCATGCTGGGATTCTTATAAAATGAAGCTGTTTGGAATAAGAATGTCTTCAACTACATAGTAGTGTTCTGGCAGAAGTCTGGGGAATCAGAGCTAAAGCAACAGTGTTGGATGGAATCCTGTGAACAAAAAGGCAAAATCCTTGCTTGATTAGCCTTTAATGTGAACTTTCAAATAAGTGTGTAGTTACATAATTCATCACTAGACCTTCCAAATGGATGTGAATTCTGGAGCTGTTTTTCTTGAAGTGATTTGAATAAAAGAATTATTTGAAGAATTTAAAAAACAACCTTGCTCAAAAGAAGGCTATTTAGAAAATGTGTCTCTCAAGTGGATCTTCCTCCCCCCCCTCCCAGCTTTATTGAGATAAATTGACATATAACATTGAGTAAGTTTAAGGTGTACAATGTGATGATTTGATACACACGTATATATATTGCTGAATGATTATCACAATAAAGTTAGTTAACACATAATTACCATTTGTTTTTGTTGTTCTGGGGATAACATTTAAAATCTACTCTCCTAGCAACTTTCAAGCATACAATACAGTATTGTTAACTATAGTCATTACAGAACTTATTTATCTTCAAAGTGGAAGTTTGTAACCACTTTCTATGAGTTGGGCTTTTAAATATTCCACATATAAATGAGGTGATGAAGTATTTGTCTTTCTCTGTCCGACATTTCATTTAGCATAATGCCTTCAAGATTCATTCATGTTATTGCTAATGGTAGGATTTCTTTCTTTTTTAATGAGGAATAATTATCTATCTATCATCTACCACATTTTCTTTATCCAACAAATAGATCTTTATTCTGCAAATGGGGCGTATTTTTTTCTATTTTACTCATGTATATGTATATTAATATTTTTCTAAACTATTCATATGCCCTCTAGTATAGTTTTATGATTATATGTTTGGGAATGAACATGCATAGGTAAATCCATAGATAGATAGATGATGGATGGATAGATATATAGATAGACATATAAATACAGTGAAATTATTGGTTTTCATTACTGAACATTTATAAGGGCAACTCATAAACTGTCTACCTCAAATAATTCTCTGAAATAACTGAAGATTCATTGTATATCCTCATATTTAGATACTTTGATGATTAGCCATAGACAATAGTTCTAAACCTGTGATTGGCATTACCTTACAAGCCTTTAATTTCTTGTGTAATGGTTTCCTTAACCCTAGAGTCACTCACTAATAAGTCAGGTGTTTTGGATGATTGCAAACGATTTGTTTCACTTTAGGCTCTCATTCATCACAGTGACACACACTTGTGGGATAGAGGTTATAGTTACATTTTTTTGCCTATGGAAACGTTGCATTGTCTCCCTTTGACCTAAATGCTAAGTTCCCCTTAGGTTGTCATGGATTTTTGACTTTGTGAAATACTTTGAGATTTCAGACTTTTTGTTTGATGTTACCACCACATTCAGGGACCTCCAGTGAAATAAATGAGAGGTTCAGATGAATCTGCTTGTGGTTTTGTGTGGTATATAAAGGTCAGTGTTCAAAGGGCAACCCCCTACCATGGGAAATGCAAGTACACTCTAATTAGAAGAAGAGGTAAAGCGCTCTCTGTCTGTGTGAATACCGTTAAGGACTGAGCTAAATGGGGTTTATTTTTTCCCCCTAAAATCATACTATTCAGTAACTATGTCACTATTGTAATTTGTGGAATTTATTGAGTTGTCAACAGAAAAAGATGTTTAAAATATTTGTGTATTAACTTCAAAAATCATAGCTTCACAGCTCTTATACTACAATGAGCAATTTATTTGCTTGCCCATCACAGGCTCATTCCTAATTTTATTAAACCCTTCAACTATAAGAACTTGAATTCAGTATACAATAAATCTACTTTCTAAATTTGTGGGCGGTTTCTCACCTTTCCTCTTAGAGTTGGACTTCATGTTACTTTCCAAACTGAAGGTGTCCCAAACAGTCAAAAAAAGGCAGGGCATGTCTTGGATAAGCTGTCTAGTGAGAGGAAGTATGGCCTTGTGAGAGAATAACTATGGTCAAGGGCTCTGCTGTCCTGTACAGGAGCCACCAGCCACCCCATGGCAAATGAGCACTTGAAATGCAGTGGGTCCAAACTGAGATGTGCTTTCATTGTTAAATGCACATCTATTTTGAAGATTTAGTATGAAAACAAGAATGTAAACTATTGCATTAATAATTTTTAAAATATGACTTGTTAGAATGATAATATTTTGGACATATTGGCTAAATCAACTATAATGTCAGACATAATTTCATCTGTTTTTTGTTACTTTTTTTAATGTGGCTACTGGAAGATGTTAAACCACACACATCACTCACATTATATTTCTATTGGACAGTGCTGTCTAGAAGTTAAATAAATGGGCTTTATTGGAAGTCCTTGATTCTCTTGCCAGCACAGTTTGGCTTTGGTTGATACATATAATTATAAAAGCCCTCAGTTTCTTCATCTGTGAAATGGGGATAATAACACTTCCCACTTACAGACGTCATAGGGCAGTAACTGTAATGTTTAATGACCCAGAGCTTGTAAAATGCTGAGTTCTTTGGATCTTGTAGAGTGAAACTTAGCTTTTTTTTTTTTTTCCTTTTTAAATTCCCTGAGGACTGGACTATGTGAATAAACAAAGAGTGCATGGGAAAACACCCACACACTCACATAGCTTTGGCCCATTTTTCCTTTGGTAGATTTATAGTGGCTACAAACGGCAGGGGAAGAAAAGAAGAATCATGTGCTAAAGAATGCCAAATGCACTACTGTCAGGCTTGGCTAAGCTTTGTATGGCCTAAATATCTGTAAGTCTAAAAATGTCCATACCGGGCTGATAATTGCTGAAGCTGTGGGGGCATGGGGCATGGATGTTTACTATATGTTTGTGTGTATGTGTATGTATGTGTGTGTGTCTGCGTATTTGAAATGTTCACGGTAAAAATGTTTTAAATAAATAACTAATGACCATTCTGCCATACCTCATCCCTTGAAATTTTAAAAAATTTTCCTTGTGTTTCATATGACATAGTTGTATGCTGATGGTCTCCTTCACAATATATTTTACATACACAACCATTCTGCCAAATGGATATTTTTGCCCTGAGCTCGTGGTTAGATGAAGCCTTTCTTTTCCTCATGATTTCAGAGCAAAAGTATCCCAACACAGGCATGAGTAAATGAACCAGGAGGAGTAAATGAAAAACTCATCCTTATTCCTGCTCCTAACTTTTTACTGTTTTAATAGTTAATGATTTAATTCTCTTGATGTCTTTTTCCCCCCGCAGTGGAATCCAAAGCCTTTTTTCCCCACCCCCAATCTCAGAACTGATAGTGTGGATATGAAGCACGCTTGTTTTTAAGCACCACAGAGTTTTATGTCGCCAAGATGGACCCAGTTTCTTCCTGAAACACAGGAAGCATGGAGTATTTTCATCCTCTGAAGAAGCAGCCTCCTGACCCGCTGGAGCCAGTGCAGTCATGCTGAGTGGTCTACGCTTTCCTGTTCCTTTTCTTTGTACAACACGGAAGTCTTGTTTGATGTCTAAATATGAGGATGCTGGAACTCTTGCATGCCAAAACTTGACTTTATATCCGTAATTGTCACATCCTTTATTGAGAGCTACACACTTGCACCATTGTGATAGGTTTTGCGGGTGTGGGGGGGATAAATCGATGTCAGCAATTATATTTATGCATCCATTTCAGGTGTATACCCAAAATGTCCTTCAAAGGATAAAGGCATCAGGCTGGAGGGGGACATTGTGGGGAGGATGTGTGTGTTTGATTGAAACTAGAATAATAACTTGAGATCATATAGTTAGGTGTTGAAAAATCATAAACCTTAGCCTAGGGCTCTAAGAAAACTCAGGAGACAATCTCGTTGTGTCCGCTTTCAGTAGGCAAGTAACTGTTATTCCCATTTTACAAACAAAAACTCTGAGGCTTGGAGAATTAAATAACGTGATTAAGGAACACAAGTTATTGGCAGTAGGAGTGGGGGAGAGAATACTGAATTTACCTTAGTGAGAAAGTATTAGTCATTTAAGGAGAGTAGTCATTTTAAGTGGAGAATGATAGTTATTGATTGAAGTCATCCCTTGCCTAATCTTTTGAAGGAATGATGGTGTCTTAGAAAATTTAAACTGAAAAACTGTTTCAGTGAGTGGGAAAACTCAAGGGCTTAAGCAATCCCCCATAGGCACCTTAGAGCTGCAGCAGCCTGGAGGTCCAAGGTTTGAGCAGGGAGGATGAAGGGCCAACCATGGGTACCAGCCTGGCTGCTCTGCCTGGTGGGGCAACAGGAAGGAGAGCTGAGCCTGGTAAGGGCAGCTGTGCCTGGAGGGGTAGACTTGGGTCAAGGGGGAAGCCACATGCCCATGAGGCACAGTGACACTAAGGACCCCAGAATCCTACATCAGATGAGCAGAGGAGCCAGGGTGGACCGGGATGTGTGAGCACATGTGACATTCTACCCGATTGGATGATCCCCTTGCAGGGCGCTAGAAGAAAGGCCAGAGAATATGTGTGATAACCAACCATTGTGTCTGTTTGCGATGAATGAAACAGCCAAGATATATACAAGGTTGGAAAGCAGCAAAGAGAACAGAAGTACCTCAGTCTACTTGAGGGGTGGGAGGATGCACCAGGCTTCCAGGGACGGTTTTACAGAAGAAGGTGTTTCAGTTTGTCCTCTCCTGGGAGCAGAACCTGAGGTAAGGATCTGGGTGCACGCTGCTTTATTTGGGAGCACGTCCCAGGAAGCATTAGAGAGGCAGGGAAGAGGGAAAGCTACTGTAAGTGTGTCTTATCAAGGATCCCCTGTGTGCAGTGGGGCTTGGTTCCACCAGGACTTCCTGAGAAACAAACACAATGCCTTCCAAAATTGTTCACGTGAAAGACAGGAAACTGGAACACTTATCCACTGGCTCCTGTCCCCACTGGTGGAGAGTTTCCTCCAGGGACTGTGTGTGCTCATGGGAGTCAGCATAGGGAAGTTCATGGGGCAGAGAACTAAAAGATGCCTGCTGGGATGCTTGAGGTGGAGCCACGTGTGGTGAGGTAGATCCGGACGCACTTGGAAGTCTCCAGGGCAGACTCAGCTGCCATTGGTGCTGAGCTGATGGATAGAGTCACAGAGGCATTTACTACAGAACGTGATGGAAACTAGGACTCTTTAGGTTGATAAAAAAATAAAAAGCCAAACAGACATGGAGAAGAGCATTTACAAAGGCTTGATGGTCTAAAAGAGCAAGGCTGCTTTTAGAAATTTAAGGAAGTCTCTGATGTTGGATATAAAATGGTGAGTCAAGTCAAGTCAAGTTGGGTATTCTAAGCAGAAGACAAATTATGAAGACAAGAGTCATTTTGTGGAGTTTGAGTTTTATATTTTTAGAGCCCAGAGTCTAGGTCAATAGTGTCCAAAGTGGAGTTTCTTAATTATGTATATTTTATCCTAAAAAGGGAAAAAAATTGAACTTGACAACTACTTAATGCATGGCTGGGCTTCAGCCCTGGAATTCAGTCCCAGTAACACAGAAAACACCAAGCACGATGTGGGAGGATGCTTGTAGAAAGGGTAGGAGCACCCCCAGAGCAGTGTGGTGGTAGGGACACCCTCTCTTGTTTGTTTTCATAGCCTGTTGCAATGTGTCGTTGGTTAAGTGCAGCTGGTTGGGTCGATTTATGGACTTAATTAAGGAGTTTTCATTGAACTTCTTCTTACAAGATGGACAAGGGCATTAAAAAATATTCCTGAAAAGAACTGTCACCTTGAAGATAATACCAGTTAAGCAATGATAAGAAAACAGCAATGTCAGCAGCATTGACTTTTATCCTACTCTTAGAGCGATTGCTTCATCCATCCTGTCATGAGATTGCAAATAATGAACTAATAAGTAAGTCTCCCCCGCAAAAAAGCAGAAAAATAGAAATGATTAAGAAGACTATTTGAAGTATGGATTAAAGCCACTATTACTAAAAATGTAGTTCAGGCCATACCTCAAGAGGATACTGTTTCTTGAGATGATAGCTGTTCATAATGTAAAATAATTTTAGTAAGCTTTTTGGAAATAGCATACTATTTAATATTCCTTTTCATATTTCTGTTTCTTGACTTTGTTTTACCATACAAATGATATATTAGTACAATATACATATATAATTTATAAACAAATACATATACATATGTGTTTGCATACACACATATAAAAATATGTATGTGTTATTGATAAATGCTAAAATTCTCTCCCCTCATTATCAGACTCTGAAACAAGGACCGGGGTAGGTAGTTTGCTTTGGAGGTGATTTCAGGAAGGGCACATAAGAGAGTGAGGAAGTGACACAGGGAAGAGAGAAATGCCAATAAAGGGTGTGAGTATGGTGGACAGCTTGTGCTCAGTCTTGCTGGGGACCATCTAAAGGATGACCCAAATGCACCCCAGAATTGCTCACTGAGAGCTAGGATTGTTGGGGTAATTTCCCCTGATTCACAGCCCTCATTTTTTGAGTTTTACACATGGAGGCATTTAATCACTGGATTTTCCAAGCTGCCCCTCCATGAGGCTGTGAGATCCCTCTATCCAAGGATGGAAGGACTAGGGGAAAGCTCCCATGCAGCGAGCAGAGGACACAGTGCCTGCGCAGGCAGTCATGTCAGCATGCTGGGTACTGTGTCCCAAGTCACAGGTAGAAACAGAGTTGGGCCAAGTGGCTGTAAGGCAAGGCATCAGTAGCATCAGTTATAATCTCCACCATAAATATCTGAAGATCAGTATTCTAGGTGAAGGGCATCCCATGGAGGAGATGTATGATAGATTGAGGTATTCAGAATTGGGGTTTAGAGAGGTCCCTTGGACACCAGTGTGATGGTGGGTGTTTTGGAGAAATAGGAAGATAGGAGAGGGGAAGACCCATTAGGAAGATGCGATAATCCAAGTGAACAGTGGATCCGAGGGGCAAAGTCTAGGTGTGTTGCTTGAAGTGTAAAGATCTCGGTGGCTGATTTGACATTGGAGAGTGAAAGAAGAAAGCGTTGCCTGATCCCCTGATTTTGCCTCAAGTTACTTGGTTGATAAAGGCCAGGAAGAACAGAAGGAAGAGGGAGGGCGATGGTGTAATGGGCTCAGTCTGAGCATCTTCAGTGTGACATGTCGGAGGGATGTCTAGGGGTAGATGGCTACTAGAGAGGTAGATAGAGGGGTCTGGAATCCAAGGGAGAGTTTCCACATTTTTAAAATGGTGGATCTGGGTTTCTGTGACTTAAGATCCTTTTCAAATTGAATAATCTAAAATCCTAACTCTAAATGACCTTTGCTTTTCATTATAGATTCAGCCGGTCTAGAAGTTAGGCCTGGAAAGAACACCCATCAAGATGGCTACAATCATTTCTCAAATGAAAATATTTTCCCTACATATTTCAACATACTTAGAGAATGTTTCAACCTGCTAAATTGAAAAAAAAATCAGCTTCATCTAGAGCCTATAAAGATAAATGCATCTTCCTCCAAATATTGGAGCCTGATACAAATGAAAAATATTTTACCACTGTTTAAATTTTGTTGATGGGTTCACAAATAGATGATTTAATTCTTCTGTTAACTTTGACAGTGCTATGAACAGTATAAGCCCTTCTTGAAGTTTAATATGTGCAAAAATTATGTGGGGATCTTACTAAAATTCAGGTTCTGGTTTGGTGGGTCTGGGGTCGGTCCCGACATTCTGCTTCCAGGGCATACTGGTGCTTCTAGTTCATGGGTTTATGGGATATAAAAGAGGCAAAATGAGACATTCATGCAGTCAGATTTTGTTTGGATAAAAGCCCAATTGCTTGGTTTGGGGCAATTCATTTTGCTGAATCCACTTTCTCTTGCTGTGGAATGAGGCGATCATCACCAGCTGCCTTGGACTTTTGTGGGTCAAACACGGAGTCCAGTGTACCTGGGAGGTCAGAGAGAAATTCGCAGGAAATGAGGAGAAAGTGGATACATGAATGTATGGGACAGAGTCATAAAATTTGAGAAATAGAAGCAAGAAGAAGTAGGAACAGATGAGTGATGCATTGAAGAAAATGAGCCAAGCCTGGAACCTTTTATCTATTTAAATTTGAAAGATACTTCTGAGTTTGTTTGTTTGTTTTTTTCCCTTGAATTGAAGGGGAAAAGAGAAAGGATGGAAGAATCAGAGAGGAAGAGAATGCTAACTGACCAAGAAAGCCAATTCCTGACAGGCTGTCTCTTGAGTTTCTGAAGGTAGTTTTCAGCAAATGTTAATGTATATAAGATTCACCTGCTCTGTTTGTTAAAACGCAGATTCCTCAGCCTTATTCCAAGAGATTCTAAATCCAGCTCACTGGAGTGGGCCGGGGTCTATGCATTTTATTATTTTATTAATAAAAATATTCAATGTAAGGAATTAAAAAGCAAGTTGAGCAAATCTTCTAGAAAGTAGAATATTTTGAAAAATATTGAAGTATAGTTGATTTACAATGTTGTGTTAATTTCTTTTAATATCTTTATTGGAGTATAACAGCTTTACAAGGTTGTGTTAGTTACCGCTTTATAACAAAGTGAATCAGCTATATGTATACATATACCCCCATATCCCCTCCCTCTTGCATCTCCTTCCCACCCTCCCTATCCCACCCCTCTAGGTGGTCACAAACACAGAGCTGATCTCCCTGTGCTATGCAGCTTCTTCCCACTGGCTATCAATTTACCTTTGGTAGTGTATATATGTCAATGCTACTCTCTCACTTCATCCCAGCTTACCCTTGCCTCCCCCGTGTCCTCAACGTGGGATTGCATTGAATCTGTAGACTGCTTTGGGTAGTATAGTCATTTTCACAATGTTGATTCTTCCAATCCAAGAACATGGTATATCTCTCCATCTGTTTGTATCATCTTTAATTTCTGTCATCAGTGTCTTATAGTTTTCTGCAAACAGCTCTTTTGTCTCCTTAGGCAGGTTTATTCCTAGGTATTGTATTCTTTTTGTTGCAATGGTAAATGAGAGTGTTTCCTTTATTTCTCTTCAGATTTTCTGTTGTTAGTGTATAGGAATGCAAGAGATTTCTGTGCATTAATTTTGTATCCTGCTACTTTACCAAATTCATTGATTAGCTCTAGTGGTTTTCTGGTAGCATCTTTAGGATTCTCTATGTATATTATCATGTCATCTACAAACAGTCACAGTTTTACTTCTTCTTTTCCAATTTGGATTCCTTTAATTTCTTTTTCTCCTCTGATTGCTGTGGCTAAAACTTCCAAAACTATGTTGAATAATAGTGGTGAGAGTGGGCAACCTTGTCTACTAGTTCCTGATCTTAGAGGAAATGGTTTCAGTTTTTCACCATTGAGAACAATGTTGGCTGTGGGTTTGTCATCTATGGCCTTTATCATGTTGAGGTAGGTTCCCTCTATGTCCACTTTCTAGAGAGTTTTTTATCATAAATGCATATTGAATTTTGTCAAAAGCTTTTTCTCCATCTACTGAGATTAGCATATAGTTTTTATCCTTCAGTTTGTTAATGTGGTGTATCACATTGATTTATTTGTGTATATTGAAGAATCCTTGAACTCCTGGGATAAATCCCACTTGATCATGGTGTATGATCCTTTTAATGTGTTGTGGGATTCTGTTTGCTAGTATTTTGTTGAGGATTTTTGCATCTATGTTCATCAGTGATATTGGCCTGTAGTTTTCTTTTTTTGTGACATGTTTTTCTGGTTTTGGTATCAGGGTGTTGGTAGCCTCGTAGAATGTGTTTGGGAGTGTTCCTCCCTCTGTTATATTTTGGAAGAGTTTGAGAAGGATGGGTGTTAGCTCTTCTCTAAATGTTTGATAGAATTCACCTGTGAAGCCATCTGGTCCTGGGCTTTTGTTTGTTGGAAGATTTTTAATCTCAGTTTCAGTTTCAGTTCTTGTGATTGGTCTGTTCATATTTTCTGTTTCTTCCTGATTCAGTCTTGGAAGGTTATACTTTCCTAGGAATTTGTCCGTTTCTTCCAGGTTGTCCATTTTATTGGCATGTAGTTGCTTGTAGTAGTCTCTCATGAACCTTTGTATTTCTGCAGTGTCAGTTGTTACTTTTCCGTTTTCATTTATAATTCTGTTGATTTGAGTCTTCTCCCTTTTTTTCTTGATGAGTCTAGCTAATGGTTTATCAATCTTGTTTATCTTTTCAAGAGCTAGTGTTTAGTTTTATTGACCTCTGCTATTGTTTCCTTTTTTTTAATTTATTTCTGATCTGATCTTTATGATTTCTTTCTTTCTGTTAACTTTGGGTTTTTTTTCTTCTTCTTTCTCTAATTGCTTTAGGTGTAAGTTTAGGTTGTTTATTTGTGATTTTTCTTGTTTCTTGAGGTAGAACTGTATTGCTATGAACTTCCCTCTTAGAACTGCTTTTGCTGCATCGCATAGGTTTTAGGTCATCGTGTTTTCCAGTATTTTTTGATTTCCTCTTCGATTTCTTCTGTGATCTCTTGGTTATTTAGTAGCATATTGTTTAGCCTCCATCTGTTTGTATTTTTTATAGTTTTTTTTTCCTGTAATTGATATCTAGTCCCATAGAGTGTGGTCGGAAAGGATACTTGATATGATTTCAATTTTCTTAAATTTACCAAGCCTTGATTTGTGACCCAAGATATGATCTACCCTGAAGAATGCTTCATGAGCAATAACACCTTAAATATGTATTAATTTGGAACAACAGTTTAAGAAGCACTGCTAAGACCCCAGGAGAAAGAGAAGACATTGTAGAATATTTGAAAGCCAATAAGATGTAGTAGAATCAGTGAAAAAACACTTTGAGAAGTATAAGTTTGAAAGCACTTCCAGCAAAGTATCTAGGCAGCATTAATGGATTTAAAAAAGGCATTTACAGACATTCAGAGCAGTGTCTTTCAAATATAATGTGCACATAAGCCACCCAGTGATCCTGCTACAATGTAGATTTTGACTTAGAGTCTGTTGTGAGGCAGGAGACTCTGAATTTCTTTCAAGCTCCCAGGTGATACTGATGCTGCTGTCCTTTGGACCACATGATGCATAGCAGAGGGTTAGAGGATGGGATGAAAGAAGGCTCTAGAAGTCTGGCCATTTAAAATTGACATGGAGAAAATGAAGTAACACTACCTGAAATTTGCACTCATAACATGCAATAGGTAAGGAAAATGTGTTTATTAATTTACCGTGGAATAGTTGCTGAGAATGGCAAGAGACAGTGCTAAAGAGTGACTCAGTAATCAAAGTCAGTGCAGATGATTCTGGAGTGTAGACAGGGCAACATGTGTATAGCCATGGCTGGGCAAGGGGAGGTGGGGGAGGTGTAATCCTCTGAACCCTTATTTAATTTCCTGCTTAGGAAAGCAGGAGCCAATGGAAAAAGTTGATTTTCTCTAAGAGAGCATATTTACGAGATAGCAGCAAAGAAATGAAACCAAGAGAGTTCAGTTTTCTTTCTTTATTGGTTGGTCCTTTGTGAGATGCTAACCAAATAAATACCCAGAAGTGATGTAGGGGGAATGTAGAAGTGATGTAGAGGGGAGGAAGGTGAGTTAGTAAGAACAATGAAGCCATCAAGAAAGACAATCAATAATCAGAACAGAAGAAAATAGTAGGAAGAAAATGGAAGGAAATAAAGTCAACACTAAATAAAGAGTTAAAGTACCTTGACTGATTTTTTTTTTTTTTTTTGGGGTATGCGGGCCTCTCACTATTGTGGCCTCTCCCGTTGCGGAGCACAGGCTCCGGACGCGCAGGCTCAGCGGCCATGGCTCACGGGCCCAGCCGCTCCGCGGCATGTGGGATCCTCCCAGACTGGGGCACGAACCTGCGTCCCCTGCATTGACAGGCGGACTCTCAACCACTGCGCCACCAGGGAAGCGCACCTTGACTGTTTTGATGGTATCATTGGTGTCTGCATATGGCCAAACTCATCAAATTGTGCACATTGAATGAGTGCAGCCTTTTTGCATATCAATTGTACCTCAATAAAGATGTAAAAAAAGAATTAAAGAGCAAAGAGAAAATTGGGGTTATGGTGTCTAAGTGACTTATGTATCCACAAACATGGATGACAAAACATTAGGAAGCACACTTCAGTTCACTGCATGCTGGAACACAAATGGGAAAAGGGGAAAAGTCAGTTTTGATCAAGAAGTTCATTAAGATTGTCAAAGTTGAAATGAAGAATTTAGAACAGAGACTAAAGAATTCCCAATTTATACCCAAGTAACCACAGCAAAATATTTCATGCATAGTATGAAAAGTCAATGTGGGGCTTGCTACTCAAAATATTTGAATTAAACATTGAAGATGCCCAGCTACTTAGAAAAGTAAACAGTTATGGCCGTTATGTCCTTTGTCATGTGTAAGAATCCTTTGCATGTTATCTGATGGATTTCTTTCAAATCCTTGTTCTGCATGCAGGAATATGCTCCTGTGAAAATATGAATAGC
This sequence comes from Neophocaena asiaeorientalis asiaeorientalis, assembly GCF_003031525.2. Taxonomy (NCBI): domain Eukaryota; kingdom Metazoa; phylum Chordata; class Mammalia; order Artiodactyla; family Phocoenidae; genus Neophocaena; species Neophocaena asiaeorientalis. Next base: position 4,472,159 of record NW_020185334.1, on the reverse strand, counting down.
AGAAGTCCCCCAAGCAAACTGTGCCCTTACATACATGCATATTTGTCTGAAAGTATTTTCTTACTCATCTATGCTGAAAACTTTTTGAAATCTCATAAATAATGGATGTCAAAAGAAAAAAATACTATGTATTCAATCATAACTAACACAGCTTTGGACAAGAACTTTTATTTTTTTAATTTTTAATGTATTTTTAATTGATATATAGTTGATACAGCAAAGTGATTCAATTATACATATATATATATATTTATTTTTTGGATTCTTTTTCATTATAGGTTACTACAAGATATTGAATATAGTTCTCTGTGCTATACAATAAATCCTTATTGTCTACTTTATATATAGTGGCATTCTGTCAGTGTAGACAAGAACTTTTAACATTTTAACTTAATATGTATAGGAAGTCATTTAAAAACACAGTAAACATAAAAGTATTTTAAATAATGATAATTTCTGTTAATGTCTTTCTAACCAAAATTTGAAAATATTTTTCTCCACATTTCAAAAAACAAATAATCATTCATTTTTTATGTGTGCAGAATAACAAAATTCTGTCTTATTTTTTTTTTTTTTGGTAAACTGTGATTTCTTTTTATTGTGGCAGTTATCATTAATTTCTCTTAATAAGTGTCATGTATTTTTCTTCCAGTTTTATTGAGATATAATTAACATACAGCGCTGTATGGTTTAAGGTACACAGCAAAATAATTTGACTTACATATTTCATGAAATGATGACCACACTAAGTTTTGTGATCATCCATCACCTCACATAGATACAAAATAAAAGAAAAAAGCCCATTTTTTTTCTTGTGATGAGGATTCAAGATTTATTCTCTTAACAACCTTCATATATAACATACAGCAGTGTTCATTATATTAATCATGTTGTACATTACATTCCTCATGCGTATTTATCTTATAACTGGAGTTGGTACCTTTTAACTTCCTTCATCAAATTCCCCCTCCTCCCACCCCTGCCTCTGGTAGCCACAAATCCGATCATTTTTTCTAAGCATTTGTTTGTTTGCTTGTTTGAAGTATGATTGACCTACAACATTATGTCAGTTCTTGATGCACAACATAGTGGTTTGCTATTTTTATACATTTCAAAATGATCCCCATGATAAGTCTAGTTACCATTTGTCACCATACAAAGATGTTACATTATTACTGACTGTATCCCCCATGCTGTACATTTCATTCCCATGACTCATTTATTTTGTAACTGGAAGTTTGTACCTCTTAATTTCCCTCATCTATTTCATTCATCTCACCACCCTCCTCCACTCTGGCAACCACCTGTTTGTTCTCTATATCTAAGACTGTTTCTGTTTTGGTATGTTTGTTCATTTGTTTTGTTTTTTAGATGCCACATATAATTGAAACCATATGGTATTTGTCTTTCCCTGTCTGATTTATTTCACTTAGCGTAATACCTTCTAGATCCATCCATGTTGTCCAAATGGCAAGATTTCATTCTCTTTTATGACTAACATTACACATCTTCTTTATCCATTCATCCATCAATGGGCACTTAGGTTGCTTCCATATCTTGGCTATTGTGAATAATGCTGCAGTGAATGTAGGGGTGCATATATCTTTTCAAATTAGTGTTTTTGTTTTCTTTGGAAAATACCCATAAGTGGAATTGCTGGATTACATCATAGTTCTATTTTTAATTTTATGAGGAATCTTCATACTGTTTTCCTTAGTGGTTACACCAATTTATTTTCCCGCCCAAAGTGCGCAAGGATTCCCTTTTCTCCACATCCTTGCCGACACTTGTTATTTGTTGTCTTTTTGATAATAGCAATTCTGACAGGTGTGAAGTGATATCTCACTGTGGTTTTGAGTGCTTTTCCCTGATGATTAGTGATATTGAGCATCTTTTCATGTGTCTGTTTGCTGTCTGTACGTCTTCTTTGGAAAAATGTCTATTCAGGTCCTCTGCCCATTTTTTAATCAGGTTGTTTGTTTTCTTGATGCTGAGTTGTATGAGTACTTGGTATAGTTCGGATATTAACCAATCTCTTATTAATAAGTATCATGTATTTTAATCTGATGCTTCCAGAAAATTTTGCTTGTTTGTTTGTTTTAAGACAGAACAATGATGGAAACTTTTGAGATTTATTTTGTTAATATATACTTCTGCAGAATGATGAAGTGTGTTTAAGTGCTTCCAAGGTTGTGGAAAAACTGTTTGAACCTTTCATAAAATTAACTTGTATTGCTCCTGTGGAAAATTCCTCAGATTAATATATATTTTCAAAATGTGCAATATATCTGAATTACAAATATCTCAATTTTACCCTCCTACTTTCTCATTTTGGTCTACTAGAAGTCAACATTGATACGAAATTAATAGTGTGTATACTCTAACAAGTTAAGAGGAAAAGGTTATCTGTTTTATCATTCTCGTCTCATATGAATTTATTAAATACCTTCTTGTGGGTACTGTCGTGCCAGGTACTTGGCAAAATAAGTTAATTATTCATGGCCTGATCAGATCCTGTAATCAGCTGATAGAAATGTGTTCTGCAGCCTGGAAACAGGATGGGTTTGAAAACAGTTCTGACCTAAACATTGGATCAAACAATGCTTGCCACTACTGCTTGGTGATTTGGGCCCATTGATTCATTCATGAAACACTGGCAGTCTCCTTGAATCAACACTGTGTGAGGCTCTTGCATAACAAACAGTCCTGTGATGAGTTCATATTTTAATGGGATTAATTTATAAACAAATAGTTAGGCTTAAATACCTTAGGAACTATAATAAGTTATCTATAAAATGCTGAGAAAAGTCCATGAAACATAACTCCATCTGGCAGAATCCTTCTCAAAGCATAAGTCATTTGGGCTGAATCTTGAAGTGTAAATAGGGAATTTGTCAGGGAAAAAAGGGGGAGGAAAAAACCTATGCAAATGCACAGAAGTCTAATATGACATTCATTGTCGAGGCTTGAAGGGAAGAGCCAGTGTGGGTGCAGAACGGATGGGGGAGGGAAAGTAATACAACTAAGGTTATATGATAAATAAGGCTTAGATTAAAGAAGACATTTATGTTATGCCAGGTATATAAATGAAAGTTCTGAGTTGCAAACAACAGAATTCAAAATCCATGTCATGGAAACCCAGGGAGAAGAGACTTTCAAAAAGGTAGGAGTGGGAAAGTATGAGCAATTAAGTAGCATGAGGACTGAAATTAGACCACTGGATTTCAGTTACTAAAGCTCTGCTACAACAGTAAGAGAATATTCTGTAAGACAGTGATTTTCAAAGTGTGGTTCACAGATCAGTAGCATCAACATCATTAAGAAATTTGTTAGAAATGCAGAATCTAGAGCCTGATCCACACTTACTGAATCAGAAACTCAAGGAAGAGGACCCATCAGTCCAGGGATTCTGTTGCAAGCTGAAGTTTGAGAATCGCAGCTGGAGTGTGCCTAGGAAAGAAGGCTTTTTGTGGCTTGGAGGTAGAAAGAAGTAAGGGCAGAAGAATAAACTGCCTTTTTAGAAGTTTGTTGGAAAAAAAAGAGGGAAAAGAAAAACGATGGTATTTTTGGAGAGGAGGTAGGTAGGATTAAGGAAGCATAATAATCCATCATGTATTTCACTTATTAATAGCTTTTACTTTTCCTAATGACTTTTTTTTATAAATTCACCAAAGTTTTAAATAGTCAAATCTTTTGAATTTTGTGATTACTTTCCGTTGCAAACTTATTCACATATATTTCCATATTTTCTATTACCTTAACATGGTTTTCTTTCTTCCATTTTACATTTTAAAAAATATGTCAGAGTTTATTTCAGCGAATACTGGGTTGAATGGCTCTCAGGTGATATGTTCTTCCCCCATAAGTCATTTTCCTCAAGGTTGTTGATTGACTGTTCTATCCTTAACTCCGAGTTATGAATTTCTTCCTTTATCAGATATTAAGTTCTGACACACACATTTGATGAAGCAGCCCCCCACATTATGACTTCTTCTGAGCAGAAGCACCCCGGTATTACCTCCTGGTAATTTTAGGATCAGTTAAATCCTCAGATTGTCTTCAAATTAATTCTCTCAAGTCAGGTCTCCCTTATTCAATTCTTATATGTACATCAGTGGAGATGTGGATATAAATATAAAATATCCTAACCCAATTTCAAGCTAAGAATAGAAATCAACTCTAGATCAGTGATTCTCAGACTAAGTCCCAGCTCCCATCCGACTTCAAGGAGCCTGGGCCTCAGTGTCCTGTGTTAGTTCTTCCAGTGGGTCTATTCCACACTGAAGTTTGAGAACCACTGCTCCAGATGCTTCCCAATTTTAATTTATCTTTTATTCTTATACACACCTGGAGTTGCAATAGTGAAGCTAGTATTCAAATCACTTAAGACCCAGACACACTCAAGCAGAGACAACCATATTTGCACAGAGAGGTAATTCTTGGACTAAGTTATCTGGAGAGGGCATCCATTCTTTACCTCCCCACAGCAGTAGCTGCCCAGAGTATAATTCTAGTGTTTTTTCCAGTTTGAAATAATTAACATTCATGATCAGATCAACATTTTGGAGCAACTGGCTTACCGTTGTTCTGATGAACAGCTGTTGAAAGATGTATACCATTTGGACATGGTTCTGTATTTTAAAACTCCTTTAAATTAAAATTGCTTTGGGCTTCTTTGGTGGCACAGTGGTTAAGAATCGCCTGCCAATGCAGGGGACACAGGTCCAGGAAGATCCCACATGCTGTGGAGCAACTAAGCCCGTGCGCCACAACTACTGAGCCTGCGCTCTAGAGCCCACATGCTACAACTACTGAAGCCCGCGCACCTGGAACCTGTGCTCTGTAACAACAGAAGCCACCAGAATGAGAAGCCCACAGACCACAATGAAGGGTAGTCCCCAGTTGCCACAACTAGAGAAAGCTCGTGTGCAGCAACGAAGACCCAACGCAGTCAAAAAAAAAAAAAAGAAAAATTGCCTTAAAGATAAGATTGAGTTCTGGCCATATTGATATTCTAATGAGTAGCACTGTGCTTATCTCACACATATACACACACACACACATATGTATATATACATATTTTAATTGAAGTATAGTCGATTTACAATGCTGTATTAGGATGTTCCTTAAACCTGTGTTCACCATGGATAGGTGCCAATATTTACTGTACAACATGTGGCGGATATATTTGATTTAAAATCATATTTTTATCCTTTGCTATAGATCAACATTCTCTTTATTTTCCATTAAAATTATATTTCATGGGGGGAAATTATCTGCTATAGAAAGACACTGGATTTTCAGATTGGCTAACACCTTCAACTGTGTCTCAAATATAAGCCTTTTAGCAAAACTTCAACACATTTGACCAAACGTATTATTTTTTTCTTTAGGTACTTTTAAACCAAATATATTTTGAAGCAAAATTAATTCATTTCTTTCTGATTTCTTTACAATAAACTAGTAAAATGACCATTTTAAAGAATTATTTAATGGCCATGAAATCCTTTGAGAATTTTAATTTTTTTACGAGAAAGTTAAAAAGACCTTTGAACCAAAGATTGATAGTAAATAAAGCATTAAAGGCTGTAGTTTGGATCTTGGAGACCAAGGTATTGCTAACATATAAACATGGGGTGGGGACATGGGGGAGGAGCAGGGAAAACCCCTTCATCCAGCTTCCTGAGAACGCCTAAGTATTGTTTCATCTTTGTATAAAGTATCGACCGTAGATATTTTAAAACAGAGCTCTGCCCAGTCACAACATTAAGTTTCTTTTCTTATCTTTAGTTTTTCAAAGAAAGCATTTCTTCCTTTTCCCCACCTTTTTTTGGCTGAATTCCACAATAGGATCTTTTGAGAAGTCATACCTCTCCCCAGACCTCCTAGTCCTCCTACCTAAAGCCTAACCCACCACCAGGAGATAGACATAAAGGGGTGGGTCAGGTATCAGAAAAAATTACCCAAAAAGGGAAATCCAAAATCTGTGCATTCACATTATCATTGAGGAAGAAGATGCAAAAAGCAGAGAAATATTTTATGTTTCTAAGGTAGCACAGATTTCCAAAGTGTTTGCCCATAAACTTTGTCATTAGAGTGGCTCCAATAATGACTAGTGATGTGTGGTTCAACTAGTAGGGCGTTTCAACGGAAATTGAAAGACTTCTAGTACCTGACCCATCATCCCATAGTGTTACACTTGGCAAATAGTATAACGAACTCTAAAGTCTACGATAATCACACTATTATATTAACTTGAAAATCCAATGTTCCTTCATCAATGGAGCCCTGTCATATGTCTATTTCCTCTTTGTAGGTATATCAGAAATGTATGCCTTGGTTATAGGGATGTTGTGTTGAAAGTATTGAACTAATGCATCAGGGACTTACACAATTCACTCCACATAAAATCATCTTATTAGTTCTGAATCACAAAATCAAAATTTTCCCCTATTAACAAATACTTCATGGGTTACTGGTACATTTTTAAACTAGCAATTTGCTATTATTTCTAATTAAATTATACACACACACACATATCTATTTATCTATATATCTATATATATATATCTCAGACATTTGTACTTCCCATATTATACTGATGAAATTCCTGGTACGTGCTGTGATGGATTTTGGAAAATACATTTCACTTGTTGGATTGAAATCCATCCTTGGAGCCCAAAGAGAACTCTGGCGTCTCCCAGGCTCACTGAGTGTCTGTGACATGTGAATAGTTCAATATACAGTGTGGTCATTTCCCTATTCTAAATGTCACCTTGTAAATAAAACTATTTAGTTGAAAAGGCCATTGAAAATACACATAACTCTCTGATAAGGTAGGGAAAACACTAAATAGCAAAAGGATATGGCCTACATAATAGAGTAAATGTCATGAGGTCAGTATTTAAAATACTCATTATTCTTGATGTACTACATTTCCAGGAAGCGTTTGGTGAACTAATATATTTCACTTCTTTTTTTGTTTTTTTTGGTAAGTATAAATAAAAGTTACTCTTTTTTTAATTAAAAAAAGTTACCAATGATGTGAACTCAAAGAGGGAGAAAGTTATGGGTAGAGTTTCAGCTTTCACTTTATAGAAGTTGTGACCTTTGCTTGAAATCAGGGTCAATTACACAACTATCTTGTTCTCTCTACAGAAGCATCTTCACCCTTCTGCACCTAGTCAATTCCAAACTTGAAATACTTAAGCAATGCTGGTGCCATAACCCTGTGTTGCCATTAGTAAACAGAGGTGATACAGAGTTATTTCTCAGTAATGATAGGACTTTTGGTAATGAGAAAAAAAAAAAATAAGCAGACTAAAAAGGGTGTTCTTAAATTAAAATATCCCAGTTTGGGATATTTGTAGTCTACACACCTTCTGACAATCGTTTACTTTTGTGGGCATTTCTTGAACATTTTTTGTAGGACAGGAGAAGCCTTCATGATTGTAGAAGATTTGCTCCCTCCCTTCAAAATCTTCAAATTCTGTTCAAGCATAAATTAAGGATGTCCACTTCAAATTTAATTATAAGATCTGGATATTTATAACTCTGTGATAATAAAGTAATGAGGCTTAATTTTCCATTTCATTTCTAAACTCGTATTGTCATTTCAAGTTGTCAGTTTAGGAACTTTATACAGATTTAAAGAATGTGGCCATCATTTACAACAATTGTGACTTCCTTTTATAAAATTATATTTTGTCTTGGGCATGATCACTTTATCATGCCTAGACAGTAAAGCAAATCATCTCCTGAAAGGGAGATTTGACCTTTGGAAAATAGGTGATTATGAAAAGTCTGATGATCAAATGGGGGAAATGCTATTTTTTTTTTTTTTTTTTTTTTTTTGTAAAGAGGCGAATGTCTCTCTGTTTTTCCATAGCCCACAAACTGAGATGCATCACAAGTTGAGATACAAACTGAATTAAGGCAAGTTAATTCAGATTGGTTAGGAACTCAGTCAGCATTTGAGCCAAAAAATCATTGGCTTTTACTCTGAGTGAACTAAGAATGAATGAATAACTGAATTCACTGAATATTGATTAAATACTTAATATGTGACAGGTACACTTCCAGATGTTTGGTAACAGTTCTGTACAAAAAATATTTGCACTCCAGGTATTTACATCTTAGAGGGAGAGAAAGAGGAAAAAAATAAATAAGCTTAAGAGTAGGTCAGGAGAAAGATAAAGTAGGGAGGGAGAAAAGCTCTTCTTGGAGGAGGATTGCAATTTTAGATATTGTGGTTCAGGAAAGTCACTCTGAAAAGATGCTCTTTGAGCGAGGGCATAAAGGAAGTGAGGGACGGGGCCATGCAGATATCTGGGTGGATGAGAATTCCAGGTGGAAACAACTGGTCCATGGTAGGATCTGTGGGCAGAGCTCCTGCTGGCGGAGCAGAGTAAAAACAGGCGGTAAGTAGGGAGCAGATTGTGTAGGGCCTGTGGGTCGACAACAAGACTTTGACTCTGAGTGAGTTGGGAAGCCATTAGAAGATTTTTAATAGCCAAGTGTCTTGATCTCACGTTTTAAAAAGATCACTGTGGCTGCTCTGTTGAGAATAGACTAGAGGCAGACAAAGGCTAAAGAAGCAAGACCAGTTATGAAGCTATTACAATAATGCTGGTAGAGATGATGGTGGATCAGATTAGTGAGAGTTATTGGTCATGGCCCCAAGAGGAAACAGGTGGCACACTTAAATTTTGATAATTCAAAGAGTGAATTTTGTTAGTTTGTTTTCCAAAGGCATTAATTATAAAGTGTGGGTGGCATATAGGGGAAATAAATGGGATGGTGTGGTAACCCAGGATGAGTAATTCTTACTGTGCCTGGGCCAAAAAGAATAAGGGAAGAAAAGAGTTCCAGAATCTGACAAAAGAGGAAAGTTGTGTAGAGGAGGTTCTCTTGAGAGAGGCAGAGACACGGCCATCCAGAATGACCTCACAGAGTGAGCCAGTGCAATAGATACCATGATCTCACTCTCCTCCATCCATCCAATCTTCCTCAAAGGCTCCCCATTGACTAAACGCAGTCAGGGGTCAGAGGTCAAGGAAACTATCCATGTCCTTACAAGTTCAGACTCCTGGGGCAGAAAGCAAGCTGGAGCATAATGAAAAGTAGATCTGGAGAGACAAGTATAAGTTACCCACCACTATCTACTCCCCTTGCCCTCAACTTTTTCTCCTTTCTTCTGGCTAAAAAGGTTATGTCTTCAACCTAGGGAAAGCATGAAATCCCATCAGATACCATAACACTGTGGTTGTTGTCTGTTCCGTAATCCTCCTAACTACCATATATCATGATAAGCACCACTTGTGTTATTCATATAAAGTGGTAGAAAATAGAAGAAAGAAAGGAATGACATGAAACAGAGCTCACACAGTCTTTGCTACTGTACTTGATCATGAGCCAAACTTGGTAATCACGATTATCTTCTACAAATCAATTGCATATTTTTCTCTCCTTGGCCAGCACCATATAATCAGGCTCTTTACCTGGTAGAATGACAAAAAACTTCATTCATATGATATATGAGCCCTTGATGTCTTATCTTCTTTGGTCTTCCCACACTTTTCCACTGGTCGAGGACTTTTGGCCAAAAGAGTACTAATAGGTGCCCCACCAAATACATGGGTTCCTAAAATAATCCTCTTGCCCCCATTATGTAGCAGTGACTCGTTTTCCCCCTAGTGAGCAGGGTCAATCAAGATCAATTACGTTCGTTAGAACAAGGGACCTCTTCTCTCACTGTTGGCTCCATGGCACAAGGAACAAAAATGACAAGGGTGAAGTCTTGGTTTCCAATCATTGAATCAATGATATTATTTCTTGGTGGAAGCATTTGAGGTGGACACCAGGGCCTCAAAACACAGTGAACCTTAAGTTGTGGAGGTGGGAAGAAAATATTTTGTCAAGCAGTTGATTGGTAAAATAATGAGAGGGGTCATGCTACCACTTTGTTCCTGGATGTATACATTTAGGGTAAGTTACAGAAATGAAGGAATATGTATTGCCCTTACATTTAAGGCATATATTCCATGTATAGCGTTGCACCCAATTTACCAGGCTATTGCCTTACACTTGCACATGCTAAGTGAAGTAGGTATGATGCCACCACTTGCTCTGGATATCTCTTGTTCCATTTCTTCCTTTGGTATATGTGCAACCCAATTACAGAACCTCACTTCAAAGATCTATTTCTTGAGTTACATTTGGTAGCAATTACTGTCATTTGGGATCTCAATCAGGAAACAAGTGCCCTATTCAAATTAGGATAATTTAAGGAAGGCTTATTTACAAAGTGACTATTTACAGAAGTATAGGTGGAATATAGGGAAACTACAGTGGAGAGTGTGATGACCTACTGTTATGATCGGAGGATTTGTTACTGCTAGGCCAGAAGAACCTGAACCCAGAAGGAGAAAAATGTGTGAAGGCGGTACACTCAAGGAGGTCCTCCTTGAGAGGAATAGGTACCTTCAATAGAGACATGCCAGCCTGAGGGGATTGCATGATGGAAGCCAGGAACATAATCCTTGGAACTCAGCCTCTCTCCATTCTCTCAAACTGTTGTCAATGCTTCCCCAGGATTGAACCTAACTGACAGATAGGAGGTAAGAGAGCAGATTTAGAGAGTTGGGTGGAGAAGGGTGGAGGGGAAAATGGAAGACATCTGGATGCGTGGCAGTGATGAGAAGAGTTTGGATTCTCTTAATTTGAAGGTAGAGCAGATAGAATTTGCTGACAGATTAAATATGGGGTATGAGAGAGAGAAATCAAGGATGACTGCAGTTAAAAAAATTATCTGAATAACTAAGGTGAATAACACCTTTCATCTGAAAGGTGAAACTGACATTTACTGAGATGGAGAAGAATGAGAAAAGGGAAGGTTTAGGTGGATTAAAATGTAGATGCTTAATTTTGGGATATATTCAATTCTGATGCCTATTAGACATCCAGTGGAGAAGTTTAGTAGGATGTTTGATATATGACCCTAGAGTTCTTGGGAGAGGTCCAGCTTAGAAATACTTAAAACTCTGAGTCTTGATGAGATCACCAAAAAAATAGTGCATATAATAGAAGTCTTAAGGGCTTAGGCCAAACACTGCAGTGATTAGAGTTTAGGATGATTAAGAAGAACCAGTAGGGCTTCCCTGGTGGCGCAGTGGTTGAGAGTCCACCTACCAATGCAGGGGACACGGGTTCATGCCCCGGTCCGGGAGGATCCCACATGCCGCGGAGCGGCTGGCCCCGTGAGCCATGGCCGCTGAGCCTGTGCGTCCAGAGCCTGTGCTCCACAACGGGAGAGGCCACAACAGTGAGAGGCCCACGTACAGAAAAAAAAAAAAAAAAAAAAGAAGAACCAGTAAAGCTGACTGAACGGACAATGTAGTTCAGAAAGATAAGTTATCAAATGATACTGACTGAATTTGATGAGAATTAACTATTGTATTTAGAAAACTTTAAGCCATTGATAACCTTCATGTTTAGTAGACTAGCTGGGATAAGAGCTTGAGTAGAGTGGGTTCAGGAGAGAATAGAACAACAAAAAAAACTGGACAGTGGGCATACAGATAACTTTTTTTAAAGAAAATTTGCTCTGAAGGGCAGAAAACAAATGGGGTGTTTTCTGGAGGGGAAGGTGGGGTTATTAGTTTTTGTTGTCATTGTTATTGTTGCTGTAATGATGGGAGATATCAAGTGCCTGATTCTGGGATGAAATAAATGATCCATAAAAGAGGAACAATCGATGTTCAGTTTAGCAGAAAGAGGGGTGAATTGCTGGAGAAATGTCCTCTAGTAGGTGAGAATGAAAGAGTTGGTCTTAGCTAGATACATGACAGTTTACTGTTGCAGCAGGAGAGAAAATAGACTATATGGGCTCATGGGAAGGTAGGAGAGGAGTTGCAGTGATGAGAATTTAGGGAGGTCTAATCTGATAGCTTCTATAATCGAAGATTAAAATTCAATTAAAATTTTTATATACTACCACTGTTAAGAAATCAGAAGACTGTATCTAGGCACATTTTATCATGTCATTATATAAAAGTAAAGTTAGTTAATTTTCTCAAATGTTGCTTTGATTTTGTATTAGATATAGGGTGATCTTTATTTGTCATTTCCCCCCAAATTAGGGAAAGACTATGCTTAAGAGAAGTGAGATGGTTCTATTCATTCTGGTTTTTGACTTTTAGGTTTGTATTAGTTTCTATTTTTTAAAATGAGATGTCAGTTCTACATTATACAGTGGAATGAATGAATGGAGGTCTGCCCTTCAGAGTGGTTTTAGGGGTACCCAATCCTTCCCTTATTCTAAAATCCTTACCTTAGAGATCATATCAGTACCTAAATTTCCTGCCATTATTCTGTACTTAGAATTGAACCATAACCTCCTGGAGGATATTTAAAATTTCATCTATTATTCATGAGGGACAATACAAAACCCATTTGACCTAATCATCATTCTTGCTTGGTTTATTTTATCATATTAACACGAAAGAAAGTGGAGCCTGGAGTCTATGACACACATATGAGGTGAGTTTTGATCAAAGTAGGGAGTTGAGAATGATTGAAGATTGACCCCCAAAATGCTTCCCGTGTCCCCTGAATCGGCAGGCGGACTCTCAACCACTGCGCCACCAGGGAGGCCCTAAAATTGTTAGTTTTTAAAGTTAAGTTTATCTTCTCTCTTAGAACAGCTAAAAGGATAACATTTAATTACTGCTTACTGTCTTTTGGACAGTAAATAAAAAACATTTAAATCTAGTGTACATGTGTTGGGTTTTTTTAAGCCTAACAATAACAGCTGAGGTTATTGTTTTAGAGATGAGAAAACCGAAGCTTAGTTTAAATAACTTGCCCAAAGTCATAAGATTAGTAGAGGGTCTAGACAAGATTTTGGAAAAGATCTGTCTGACTCCTTATAATAAAACAATTCATGAGAGCAGACACCCCCCTGGTATCTGTTAAGTGCCTTGTGTACAGTTTGCCACTGACAAATGTTTATTCATTCAGTGAAGGGGACTCCCCTACATTATGCTGTGAATTATCCCACAAATGCAAAGTAAAGTGGAACATTAAGACGCTTTGCACAGGTAATTGACACTGCATTAATTAAGACCAAACTAAAATCCCATCATGTTTTCTTTTAGTTAGCCTGGTAGTTGAGGCCAAAATGCTTTCTGACACAAAAGAGCACATGCCTTTATGTCTTTCACAGTACATATTTCTTTTTTGTTGTTGTGTGATTCCTAATAAACTTGCAGGTATATTTTTGTTTTTGAGATCATTTGAGAAGTGTTGCCTAATCTTCAGATTCTCTAAGGCATCCATGTGAACACGAGGACCACCCTAAGCAATATGAGATATCCGGCTACATTCTGATAACTCTATTTTCCACTGTAACTAATTCCAATTTACTTGCCAACAACTTCAGACATCAACTGAACCCTTGCTGGAGGGGAAAAGCAGCTTCAGGGGGTGGAGACATATTTCAAAGGATATTGAATAAGATTAGTTTTTGTAATTGGGAAATAAGAAGCATTGCTCTGGGGGGTAATGCCTGTACTGCAGAAGAACTGAGTCAGTACAAGGTTTGTAAATGGCTCTCCTTTCTATATCCATTCAATTCAAAGATTTCTGGGTAAATCTATGGAAGGAAATTCATGCAGGAAAGAGGGTGGAGATGGAAAAAAAAAAGTTCATACTTAAGTCACAGTCTATGGATAAGAAGGAATTTGAATATTAATGCACAACCTTGAGAATTAAATTCCCTGTCCAACAACCTTAAGAACTGGCAGCTGGCTGGATGCTGATAAGGAATGCTGGGAGGGGGTAGGTCCGGGGAGGAACCCGTTCCCAGGGAAGGCTCTCATCCCTGGCTGGCATTCGAAAGAATTACAAAGCATGATTCAGAATCTAATTTTGTCAGCTGGTGATTGGCTCCCACAAGGCTCTGGCCTCACAATGTGTTGTATTAAGTAATGGGAATTGGGTTGTGCCCTTTTTCTCTGTTTCACGCCTCCCAGCCCATTTTTCTTCACAGTGCTTCCCATGTCGCCATCATGAACTTAGGTGTACCTGTTTCCATATATGTTCCAAATGGCATTTTAAAAGGTCTTTGCAATGCACAGATGTTAAACATATAGAAGGACGCCAACACCACACTGAATTTTTAAAAATTTAATTTCAATTTTTTGACTCTTAGGCTGCATTGGGAATAACAGCATGACCATGTCAGGATGGGCAAAACCCAGATGGGGAAAGGGTCAATTTAGATTAAACTTCTCCATATCCTAACCCTGATTTGGAGACTTTGTGCAAGAGAGGCTTTTATCACGGGTAAAGAGTAAACCTCCATGCAGAAATAAACATACTGTGTGAGAAATCATTTGGTTTATGTTAACTTCACAGAAAGGGAAAAGGATGAAAATGGACTCTGGAACTCGCTTTTTTTTGCAGTCAAACGCCAGATACCTGTCAAAACATCTGTTTATCCTTTATGATATGATGTATATCATCAATGATGAAATTCATTTTAAGGGTAGTGATTTGCAATCTACAAAAAGGTGGCATTATATGTTCAGAGGACCTGAAATAGGGGTTTTATCATTCCTTACATAGCCTAACGGGTTAGTTTCTCAAAGAGTTATGTAACCAGACTATTTTTCCCTCCATTTTAAGATTTGAGAACTTTGTTATTCTCCCTGGTTTCCAGAACGTACAAGAATATAATTAATGAGTGAGAGTGATGTGTTCATTGGACAGAAAATGTTAAGCTCAATAAACATTTCTTAGAATATTTTTTCTTAAAATTAAATCACAGGATCTGTTCTTTTCCATTGAAACAATTTCCATAAAAGAAAATTAAAAGATCCCCTCGCAAAGAGTTGAGCAATCTTAGTTCTATGCTGTCATTCCTTATCTTCAACTCATACCTGTTTCAGATAGAAAAAGCCAGCCTTCGTTAAAGAAAAGGTCCGGCATAAGATACTAGAAGACCTAGACTCTATTTTTGTTCTGGCACCAACTAGCCATAGCAATCTGACTGAGTCACTTTCTGGACCAATTTTCTCATTTGCAAGAAGGAGGGATCTGGCTAGATCAAAAGGCAAACATGCTTGGCCAGCAGGCAGCTTCCAGATGTGTTTCCCATGGCAAGCAAAGTTTTTTTTTTTAAATCTATATTTGAATTCCTTTGGATAGACATGCATTACCACAACACCACAGCCCTCACCATTCTTTATTACCCTGTTTGTCTGTATATGTGTCCCTATGTATCAGTTAGCTTTTGTCATGTAACAAAAACCCCCAAACGTAACGGCTTAAAAGCACAACTGTTTACTTAGTTCAATATTCTAGGGTCGGTCATTTAGTGAGCTTATTTGGGCAGTTAGTTCTGTTGGTTTCACCTGGGCTCACTTACTCATCTATGGTCAACTGCCATTTAACAAGGTGGCTCTCTTTCTGGCTGGCTGTCACCTGGGGCAGTACATATTTCTGAGACAACTCCTCATCCAGCAGGCTCACTTGAGATTTTTCCCATGGCAGCCTCTGGGTTCCAAGGCCACAAAAACGGAAGCTACAGGGCCTATTGTGGCCTAGGTTTGGAACTCTCCCAACATCACTTCTGTTGTGTTCTGTTAACTAAAGCAGGTCACAGACCAACTTGGATCCAAAGAGTGGGGAAATAGGCTCCATCTCCCCAAGGAAGGGGCTGCAAAGTAATTTTGGTCATTTTTGCAATCAAGTACAACCTTCCCGTAAGCATGTAATCTTGCAAACTGTGGACTGCATGGCCTTGAATTCATACCCAGACTTAAAATAAAGCAAGTAACAACCAAAACAAACTAACTGGACACTCCTACCTCTATAGCAGGAACATACTCATTGCTCGACAAGATGTTCAAATATAAATCACTTTAGAGGAGTACTGGAAAGTACATTGCCCGTTGAACCACAAGTCCCCAGATGGTTGGGGATTTCTGCCCTTGGTGACCAGATATTTGTGCCAGAAGCTTCTGGCAGCTTCTGAACCTGGGTTATGCCCTCGTCATAATAGAGAGCCGCAGTTCAATGGTGGTCAGCCTCAGGGGTGGGAATTCTGACTGGAAAAAGGAAAGCCTCCACTGTGTCCCTGCATGTCCCTGCAGGCAGAACACAATCTGAATCACTTAAGGGGGTTGGAACTCAGTTTCTAGACCCCCTGCTTTGACTGTTTCCCAGAATACCCTTAGTTTGAAATGATGATATAGGGAAATTTCCTTTAGAGTGGAGAGATGACTAACTGTCTTTCATGCACAGTGTGAAATGAAGGAAAGACTGTCCAGTTCTGAAATACACGGATAGTAAACCTCACTTTATAAAGCACAGACTTGCCCTCCTCAGGCTTAGTTGTAAGCTCTATGTATGTAGGTAAATTTATCAAGATAAATAGATAACATGATATACATTCATTAATTGGCCATGTACTAAGTTCAGAATATTGTCCTGGATACTGTAATGACTGGAAATACATATAAAAAAAATGTTCCTTCTCTCAAAGGGACAAAAGTCAGTCTGTGATAAGAGCTATTCAAACTCTGAGTCCTTATGAAAGAATTTCTGTTGACATGACTCAGGAAAAATTATAATAAATATTTTAACTGAATCTAGTGAATAGAGAAATGACTTATTTCATCACTTAATTTTTAATCTAAGAAGGAAGATATACAGATAGATCTTAGCTTACTGTTTTCCTTTGGGGAGGTGACAAGGCAGATGGGGAAAGATACCTCAGCCATAATATTTAATTAAGAATGCCGAATTTCTGGTTTCAAGTGAAACTTGCTCATTGCCCTCATGGAAAGGAGCTTTGAATCTGCATCGTCCTCAATAGTTGGGTTAGCAGGAAGGGAGAAAGGCAGTTAAGCCCCTCGAAATGATCGAGCCTGGGGAGAACATGCAGAGACTGAAGAAACAGCTGATGCTCTGCAAGAGATTATTTCAGGAAAAAACAAGCAACTTGATAGAAAAAAGCGGACAAAGGACATTAGAAACAATACATGGAAGAGTGTATCCAAGTGGCCTACAAATGTCTGAAAAGAGGCTCACACTTATTAGTAGCCAATACAGTGCAAACAAGTAAAATAAGGTACCATGTACTTCATATCTGTTCCACTGCCAACAGTTAAAAATAACATTATCACTGAATACAAGTAGTCATATCTCTAGAGGGGAGGCCTAAGAAACCATGTTTCAACAAACTTTCCAGGTGTTTATAATGCACGTGAATCTTTGAGAACCAGGGCTCCTGTGTAGACCGACAAATTGTTGCAGGTATTTTGGAAAGCAAGTTGACAAAACCTAGTGAAGTTACAAATACATATACCCAGCACCCCTAAGTCTGACGATCTTTCCCATAGAAAGAAGTACTAGGAAATATAAATATACGGGCAAGGATATTTATTGCAGCTTTGTCACAAAGGCCAAATCCCAAAAAACGTTGAAGACAGAACAGAATATTGAATAAATATATCCAATATTAGGGGAAAAGTCTTAAAATATGAATTAGTTGTACATTAGAAGAGCTTTCAACAAATTTTTCCATGGAGGGAAGCAAGTTGTAGAAATCTGTCAATATGATCCAATTTTGTTAAGCAATAGTAAAAATTATGAATTGGTGATAAGTAAGCAAGAGAAAGAGAGAGAGAGAAGGGAAAAGGCAAAGAGACCAGAAAAAAGAAGAGTCTCAAGAAGACTGCCTAACATCCAAATAAAAACAAATGAAATAACAGCGGGAAAAACATTTAGGACCAATTGGCGACTTGCCCGAAGTTATGCAGTTATTCAGGGACAAAGCCTGAACGGAAAGACTAGTTCTGACTCCAAACTCATGTCTATTTCCATGAGTATACACCTTATGTCTCGTTCAAAGGTTAAGTCCTGGGAGAGTTGTTCAGTTCTGATCCAGTTTTGACCTCGTCCATAGCATCTCATACATGATAGCTGCTCATAGCTGATTCACTTTGTTATAAAGCAGAAGCTAGCACACCACTGTAAAGCAATTATACTCCAATAAAGATGTTAAAAAAAATTTGTTTAAAGAATGGAGAAAGGAGTAAACAATGCAAGCATATCTCAAAACGGGAGGCAGCAATATTGTGTTCATTTTACTCGTTAGAAAATCTTCACAAAGTTCCATTTTGTTATCTCTATCAAATTCAAGCAGCTTTGCTTGATATTAAAAATGCACAGAAGCTAACTCCAACTTCCCAGCCGTGCCCTTCCCCCTCCTTTCTCTCAAGTTTTCTCCAGTCCAGCTGTTCCTCTTTCTCAGCATCCCCTCCCTGCTTTCACTGGAAACTCATCCCTCCCTTCCCCTTTCCTCCACTTCTATCCATCTTCCAAGCCTGGTTTCTTTCCTATCTCTCCCATTAAATTTCCTAGGAATAACTTATATTTCCACGCCCTTACGATGTCTTTTTACCCACATTATCAAGCCCCTATGGTCAGAGACTATAGTATAAGCTGCTTTGTTCACTCATAGGACCTTTTTCGATACTTTGCCTTTAGTACGAATTTAATAATGTCTGTCCATGATTCAAGTTTTTGTTCTAAGTAAACAGGAATATTTGCCACTTGTCAATGTCAGCCTTCACTTGGCTTGTTTTGAAAGTGTCTGAAGCCCAGATGTCCTGAATGGAATTAATTATAGTCCCTCCATGAGCCTATATCTCTTTCTATGTTTTCTGTCCCAGTTACTAATACCATCATTAATTCAACTGTCCAAACCAAAAACCTCCCATATTTGATCCCTTATTATTTGCACCTCTCACATTTAATTGGTTGCTAAGTTTAATTGATCTCTCCCCTGCCTCTTCATGTATTCCTTTCTTTCCACTGACACTGGCAATGCCATGGTTCACATCCTTGTGCTCCCAGTTCCTATTGTACCAGCTTCTTGATACCTCTGGTTCTCACTCTCCAAACCGTCCTTCAGAGGGTCACTGGAGTTAATCTTTGCAAGTGCCATTTCACTTCTCAAAAAACCATTAAGAATAAAGAATAAGCGTCAGTGTACGGCATTTAAATCCTCTTTCATTGGTTCCCCTCCTAACTCTTCTGTCTTCCCTCCCCATCCCATCCACATGCACAGTATTGTGAGTTTGCACATCTTCCCACCTTTCTTCCTGCTTCTCTCCCAATCTGAAACACTTTCCTCGGGAATTCCCTGGTGGTCCAATGGTTAGGACTTGGCGCTTTTACTGTGGGGCCTGGTTTCTGTCCCTGGTCAGAGAACTAAGATCCCACAAGCTGTGTGGCATGGCCAAAAAAAAAAAAAAAAAAACCTTCCTCTCTTCTCTACTAACCTAAACTCTGTCTGTAACCACTGTTAAAGATGAAATATTATTATAACATATTAGATAGTTTCATTATTGTTAAAGGCTGAATTCAAATTATTATTTTCTCTGTGACATTTGTCTTGATGTTACCAATGAATATCCATGGGTCTTCCCTCTGTACTCTATACTCATGAATAAGTCTCCATATAGCTTTTATTTTTTTATTATGATTAGCTATTTGCATATCTTTCTCTTCATACTTGATTGTGAGGTCTTTGAGAAGAGAGACTGTGACAAACTCACCTGCATATTCCCACAGCGTCTGGTCCATGAGTGATACATAGTAATGGCTCCTTGATTGTTTGATGAATGTATGAAAGAATGAATGGTTTCTCTCATCTAATTGTGCTGGGGAATTGCTTATACTGAATGCTTTGCAGTGTCCCATCTACTTCCTTAAGCTGGCAATAGTAAGCATGTGTTTGTTTTCAATTCATAATTTAATTTTTAAATTTATATTCGTATCAGAGCAATATATGGACACAGATAAAAACATTTTTTTAAAGGTTTAATGAAGAAAATACCAGTTCCTCACTCCTTAGTTATTTTCCTATTTTCAACTCTTTTGACTTTTCCTTCTGCTTTTTAGGTATACATTCTTAAAAGTATGCATATACTGAAATGTGTTAGTGTATTGATTGTAGACGTTATCTATTGACTTGCAATTATACTTGGTAGATTAATAGTTAGCTCTGTCCAGTAGAGAAGACCATAATCTGAGACCAAGCCACAGAGTTTTGCCTACACAGAGCCAGCATATTCTCAAAGGGGTCAAGCCTGTGACTTTCCCTGTGTTAGCCCCTGACTCTCTATAACTCAACAAACTGATTTCTTAGCTTAACTGATATGACCATTGACTTAAGTCTTGGGGCTGTCTGTAGAGTCCACTGTAATGCTTGCTTCTCTTCAGTTGATGCCTATGTTTAAATATTAGTTTGAGATTAATATCTTATATTTGCATTTATTAGATGCAATAATCTTGCATTAAAATCTTGGCAAACACTATATGTAGTCATCATCCACGTACCTCTTATGCATTCACTCCTATGAACTTTTGGAAAATGCCAGTGCTATTTCCCGTTTGGAAATACATGGGAATACAAATTATGCAGAAATAACATCTGTAAAGCATAGTTTTTCCTTTGAAACTTCTCAAGAAAATATTGTAGCCATATCAATATTAAACAAAATTAAACATAACTTTCAGAACAATTCGGTACATTTCCGAGAAGACTTGTGAAGGTTAGTTTTTATCTTTTGTCATTCAGGTACAACTTCATACCTCAAGGGGAAATGGTGTCAAATGTAAGCCATGTTTGTCCTAGACATGTTCATTTAGTCAGAAGAGGTCAAAGGCTATGAAATGTCCAACAGGTTTCCCTCTTATATCTTGGCCAAGAATGTACAACAAAGATAGAGATAAGGTTAAGAAAGCAAAAGCAGGTGTGGTCTAATCCTAGGTGATCTGTGCTTAGGAAGAATGTTTTAATTGTTAAAATGCAGAGCCTGGTAATGCTTCCTATCACTGTGTGGTCAGATTATTAACAGTGGTGCTGTCATCAGCAACATCATTATTGTGTCTGACCATGTGTGTGCATGCCTCTTAGTGACTCAGAGTGATATCATCAGTGTAGGCCAGGGGGATACTGGCAAAGAGAAAGACTGAATCCAGTAGAGCAAGAGACAAAGAAAGTTGACTTTGAGTCAACATTCATGTCTACAGGAGCTAAACTGGAGAAAGCCCGGAATGTTTCCATGGCCAAAGCCAAACAAATAGAATTTTTATGAAAGTAAAATCTTTATTAAATAAATGGACTTCTATGTAAATTTTAAATGGAGAAAAACAAGTTTAATGAAATAAAATATGTTGCATTGCCCAACATATTTTCGTAAGTCAATGTTTGGATGAAGTGATTTCTGGGTTTCTTCAGGTATGGTTTTGAAGTATGATGTTTATCACCTGGCATGTCTTTGTCTATTACTTTCTTGGTAGGCTTTTGAATGGAATAGGGACAGACATTACTCAGAATTAGGAGAAAGATTGTTTTCCAGTAACAAATCTTTATTTTACGTCTACTTTGCTCCAAATCTTGTTGTTGTTTTGTTTGTGTGTATGTGTGTGTGCATGTAACAATACAATAAAAAAAATCTTAGGATATTTATCAGCAGACTATATGGACTTACAGATCTAGAGAGAAATTCAGATTTCTCAGAGCTTGAAGGTGCCTTACAAAAAGATGGGTTGTAAACAATGGACTTGCTTTTCTGATGTGTGAAACAGCCATGGAAAGTGCATTCCTTTCAGAGTTGGAGCATTTAAACAACTTCAAATCATTGTTTTTCAGTCAACGAAATCACATTTTATAAACAAGAGTACATTTGTTACATGTGTGTAAGTTGATTACATTCATAAAAGAGCTCATGACTCGCTATTTTATCATTATTGTTTTTATTTGTTTGTTTATAATACATATTTATATAACATGACAACCTTTCATTTATCCAGAACAAATTAATTGAGTAAATTTTGAATATAACTTACCATATGTTTGAATGGAAAAGAATGAAAATTTTGTACTGCAAAATAAGAGACAATTCTTCTTACACCTGGAATCTGATATGAATAAAAGAAAAAAATGTTAATTTGACTTATAGGTAAGCATTTCCTCTGTATTAAATGACTTATCTCTATATCTTTTCAGTCCTATCACCATTTCAAGTATTATAGTTACTTTTCCCATATTTTTTTTAATCTAAGTGAAGTTTTAAAAATTTATTCTGATGCCCAGCATGATGTAACACTGAGTGCTGAATTATAAACCAAAAGACCAGCAGCCACTATGGAGAGCAGTATGGAGGTTCCTTAAAAAACTACAAATAGAATTACCTTATGATCCTGCAATCCCACTCCTGGGCATATATCCATAAAAGACAAAAATTCTAATTAGAAAGATACATACACCCCAATGTTCATAGCAGGACTATTTGTAATAGCCAAGACATAGAAGCAAGCTTAGTGTCCCTTAACAGATGAATGGATAAAGAAGATGTAGTATATATATACAATGGAATATTACTCATCCATAAAAATGAATGAAAGCATGCCGTTTGCATCAACATGGATGGAACTAGAAATTATCATATTAAGTGAAGTAAATCAGAGAGAGAAAGACAAATATCATATGATACCACTTGTATGTGAAATCTAAAAAAATGATACAAATGAACTTATTTACAAAACTGAAATATACTCACAGACATGGAAAACAATTTTATGGTTACCAAAGGGGAAGGGTAGGGAGGGATAAATTAATAGATAACACTACTAAATATAAAATAGATAGACAAGGACCTACTGTATGGCACAGTGAACTATATTCAATATCTTATAATAACCTATAATGGAAAAGAATCTGAAAATGAGTATATATATATATACGTATAACTGAATCACTTTGTTGTACACCTGAAACTAACACAACACTGTAAATCAACTGTACTTCAGTTAAAAAACAAATCAAGAGACCAGCCCTGGGACTCTAACTTGGCCACAGATTTGCTGTGTAGTTTTAAATCTAATCAAGTGATCTCTTTAGGTGTCAGTACCTGCACCTGGAGGAATCTATGGGGGATTGAATATAACAGTGCCTAAGGCTCCCCTTGGTTTCTACATTAAGTAAAGGCCTTTGGTCAGACTTGGTATGCACTTTACCTTGGCCATCAGAAGTTTGCCCTGGTCTTACCTCAGAACAGTACTATGCAAGGAAAGACGCTACACTATATTCTCCTTCCCCAGAATCAAACTGTTTTCAAATTCACTTGGAGCTGGGAATGAAGAGCTCACTCCACAGGCGCATCTGTTTTCTATTTGGAAAACAGATCTGGGGAGGCCATTCTAATCAGGCTTGTGCACCTTCCTTTGAACTTGACAGCTCAGTAAACAAAACAATACCTCCAAACTATTCCAAACACCAGCATGAGCTGCCATCCTTGATAAGTTAGTGTGTGAATCTCTCTTTCCTTTTTGCTTTTATTGGAAGTGACATATAGTATTTCTGCATCAAATTAAATCTGGCCCACATGGAGCTCTTTTATACAGAAAATGCGAGAACATGGGTTTTTGGCAGATGTAAGGTAAATATAGAACCTCTGATGGTGTTTGGGTGCTATGAAGCTTATTCCCTGCCACAGACCAGCAATGACTACATCGTTCACAAGTGGTGAGGCTGTGACAAAGTTGTGCAATTCCTCCAAAAGTTGTGGTATTAAAATTTATACTAATCACCCCACTGCCAATTTTATTCATGTCTACATATCTATCTAATTGTGTTAACTTTTATGGACTTTTTTTACTCCTTTCCATTTTCCATTCCCCCCCCCCCTTTTTCTTTTTTTCGTTACTATGGAAAAGATTGGCTCATTAGTTTGGGTGGAGGAAGAAACGATGACAGTCAGCCTTGAGTCTGAAATGTGTTCTGAGGTCTGGGAAAGTGGGGGTTGAAAGAATTCTGAGCTCAATTAAGTATTCAGCGGTTTAAGTGAAACTATGCTAACCTGAATCTCATGAATTGACAGGACATGAATTGAAGACAAGTTAGTTCTTTATGGGGCAACAGACTTACTACCCCTGGCAGTGAAAATATGACTAGTTGTATTTTGTTCACAACTTGGTAAAAATGTTATATTATAAGTTGAAGCATAAGACTACTTAGCTTACATTCCCCATTCACTGGTATGTGATATTCAATCAACAGGAAATTAATGAGGGCCTACTATGTGCCAGGCACTTTGCAGATGTTAGGGAAATAAATATAGCTCAAAATTGACTGGAATTCTGGGAGTTATATAGAGTTTAGGTGTTACTAAATTTCTGGTGGTTTCCAGATAACAATTAACCTCTGAGGTTATCTGTGAAGGCCATTCTGATGACTTCTCTATTATATGCAGAGAGAGAACTCAATTCTTGGCATACATAGGTCCATCCCACATTTTGAAAATTAAGTGAGGTCCCCTGGAATGTTCTAGGAACCCAGTATTGATATTTGCTAATGAATCTAGCATTCAAATCTTTTCATGAGTCTTAAGAGTCATGGTTTCAAAGGCTTTTCACCTATGATTAAAGAAGAGGCAATTTTGAGGAAAACAAAAACAACAGCAAATTAGATCTAGGTGGAATCACTCAGAGTTTGCAGTTCATGGAAGGTTCTTGGATCCTGTTTGTAGGTGATCAGGAGACCAGGAACACCATGCTTTAAGGAAAGCTAGGTCAAATTCTTATAAACCTAAATAATTCATTTACAAACATATTTTCTATTTTTCCTTTTGTTCATTTTAATAAGTTGTATACCTCTGGATATATATTCACTTCCCATCAATTTTAAAATTTACTAGCATGAGGGACTTCCCTGGTGGTGCAGTCGTTAATAATCTGTCTGTCAGTGCAGGGGACACGGGTTCGATCCCTGGTCTGGGAAGATCCCATAAGCCACGGAGCAACTAAGCCCATGCGCCACAACTACTGAGCCTGCACTCTAGAGGCCGTGAGCCACAACTACTGAAGCCCGCGTGCCTAGAGCCCTTACTCCACAACAACAGAAGCCACTGCAATGAGATGCCCGCACACTGCAACAAAGAGTAGCCCCTGCTCGCCGCGACTAGAGAAAGCTACACAGCAACAAAGACCCAACGCAGCCAAAAAAAAAAAAAAAAAATGGCTATATTAAGAATTAAAAGAAAAAATTTACTAGCATGAAATTATTATATCCTTATTATTTTATTAATGTCTTAGGATCTTTAGTGAAGTTCCCTTTTCATTACTGACATTAATTATTTGTTATTAAAATTTAATTTTAATTAAATTATTTGCCTTTTCTCTCCTTCCTTTCCTCTGTCCCTTTCCGGTTCTCTCTCTCTTGCTCTCTCTCTCTCTCCATCAGTCTCTTCAGGAGGATACTTTATTACTCTTTTTAAAGAGTCACCACTTAGCTTTGTATTTCCATTGTTTTAATTAATTTATATTTTTATGCTTATTATTTCCTTTTTCTATTTTCTTTGTGTTCACTATGTTGGTTTTTTTTCCAACTTCTTGACATGGTCACTTAGATTATTGACTTCTAGCCATTCTTCTTTTCTAATATATACATTTAAGGCTATGAATTTCCCTTTAAGCACAATTTTAGTTACAGCTTATAAGTTTTGATATACAACATTTTCATTTTAATTCAGTTCAAAATATTTTCTTTTTCTTTTCCTTTTTTTAATAGATCTTTATTGGAGTATAATTGCTTCACAATACTGTGTTAGTTTCTGTTGCACAACAAAGCAAATCAGCCATATGCATACACATGTCCCCGTATCCCTTCCCTCTTGAGCCTCCCTTCAAAATATTTTCTAATTTTCATTGTTTCTTTTTGACCTGTGGGTTACTTAGAGGTGTACTGCTTACTTTCAAAATAGAGACTTTCTACTTATCTTTTTATGATCTCTAGCTTAATTCCACTGTGATTAGAGTATATCCTCTATATTATTTCAATTCTTTGAAATTTGATGAGATTTCCTATATATCCCAACTTATATCATTTTGGAAATGCCTGTAAACATTTGAGAAAGATGTGATTTCTGCAGTTTGGGAGTGCAGTGTTCTAAAAGTGAGGTCAGTCTTGCTAATCATGTTGTATATGTGTGCTCTCTACATTCTAATTATTTGGTCTGCTTGTCAACTAAGAGTTTTTATTATAAACTTCTGCCATTTACATCAAATACTATTTGTACATCTATTGAAATGTTATATTACTTTCTCATCTATTCCATTAATGTGGTAAATTATATATATTGATTTTTAAATGTCAAATTAACTTTACATTTTAGTATTGATGATTTGTCTTTCTTTAAAAAACGTGTCTCTGAATTTGTTTACTCGTATTTTGTGCCTCTTGAATTTATGGCTTGAGGTCTTTTGTCACTTTGGAAAACTCCTAGCTATTATCTTTCAAATACTGTTCTGTCACATTCTCTCCTTCTCTTTTGGGATTCCAAATACTTGTATGTTAGAACCTTTTAATAACTCATATGATTTTTACTTTCTTTACTCTACATTTCATTAATTTTTCCTTTCAAGTGTCATTATGTGTATTTCTTCCTGATCTATGTTCAATTTCATTAATTCTCTCTTCAGCTTTTAGCAATATTACTAAAAGCATTATGTTCTTAATATCTGTTATTGTATATTTTAAGTTCTATAGTTGAAACTAACACACAATTGTAAAGCAGTTATACTCCAATAAAGATGTTAAAAAATAAATAAATTAATTAAAATAAATCCTGTTCTATTCCAAAATTTTTCTTCCTGTCTTTTAAAAAAATTTCTTGAGTATTTCACTAATAATTAATTTCATGTCTGACATCTTCATATTCAAGATATCCTGTGGGTCTGTTTCTGTTATCTATTTCCTCTCATTTTTTGGTCATCTTTTTTTTTGGTCATCTTATCTTTGGTATCCTTGCTTAGTTTTTGTTTTTGTTTCTGAATGCAAGATATTGTGTTTGATAAATTTTAGAGGTGTTTTGGAGTCCTGGCTGATTTTTGTCTTTCTCCAGAGAGGATTTCTCTTTGTTTCTGGTACACAGCTAAATTAGTCATGAACAATTCCTATATCACTTTTTCTTTTTTTAACATCTTTACTGGAGTATAATTGTTTTACAATGGTGTGTTAGTTTCTGCTTTATAACAAAGTCAATTAGTTATACATATACATATGTCTCCAGATCTCTTCACTCTTGCATCTCCCTCCCTCCCACCCTCCCTATCCCACCCCTCTAGGTGGTCACAAAGCACCAAGCTGATCTCCCTGTGCTATGCGGCTGCTTCCCACTAGCTCTCTATTTTACGTTTGGTAGTGTATATATGTCCATGCCACTCTCTCACTTTGTCCCAGCTTACCCTTCCTCCTCCCCGTGTTACTATATGGTATTTGTTTTTCCCTTTCTGATTTACTTCGCTTTGTATGACAGAATCTAGGTCCATCCACCTCACTACAAATAATTAAATTTCGTTTCTTTTTATGACTGAGTAATATTCCATTGTATATATGTGCCACATCTTCTTTATGCATTCATCTGTTGATGGACACTTAGGTTGCTTCTATGTCCTGGCTATTGTAAATAGTGCTGCAATGAACATTGTGGTACATGTTTCTTTTTGAATTATGGTTTTCTCAGGATATATGCCCAGTAATGGGATTGCTGGGTCATATGGTAGTTCTATTTGTAGTTTTTTAAGGAATCTCCATACTGTTCTCCATATTGGCTGTATCAATTTACATTCCCACCAACAGTGCAAGAGGGTCCCCTTTTCTCCACACCCTCTCCGGCATTTATTGTTTCTAGATTTTTTGATGATGGCCATTCTGACCAGTGTGAGATAATATCTCATTGTAGTTTTGATTTGCATTTCTTTAATGATTATTGATGTTGAGCATTCTTTCATGTGTTTGTTGGCAATCTGTATATCTTCTTTGGAGAAATATCTATTTAGGTCTTCTGCCCATTTTTGGATTGGATTGTTTGTTTTTTTGATATTGAGCTGCAGTAGGTGCTTGTACATTTTGGAGATTAATCCTTTGTCAGTTGCTTCTTTTGCAAATATTTTCTCCCATTCTGAGGGTTGTCTTTTTGTCTTGTTTATGGTTTCCTTTTCTGTGCAAAAGCTTTTAAGTTTCATTAGGTCCCATTTGTTTATTATTGTTTTTATTTCCATTTCTCTAGGAGGTGGTTCAAAAAGGATCTTGTTGTGATTTATGTCATAGAGTCTTCTGCCTATTTTTTCCTCTAAGAGTTTTATAGTGTCTGGCCTTACATTTAAGTCTTTAATCCATTTTGAGTTAATTTTTGTGTATGGTGTTAGGGAGTGTTCTAATTTCATTCTTTTACATGTAGCTGTCCAGTTTTCCCAGCACCACTTATTGAAGAGGTTGTCTTTTCTCCAGTGTATATTCTTGCCTCCTGTATCAAAGATAAGGTGACCATATGTGTTTGGGTTTATCTCTAGGCTTTCTATCCTGTTCCATTGATCTATATTTCTGTTTTTGTGCCAGTACCCTACTGTCTTGATGACCATAGCTTTGTAGTATAGTCCAAAGTCAGGGAGCCTGATTCCTCCAGCTCCGTTTTTCTTTCTCAAGATTGCTTTTGCTATTCGGGGTCTTTTGTGTTTCCATACAAATTGTTAATTTTTTGTTCTTGTTCTGTGAAAAATGCCAGTGGTAGTTTGATAGGGACAATCCTATATCACTTTAATCCAATTGGGAATTGAGATGGTTTGAATCTGGATTCAGTCTCTGTGAGGTTTGGGCTACTTCTACTTCATCTTTTTCTTTAGGTGTGGTCTTTGAGGTACCAACCAGAAGACAGGGTGTTTACCAAGGATCTTCTTCCTTGGTGTGCAAGGTACTCCCGTTTTTGTCCTCCTAACAATATAAATCTAGCAAAATCTCTGAAAGCTGTAGCTTTTCAGCTCCTCTTCTTCCACTTTCAAAATGAGCAAAAGCCTTGAGGGGAAAAGTGGAAACCATATGCCTGGATCATGTCTCTGGACTGTCCTCTGTTTTATGGATTATGCACCCTCTAAATAACTCTCCAATGCCTTTAAATAGATTTGAAACTAGCTTGTTCAGCTCTTCCTGTTGTTTTCAAGGATGTAGAAATGGGTCAAAAGTACTTAATCCATTTTTGCCTGGAGCTAAATCCGAATCTGATATCTTAATTCAATGTACCTATTCTCTCTCACACAGTCTTCTCTATTTTAGGAAGTGTACTGAATTCCTCAAGCATGAAATGTAGGAATCATCCTTAATTTGTCACTTTCTCCTAAGTCTCCTAATCTCCTAATTCATGAGTGTACCCGGCCAATTCTTCCACTGTGTTCTCTGCCTCCATGGCTACCAGCAAGTCCAACTCACCTTTCTCTCTCGGCTACTTTATTGAAATAACCTTTATACCAGTCTCCTTACTACTAGTCTTTTTTCCCAAAGAAGCACAAGTTATCTTCCAGTAAATGACCTCCTCCTCTTTAATGTAAATGACCTTAGAGCATCTTGAATTTAGAACAAAATCCACTCTGTAGCATAGCTGCCAAGATCTTCCACAATCTGGCCTCTGACTATTGTCCAATCTCTTCTCACACACCCGTTTCCTCCTTTAAGCTACATGTCAGCTACAATGGCCTTTTACATTTCTTAAACAAAATTTCGTAACATGTAATTTCTTTCTTTACAATTTCTCAAACACACAAAGCTGTTCCTCCCCCTTTCCCCATGCACAAACCATCACAGGGTCTTGGTACAAGCTGTTTCCCCTTCACTCTCTGTGAGCTGAGTTCTTTTCATCCTTTGGGTAATCACCTAAAGACCACATTAGTGAGGTTGCTCACATTATGTGATATAGATATCATGCCATAAAAATGTAGAGGAAAGGTAAATAGAAGTGAGGAAATAAGTAGTCAGGGAAAGATCTGGGGGAATGTAAACTGGAACATAAAATGTACATAAGCATAGCACTGATGCCAAGCTTTGAGAAGGAGCCAATACGAGCAATAATAGTAAACATGCTTGGAGAGGTAGGGTGTATCATGTTATGAAGAAACTTGGGAGGAATGCAGAAGAATTTAAATTTGACATATAGGACAAGTAAAAGAGGAGAAGGGGAAGGTTGATAGGATGAAAGCATAGGTTAAAGAAGATTAGGCTGCCAGTAGTGTGTAGGTGGCCTAGAGGTTAGGAGAAATCAGTAAGGTCAACATAGAGGCTGCTCTTGTAATCCAGGTGTGAGGTGATGAGGGGCTGGAGGAGAGTGATAGCAATCAAGATGGAGAGGGTATGGATTTCAAAGACAATTTGGCAGGACTTGTTGACAGATGTTGGATATGAGGAATTAAGAGGACAAAGTTGTCAAAGATGTCCCCAAGACTTAGTGCTTGGAAGACTAGTAATTGGGGAAGTGAGAGGGAGAGATAGTAAATTCATTATATTTATATGTTGATTTAACGATGAAAACAAATTATTTAAGAGAAGAATTGCCCTAGAAGAAGTGTACAATGAAGTTGTTGTGTCTTCAAAGGAGAGGATAAACCTAAAGGTGTGGTCATAGACACCAGTGTCACAGAAGCAAATAAATGCCTCTCAAGGGCCCCTCTTCCACTCAAAGAATCAGCAGCCAGACAGAGTGAAACCACAGTGTCTGGCCTTAGAGAGCGGGCTGTAAGGCCAAAAAATCTCACCGTGCTCATCTGTTTCTTAACTTTCTTTTTCTGTGAGAAGATAGCAAAGACTTTGCTGACCATGACAGAGATAAGGGGATGTCATATTTGGAATCCTCTTGCCATGGTTTTGTAACATATTAGGCTTATAAAGCCCTATGTGTGTTTTTGTCCCAAGTCCTTTTCTTATTTTTTAAACCCATATGTATTTTGGAGTCAATTTAATCCATATGTTTCTGATTAATTTATGCTGAGCTCATCAAATTGTTGTTTTAAGAAGAAAAGCTTATAAAAAAACAAAGTCATGCTTCACCAGCCACTGATGAAATCAACTCCAGAAGACTGTAGCTTAGTCAGAAAATCAGACAGGCTAGGGGTCCAAAGGGTTCCAAAATTTGGAAACTCATTGTTATGACCCCAGTGAAACCGAGCATGTTCAACACTTGGGGGAAAAAAATCCTAGTTTCTTGTTTTCTTACATGTGCTTATTTTTGATTTCTGGATGTATTGATTTGTTCTATGGATTAACTATGATTTCTTTACTTAGTTGTTCAGCCAGCTTCCAGTTGCTATTCATACAGCCAAGTGAGGTGGAAGCTGGGGAGATGTTATAAAATGATGTCTATTTTCACGGCGGGCATATGTGATTGTGTTTTTGTCAGTTGAAAGACATCTTTGCAGTATAGGCCATAGAAGTTTAATAGAAAAATCTATATATTTTGCCTACTTGGGTAATATTGGTGGAATTATGAGTACGTCTCTGTCATTGTATTTAAGGTTTACAAAGCAATGGTTTTAAAATTAATTCATTGTTTCAGATTACTTGTATCTCAGCAAAATCCTAAAAAAAGTAATAAAAACTGAGTGCATTCCAGAGTTAGAGTTTACATAATTTTTCTGATACCAGAACATTTGCATGGAAATCATAAATAAACTTCAACAAAATACAATCTTATCTACTTTATTTGAACATCTGTGTACTATCACTAATAATTTACGATTAACTTCACTTCTTTACATTTCCTTCTCTGTCCTCTTTGCAAATGTAATTTCATCTGCTTCCTCCCTCAATGTTGGTTTTAGCCTTATCTTTCTTCTTATTTTATTCCTCACACACCTTTTGGGTGATCACAGCCACTCCAAGGTTTGATGGTCATCCATGAACTAAAGACATCCAAATTTATATTGAGACTTCAAGTCACTCCCTCATGTTCTAGACTGATGTATCCAAAAATTTCATTTAAATGTCCAATGGAGTAAAAGGATAGACACACCCCAAAGAGAACTCAATTTTATTTCTCAATTTCCTCTTTCTTCATCTCCTCCTTGTTCTATAATCTCTATTCTGGTTTATGCAGCCAGCATCTACCTTATGACCCACACCGAGAACATAGGTGTCAACCAAGATTCTTCCCTCCTGCTCACTACCAGCACCTAATCAGGCACAAACCTTCCAACTCTACCTTTTAAATGACTTTTACATTTTTCTCTTGTCTCCATTTCTGCTGCCACTGCTAGGAGGCAAGAGTCTCCCAGTTACTACAATTTTTTCTCATCTTGCTCCTCCCCTATAAAATCTTACTGCTGTCACTGCTGTCATTTCAAAATTAAAAATACGATCTTTTTGCTCAAGTGCTTCAAGTTTTTAATATTCCCTATTTTCTACATGATGAAATCCAGACCATCAAGCATTGTCTCTAAGATACAACATGATCTTACCCCATTAACCCATTAAAGCTCATTTGCTTTCACTTTCACCCCCTCAAATCAAATTCAGCCATACTGGATTTCAAGTTCAAGTTCATTTTCTTATTTAGCTGCATGCTCTTACCCCATAAGGACACTTTTGCTTGAAATATTCATTCTACACTCTGCATGTATCACTCCTATTTATCCTTTAGGTCTAGGTTTAAATATAACTTCTTCCAAAAAGCACTCTCTTACTTCCCTTATGCCCATATTCTGTAGGACCCTATCCTTTTGTGTCATAATATTCAGAATACTTGATTTCATTTTAATTGCTTGTTTAATCATAAGCTTGTTTAATCATAAACCCCACAAGAATATAAGCTCTTTGAAAGCAAGTTTCTTGTCATTTTTACTTACCACAGAACCTCCAACTTCTAGCATAGTCAACACCTGGCACATAATATGTTTTCAATAAATATTTGTTGAACAGATGAGTGAAAAGGTTTTCATATCTCTGTATTTTCACACGCATGATTTCTTCTGTCTTGAATGTCTCTCTTTGTCTTGTTTGATCAGTCAGTTCCTACCTTTGCTTTGACAATTTATTAACATCCCACAGAACTAGTTTCTACAATACACACTCTGGGAAATCCTGATGTAGTACATCTCTCTCCTTTGACAAAAAGGACACTGAAACCTAGGGAAGTAAAGTGACTTAGTGAAGGTCAGATAGCTGTCAGTAAAGAGGAACCAGAATGCAAGTGTATTCCCTAACATGACATGTTTTTCTAGCCAACGATAACTCATTTTCATTTTTAAAATAAGAGTCCTGTCATTTTTCTTGATGACATCAACTCACTTCTTCATTTGCTAATTGCCAACAAGGACACATTTTATTAGTCCACTTCTGGTTCATTCAATAACAAAAGAAAGCTCAAATCAGAAGGGATGAGTACTTTTATACCATTGACAATGGGAGAATGAAAACATTAACAAAAGAATCAAGTGGGCTTCACTCTCTGAGTAAATTTTTCCACAGTAATAAAATGATAAGTGCTACACATCATCAGAATCTGGAGTCTCTCCTTGGGAATTTGGTGTTTATTTTAACCAACACTTTTTAAAAAATATGTTGCTCCTCCCTAAAGATGTAAAATTTCACTATTTATTAAGTCTTCTTGGCTCAGTTGAGGATTGTAGCATTCACATTCTCACATGCAAAATATTTCCTAATCACAGCAAACGTTTCACATCTGCTCTGGGTAACTGGCCAAAAACCAAGAAATACAGGCATTCTTAGAGGAGCTTTGTTGATCCCCAGCCAGTCTCCTTGACATTGGAGAAGAACTACAGCGAAAGGGACTCCTCCTCCCTCCACCCTCTTTCTTCTCCCCAAGTATTTCTTCTTTTGGTTACTTGATGACACCGTCTGCATGGAAAGCACAGTCCGCTATGCTAATATCCAGGAACTGGGCCAGAGTTCCAGTTGTGTTTTTAGTTCTGTCTACTCTTTCTACACCCATTGGAAAGCCAAGAACAGATCTGTGTCACTTCCAACTCCTTTTTGGCTACCCTGGTCTCACTTTTACCACATGGAAATTCTCTACCCATTCTAATCAAACTTAACTCAAACGCTTAATAAACACTCAAAGTGGTGATTTACAAAGCTCCAACTAATAGCATATTCATTTCCTTGTTCTGCTCTTATTTCTAGGTAGTATATTCTATAGTAGTGTCAACTTCCTAGTCCCATTCTATTATGTTTTTGGCTAACCTATCAGAGCAAATGAGAAGAGATTCTTGTCTGTCTCCAGAGGGAAGAGGAATGGAGTTTTCTCCCAAATGATTCACATTGGAAATGATTTTGTGTGTTTTCATCTTGATCCAACTTCTCCTTATTGGAAACTGAAGTTCATAGTGGATGCCATAGTTTGTGGGCCATTTTCATAACTATCACCTGGTTTCCAAGCATAACTGTAAGCAGTGAAATGAGAACATTGCTCAGAAAGTCTTAGATGGAGGTGAAGCACTGAAGCAGAAGGGAAGAGTTTAATACAGAACATATTTGGTAGCAAGTGACAGAAAACCTAACCCAGACTGGCTGAAAACCTAACTCAGAATGAAGCCAAAAAGAAGATGCACTGGTTTAGAACTGAAAAGATCAGAGGCAGGTTGGCTTCAGGCATGACTGGTCTAAGGACCGACAAGGCCATCAGTATTAGGTCTCCCACGATTACTTCTGTTTTCTTCTGCCTTGGCTCCATTCTCCAACAGACTGTCCCTCCAAGGCAAGTTGGCTTCCAGCACCTCCATGTGTACGTTTCATCACTTCAGTTACCTCAGTAGAAAAGAAAGTTCTTCTTACAGGATTTTTTTCAGCAAAAGTGGTGAAAGGAACTTTGATTGCACTGATTTGAGCCACATGGTTTGCCTGAACCAATAATAGTGGCTGCGTGTGGAAGATGCTGATTGGCCGGACCTAGGTCATATGCCTTCTCCAAGTCACATGGAATAAGAATAAGGTTGAGATGGTTTCACACAAGATTATCAGATTCTTGTTACCATAATAAAGGGGGAAATATGTACTTGGCAGAATAAGATGACTCATTTCCACTAAGGTATCATACAAGGCTCTACTGAGACATATGACCAAGATTTTGAAAAAATGAACAAACCCTAGAGGGAGAAAAATGAATAAAAATATCTTGAGGGAAAGACTTAAAATCCTTTCATGTGACTGTTGTCATTGAAGACAAATCTGATCACTTAATGATGATACAATTGCAAACCCAGAGACCCTTGGAGGAGACACCAGAAGCTGATCATTGCTTGGCAGTGAGATGACTGTATTCACAGGTGGGTTTTAGGGGAGTGGAGTCATGTCTGTGGACAGAGATATAGTCTGGCATCACCTGTGAGAACAAAGCAGAATAATGACTGGCCTATTTCAAAGGAAAACCACCTTTATTTCCTTTATTTATTTTTAGTTGTGCAAAAGGCACACCTGGGGATTTCCAAGGGGATATGGTGAGAGCCAAGTGACTATTAATGTGTTTCCTGAGACTATGTGACTGCCTCTGCCTAGGTCATCAGGAAATCGCAACCTCTTTCCCCCTATTAGGGAGGACAGGGTTGGGGGAAGGGCAGGGTCTAGTAGTGGGATACCTTTGGAGTGTGTTTCACCTCTCCTCCACCCTCTTGTATTTTTTTTTTTTTTTTTTTTTGCGGTACGCGGGCCTCTCACTGTTGTGGCCTCTGCCGTTGCGGAGCACAGGCTCCGGACGCACAGGCTCAGCAGCCATGGCTCACGCGCCCAGCCGCTCCGCGGCATGTGGGATCTTCCCGGACCGGGGCACGAACCTGTGTCCCCTGCATCGGCAGGTGGACTCTCAACCACTGCGCCACCAGGGAAGCCCCACCCTCTAGTCTTTGTGTAAGAGGGCAAAGTGGATAAAATGGATTAAAAATAAAACAGTGAGAGGCCCTGGGAAGGCACTATCTGGCATAAGTGTGGGAGTGTCTTTGGAGGTCATGCTGGTTGGGTCTACAGTGGCTGCTGCCCAACTCTGGGTTCATGTGAGGAACTAACACCATGTCTGTGAATTTTGGGAACTTTAGCCACAGCTGGAAATGCAGCCTTTTCTCCACTCCCTTGTTCCCTCCCAGACTCCCTGCTCCTGGAACTTTGGGCATTTTTTTTGCCGTCTTTGGACTGAAGGGCAAACTCACTCCCAAGTAGCTAGATGACATTTTTTTCCTTGAGTAGTAACTCAAGGAAATTGGACATGACTAAATTTTTTCAAATCTGTAATGGAAGAAACGTCCCCAAATGCTCTCGAGGCTGTGAAGGGATGGAGGGAAGCATGAGCCCACATGTGCTAAAATGGCATCTGTTGTTATCATGGGAGACTTTCGTTGTAGGGAGGAACCCTGCACATAGACAGCACTTCACCCCAGAGGCTGCGTGACAAGGTGGCTCACTGTGTCTTTGGATGGAATGAGGAACCACTGGGTCTCTGCCAACATACCTTCCCCTTTTTCTCTGTTCCTTCCTTTGGCTGAGCCCAGGCTTGTCCCTAACTGCTTCCTTTGTTCCATTTCTTCTCTCTCATCTTCCCTCGGGCCTCTATGTCTGGAACAAGCTCTCCCTTGCAGTCTGCCAATCCAGCAGGCTCCTTTGCAGAACTGCTCTCAATGCTTTATCTTTGAAGACATTGAGCTGCATCACTCCACTAAGGTCAGGGATGAGGGGAAAAAAGGAGGTTCAGAGCAAGCTTCAAATTAGGAGACAATGCAAATAATTATTTCTTAAGCTTTGGAGCCACTCACTTCCATACTATTTTACTCTGTTATTTAAGTGAGTTGTTTCTTTAAACTAATAACAAATTGTTGTTGTAGATTGGAATCTAGAAAGGTTACATAAAATCATCTTTTTTTATGTTTTAAAAAGACACCAGAGTCTGAGTCCCCAAACTCCTGGCCTGTCATTTCACATTCTATGTTCCCAATCTGGAGTATAAATGACAACTCTCATATGCTCCCCAGAACAGAATATGCCTGCTACCTGTCCATCCTGCTTTCAGTGGCTCCTGGTTCTACTTAGGATCCTTTTATTCATGGGCCAACCACCCAACCTGTCCTTGCTTATTTGAGGTGAACAAACTGATTCCTAACTGATCCAGCAAATAGCTAAAATTGCTTACATATATGCTTTCTGTAGGGGCATCAGTATTGCCTTTCAGTGTTTGCTCATTTTGTCATTAATTTCCTGGACTGGCAATTAAGGATTTTATTCTTATTTTCATTCTACTTGGTCCTCATGGCAGGAAATGGTATTCAATAACACTGTGAGGGCTTTTTAAACTTTCATTTAGAAATTTGTTTCTTTTTTCTTATGTAGTGGACGAGTAATTTGTGCTCAGCTTTAAGTAAACATAGTATTTTGTATAACCCTCTAACTTGCTCTATCTAGAGATATAGGGAGAAATGTGAGTCATGACATGTGAAAGAAACACTTTACATGTGTTATTTAAAATTCACAGGCTGGTGGAAAAATCGCTGAAACTTTGCAAAATTCGCTGTGTTTTCCCCTAGGTCAAAACACAATTATGTGCTTCCTGAGGTTTCAAATTTGAAAGTATATGGAGCTTCATAGTTTATCCAACACTTGGAATCAAGCAAATGATTATAAAGTAAGATTGAAATCTTAGTTTTACAGGTAAACACATGGAAATGAATCTCATGCTCTTAGCAATATTTATGCACTTACATGGAATCCATGGGGCAATCCCACCAGAACTGAAATAATTAAATCCTTTGCTTGTGTTATTTCACAGCTTTTTCTAGGCTTTGCCAAGAATAAAAATTGAGAAAATCATTAATAGATCAAGATGGTGATTTGAGGAGACCTGGGGGTAGATGTGTTTTAAACATAGAGACAAATTATGTAATGTGGATTGACTGGATGTAAAAGAAAGGGTGTCTACACTTCGACATGAAGGGGCAATTATCAGGAATAGTTCATTCTTTGCTTTACTGTTGGTGGACAAAATTTAAGAGTTATTTGTGAAATGGAGCAAATGAAAACCTAAGCTACATAGCAAGCGGTAAATAAATATTCCATAGGGCAGAGATTATTCAGAATGAAATATATAGTAGAAACACTATGTTTTGACTCATTTAAAACTTGTCTGGAGAAAGAAGGATGAGGAATAACATAAGGAACACTATTTCTTTGGTGATGAGTAAAGAGCTATGTGATTTTATGTTGTCCATAATTAAGTATTTGGAAAACAAGACTAAAAAAAAAAAGGTTCACTAATTCAAACACTTGGAGAATGCATTAACTCTTGGGAGGTTGATGTAATGGAAACCGATACACCCATCAGCCCTTGTGTGGAAGTGGAACAATGCCAAGAATGACTTGAGCATCATGGGAGTTGTCCCTGCTCCCCTAAATAAGGTTGTCCTTTCAGCTATCCCACTTCTAGAGGTATATCCAAAGAAAATGAAACTGTTATCTCAAAGAGATATCTATGCTCCCATGTTCGTTGCAGCATTACTCACAATAGTCAAGGTATGGAAACGACATGATGTTTAGCTATAGAAGATGTGAGGTACATACACACACATATACACACACATAAACACACAATGGACTACTATTCAGCCTTAAAAAAGAAGGAAATCCTGTTATTTGTGACAACATGGATGAACCTGAAGGGCATTATGCTAAGTTACATAAGTCAAGCACAGAAAGGCAAATACTGTATGATCTCACTTATATGTGGAATCCATAAAGCAGAACTCAGAGAAACAGAGTAGAGTGGTGGTTACCAGGGGCTGGGGGAGTGGGGGAAACAGGGCGAGGTTGATAAAGGGTATAAATTTTCAGCTCTAAGATGAATAAGGTCTGAGGATCTAATGGAAAACATTGTGTCTATAGTTGATAACACTGTATTATATACTTGAAATCTGCTAAGAGAATAGAATTGGAATGTTCTCACCAAAGGGGGAAAGAAAGGGTAACTATGTGAAATGAGGTTAATTAACTAGATGGGGGAATCCTTTTACAATGTATGCATATATTAAATCATCAAGTGCCACCATGGATATATCTGTTAACCTTTCTGTTCCTTAAGTTTCTATCTTTATTTTACCTTCCTGGCAAAGTTGCTGGGATGCTTCATGGTGCAGCTTTAACTACCTTACAATTTTATTTGTCAATTACACTTCAGTGAAGTTGGGGAAAAAATTCTATTTATCTTCACATAAGGTGGTTGAGTCTGGGAGGAAAGAAAGCAGGCATTAACTTGTGTGTCAGAAAAGCATTTTGATTCAAAGAAGAAGAAGGAGAAGGAGAAGAAGAAGGAGAGGAGAAGGAGAAGGAGAAGGAGAAGGAGAAGGAGAAGAAGAAGAAGAAGAAGAAGAAGAAGAAGAAGAAGAAGAAGAAGAAGAAGAAGAAGAAGAAGAAGAAGAAGAAGAAGAAGAAGAAGAAGAAGAAGAAGAAGAAGAAGGAGAAGAAGAAGAAGAAGGAGGAGGAGGAGGAGGAAGAAGAGGAGGAGGAGAAGGAGAAGAAGGGAGAGGGGAAGGGGAAGAGGAAGAGGATGAAGGAGAAAGACATGAAAGAAATAAAGAGAGGGAAAGAAAAAAGAGCAACTGGTTATTATTATTTTCTCTTTTAATGCTTATGCTTTCATCTTCAGAACTCTTATTTTGATCTGAATTGTTCCTTCTCATCAGGACTGCAGCTCTAGAAACAGTAACAGGTATGGGAAACAAGAGTATTAGAAAAATATCCCTTCAGGCGTCTCTGAAAATTATGCTACTTTGTTTATGTAAGTAAATAAATGAGTGAATGAATAAATGTCAAATTTCCAAGGGAAAGGTACACTACATTCATTCCTGCTTTCTCTGACAATACTCAGTTTTCCCAGAGGAAAATTAGAGACTCTCATTACAGAAACCCTACATCCGGGCTCCAGCTCCCATATTGTTAGAGTTAAGTTTATTCCCTTAGCAACAATGTGTCAGCCTAGAGCTGGCAACCTTATCTTTGTCCTTCTGTTGCCATGAAAACCACATTGGAGTTGACTTTAGCAGTCCTCGCCCAGTGAGCAGCAGTTCCAGTGAGGGTCTAGGGTGGAAAAATTACCTCTCTCCACAACTGATGCAAGTGAGATCTGAACTAAGGGCTAGAAAAACATTCTTAAGACATTTTAGTAATTATAATTTAGTCCAAAGGTACAGGTAGACATGTTTCTTGGATTGCTGGGGGATACCAAGGTGCTTCCAAACACATCATTTTAAAGAGATGTAAAGCACCATCAAGGTATTTCTCTTCTTCCTGAAACGGGGTTCTCACTAATGCTCTTAAAAACAACCTCATATTCCTCTTTGCCTACTGATTGCATTGTCTGCTCAATTTGACCTGGATGTATCCCTGTAATCCTAAAGGCATCTTCTTGTTACAGGCGATAATGCATGGCTCTCCTCTAGTGTACGAAGGTTGTGTTTCAGTGAGGAGATAGTCCATCCCCTGGCTTCCCCTTTAAGTTGTGCCTTCATCCTCTTCCTCTTCCCCTTCCCCTCTCCCTTCTTCTCCTTCTCCTCCTCCTCTTCCACCCAGTATCTTGGGACGTGATAAAGAGTAGGGACCATGAAGTTGGACTGCCTAGTTCAAATTCCAGTCCCACCACTTCACTGCTGTGCCACCATGGATATATCTGTTAATCTTCCTGGGCCTTAACTTTCTATCTGTAAAATAAAGAAAATAGCTGTATTTTACCTTCTTGGCAATGAAAGTTTCTAATTTTCCTCTGGGAAATTTGAGTATTGCCATAGAAAGCTGGAATGAATGTAGTGCACCTTTCCCTTGGAAATTTGACATTCAATCATTCATTCATTAATTCATGTATTTATATAAATAAAGTTTCTGGGAGGCTTCATGGTGTAGCCCAACTATGTCTATGAACTCTAGTTGTGGAAGCCCAGTATGCATGGAGCGTGTCTAGGATATTCCAAGAACAAAGCCAGGGAAACACTCCTTAGCCATTTCTCTGAAATACATCTTTTCTTGTCCCGGTCATTCCTGTAGCCTGTTCCAT
The DNA here is from genome assembly GCF_003031525.2 of Neophocaena asiaeorientalis asiaeorientalis. Lineage (NCBI taxonomy): Eukaryota > Metazoa > Chordata > Mammalia > Artiodactyla > Phocoenidae > Neophocaena > Neophocaena asiaeorientalis. The sequence goes on along the minus strand of NW_020185334.1, from coordinate 4,431,225 downwards.
ACTGGCCTCCTAGATAAAGCCAAGTGGTTCTGCTGACTGTTCATGGATATTAGTCATCCAATTGAACTACAGAGCTCACAAGTGCTGGTGAAGACTCACTGTCGTCATAGGTATTATCCTTATTGATGGACAAAAGTTTCCAGCAGTTTCAAATATCCCAATCCTTTTCTAACACTTATTTAAAATTAGGTCCAGAATGAGGAAGCAAAGGAGCAACAGATGCTTCAATTGCACATAATTATTTTTATTTAAAAAGCATGGAATATAGATGTCCTAATAACAAAGCATTCATCTGTTTCTAGAATATACCAGGGCACGTCTTGTAAGTATAATCTACCTGCACCAGTAATTATAAACAGGGGGAGCTTTTGAGCAAGTATCTACCAAAATGACTATTGTCTTTGCAACAATGCCTCCGCTAACTTTAAATGGCTTTGAAAAATTTATTCACTGGTCTTTCTTTCCATTAACTTATTAACTAAGACCCTTTAGCTCATGAATCATATCACTTATATTTGGAACTAGAAGAAAGTCATGCTATTTAAAATATAATTTATATCAAACAATGTAAAATAATTACTGTTCAAAAAATAACATAAATAGCAATTTCCAGTACTCTAGGTTCAGAAGGCTATCGAGCTTCTTGGCAAGTGTTTATAACCTCATAATAATCTATTGCCATCTATCAGGTACGTTTTCTAGATAACATATCCTAAAATCCTAAAATATCATTGGAAGCAAACTTGGAAATCATTTAGTCTTACCTCCCTTTGATGATTAAATTTCAAACCAGATACTTTTTTAGTTGACTGATTGACATGCTTTCTGCTCTTCTTTAAAAATAAACAGTTTTTTTTTCAAGCTCCTTTAAATCATCTTCTTCCCATATTTACTAAAAGCAGGCATGAAGTCAAAGGTCACTGTTCTGGGCAGATGCCTGTGGATATCAGGTTCCTAGGAACACCAAGCTACAGCTTTGGGGCTCAGATTCCTTGAGAGAGACCACATTTATTTCCGATTTCTTCAGCTCCTTGAGCTCAAACAAAAATCTTGTACTGAAGGCCTTTCTCTTTTGCGTGTAGTCTTCTTGAGTAATCCTTGTTATAGCAGGCCATTTCCATGCTTTCTTTTCTTCCAACCTTACTTACCCTGTCTTGTGGTTTAGAAATATTCTACATGACATAGTGATTCTTGTCATATTCTTTGGAGGACTAGTAGATCTCTACAGAATTTGGGGAATTGGGCAGAGCAGATATTTCAAAGGCAAATAACCATTGCAAATATCACTTCTTCCAGTTGCAAAGATGTCCCTTTAATCAGATGGTGGTGGGTACCTGAGAAGTCACTGCCCCTCCTTCTGTTAAAGCAGACCTTGGACTCAGAAATCCTTCCAACCTGACTTTGAAGCTGAGTTTCTTCATTTCCTAGATGCCTGATCTTAGACAGATGGTTTTACCCTTTTGACTCTGTTTTCCCCTCTGGGAAATGGGGACCAGGGTGACAGGTTCAATGGTTTTTGTGAGATTCCCCTGAGGTGATATAAAATATTCCGGGCTGTTGCTGAGTCTGGCACATAGGAGGCATTCTGCATCCTCAATGCCTTGGGACTGGGCTCATTTTAGAAGTCTTAAGAAATTTCTAAATGAATCCTATGATATTTGGCCTTGCTTGGGACACCAAATTAAAAACAGATCAGCCTCCTTCTCACCGTATGGGTGGGCTATCACTCCTCTGTATTCTGATTCTTTGTCATAGGAAAAGGGCATCTTGAATGTGGTGGGAAAGGCAAGCCCACACAGCGGAAAGGCAAAGACCACAAGATCCTCTTTATTACGTGGCATGTTTCTGTACCACAGATGTACACACAGATGTGGTCATCAACAGAGATAACTAGTTTACAAGCCCTCCCTGAAAACTCCTCACACTTCTTAGCAGAAAAGTGATTCTCAGCCAAGCTCTGCACTGAAGCTCAGCCTGTGATGAAAGCATTTCCAACTGTTCCACATTGCAAAGAATCAGAGAGAAGAAATGCCCCGCAGTGCCTTTCCAGCCAAGAAGCAAAACCAGGGATCATCTAAGAGGCTAAAAGCCTATTAAAACAAGTACGTACCGTAGCCTCTTCTTTCTGTGTTTGTCTGCCTGCCTGTCTTTCCCTCTTCCCTCTCTTCTTCTCTCCCTTCTCTCTTCCCTTCCTCTCCCCTGTGATTTTCATTCTTTCACTCCTTTCATTCTATTTCATTTCTTTTCCTTCTCCCTTCTTCATCTCTTTTTTTCCTAATGGAAAAATATCACTTTATGTCAGGGAAACGCTGGGCAACATCTGTTCACTGTTGGACATGTTAATGTGGGGAGGGCACATTCATTCAAATTGTGAACCCTATAACTACTTTATTAATTTTATTGGTGATCTGTGATGAAGTTGTTACCACAAATGTCTAAGGCAGGTATTTAGCATACAAAATATAGACTATGGTTAGAAAACAGAAAAAAAAAAACCCTGGGCTCAGCCCTGGTCTCTAGTCATCTCAATGATGACTTCCCTATTTGGCTTTCCAAATAGGGTAGTCCTGAGAAGTCAATGAAATAAATATGTGAAAACCATGTATCTGTAATAGATCAAGAACTATAGCTTGATTTAGGTCCTCTTCTTTAGAAGCAGAGACTGAGAAAGAGATTCAGATGCATGTGATTTGTTGGAGCAGGGCTCTCAGGAGAAGGGGTTGGGGTGAAGGAAGCAGGTACGGTCAGGGAGGGAGCCATGCTGGGATGTAGTCTCTTCTGGACTCTGGCTTTAGCCTGATCTAATAGAGGCTCTGGAGTGTGAATGACACCGTGCATCTGTTCCTCCCTTGAGGTGACGGGCTGGCATTTTGCATTCTTCATGTCAGCCAGTCATTGGCAGTGGGTATGGGAGGTGACCTCCTGGGCAAGTGGCTGCCGTTTTGCCAAGGGAAATTATCTGGAAAATGGGGCAATTGAGACATTAGTTATGATAGAAGAATAATTAGAATGAAATCCGTTTCAGTTTCTCCAAACAATGGGTCTACACAGAAGTTTATTAATTAAATATTTTGGCTAAAACTTTTGAGGGCACTTAACTGACATTTTTAAACATCCCACCTTAGTGGGATCGTACATGGACAGGATGAGGACTTACAGAAGATATTGTTCTGGTTTAGTTTTTAATGTGTAAGTCTTGGCCATGTCAATGTGTAAAAGGAGAAGCCAAAGAACAATGACAACAGCAATCAAAGCCTTAATTCAAACTACGCCCATGGCTATTTCATGAGCTCTACTGGTTTTTGCAGACCCAGGAGTTAATTCTTCTCATCAGCGCTCTTCTCTTGGGTTGTCTTGACAGCATTTCTATCTGTATGTTGTTACCTATGCTCACATAAAATCCTAGTTTTCTTTAACTGGAAGCACATTAAAGTTTGAGAAGCATTTATATGAGCACCCTCATTCTCTTTCCCATTAAATGCTAGTTTCTTCTGTTCCTCAAAACGATGAATCAACCTTTCTCCACTTTCTAATAGAATGTATAAGATTGTATGTATTCTCCTCTTAACAAAACAGGTACCTGTAATGTAGCTTTTCTATTTATCACTCTTCCCTTCAAATTCTATTAAACAGGAAAAATATAAATTAACCTTCTTATACACAAAAAATAATATCACATATTGTTTATTTTTCATATTTTACAATCTGTACATCTCTAAGGGAGAGGTAGGAGATTAGCCTTATAAAAAATGAAATTGATCCTATGGTTAATTAATATCCAATGTTAGCATAAGTGTTTCATCCCAATAATTTCAGATGTGCCTCCTTCCTATATAAAATAATTCATTTCCTTTGTCTTATTAAAATGTCCAAAAGACTGTTCTGATTTGGCTTGCTGCATAGTACAATTTATAGAATAAATAAATTACATTGTCCTGTGATTCAGAATTCTACCGTGGCAAAATAGCCATTGTCTTCTGTACATTAGGCAATAGCAATGCTGTAATTGTTTGGTTTTTTTTTTTTTTCCTTTGGTTCCAGAACGATCAGAGGCACTCCTTAACTATCTCTGGCTTATTCTCCCTACATAAGTGAAATGAGTTAATGACAAAGTAATGTTTAGAAAATTAAAATGATGACAAAAGCAAGAGCCAAGAGTATGCAATGGCTAAGGCTTTGTTTCTGTGGCTTGAGGGGGTGGGAGGCACCACCCTCTGAGGTGTCCCATGTGGGTCACCCAATGGACTTGCCAAGGACTAGGAGGGAAAAATAAGTTGGACAGCTCTCCTCTTGGGATAAGACCCAGAGTTCCATTATTTGTAGTGATAAAAATATGGGTGGGGATTAGGCTATGAAATTGAAAGGAAAAGGAAGAAAAAAGAATGGATTCGTGTGGAACAGAAGTAGAGTAGAGGGTGTTTTAAGTGTGATGACTCTTTGGCTTCCACTCCAGTTCATATTTCTTATCTTTATAAAGATCCAAGATCCACTTTTCTATTGGATAGTCCTACAAAATGCCTGCATACTAATAGAAAACTGAAATGTTTGAATAATACCTACACTTTTCTTCTTTGGCACAAAATATATTTGTATAATCAAAATTGTCACAAGTCATCTCAATGTCTGATGTGGCCTTAAAAACTTGAACTATTTTCTTTTTCTTTCTTCAGTGTTATGCTGAGATATAGAAGGAAAATATAAGTTCCTATGTCAGATCACAGGTCAATCTAGTTTTGATTCTTTCCTCCAGCATTATAAACTATGTCATGCTAAAAATGTAGCCATTATATAACTATGAAAACTGACCCCAGAGCGGTGAAGTTCATACTACTGGCACTCAGTGGGATAGAGCTTTGATCCTGGGCAATGCTAATAGAGAAACTACACTCATGAACATTGCTGCAAGCATTATAATAGGCCCCTAGCTTCCACCAGGTCTATCTTGTCCCCTCCAATCTTTTCTTCACCCTAAAGCAATCATGATCTATCCACGATGTGGATCTAGTTGTTTATCAACCCTGCTGCTGAAAATCCTTAGATACTGTCATAACTGTATGCTACAGATGTTAAAGTCCTAACCCCCAGTACCTGAAAATGTGATCTTGTTTGGAAATAAGATCATTGCAGATGTAATTTGTTAAGATGAGGTCATGAAGGTGGATCCTACTCCAATATGACTGGTATTTTTATAAAAAAGGGAAATTTGGACACAGATATACATATATAGTAAGAACACCATGTGAATACGAAGATAGCCTCTATAAGCCAAGGAGAGAGGCCTAAAACAGATCCTTCTCTTACAGCCCTTAGAAGGAACAGAACTTGCTGACACCTTGATTTCAGACTTCTAGCCTCCAGAACTGTGAGACAACAAACTTCTGTTGTTTAAGCCACCCCGTTTGTGTACTTTGTTTTAGCAGCCCCAGCAAACTAATACATATGTGTTTCTATTATTCTTAGGATGATGTTCAATATCCTATAAATGGAAGAAGAGGAGTAGCATATAAAACCAAAGAGCAAATGTAACTCAAGCTTGGCACAGTTAAACTTTTTGAATTGTCAACAGGCTTAGTAAAAATTCATTGAGTAATTAGCATTGTTCAAGGTGCGGGATATTTGGCTGTAAGTTAAACTGACACAGTACCTATTCTTAGGGAGCTTACACTGAGGCAGGCAATTAATTCCACAAATAATTAATTATAATTATAATGAGTCAAGGGTTTCAGTGGAATGTCCTAAAGAATGGAAAAATGGGGGGACTGACCCTTTTCCTAGAGGAATCAGGAAAAACAGGAAAGGCTTCTTTGAGGCAGTCATGGTTAAGCTTATATCTGAAGGATGTGTAGGCATTAGTTAATGGAAAGAGATGCTGGAAGAAATGGCTTCAAGGTCAAGGGGGGTAGCAGTTATGAAGATTCCCAGGCCAGAGGCAGTATGGCACTATCTAAATCAAAAAGAGGTAAGCACTGGTGGAACAGGAAAGCCTAGGTAGAAAGTAGTGCTGGATGGCCCAGGAGCAGCAGACAAGAGTCAGATCCAAGGGCAGTAAAACAGAGCTGTATTGTTAAACACTCCCTCAGGCTGCAGTGTGAAGAAAATATCTGAGGAAGCCATGTGCTAGGCTATGGTAAGAGGTAAAGATGGATTAGGAAATGAACAGGAGTGGAAGGATTTAAGAAATAATCCACTGATATAAAGAAGATATGGAACATATATACAATGGAATATTACTCAGCCATAAAAAAGCATGAGATAATGCCATTTGCAGTAACATGGATGCAACTAGAGATTATCCTACTAAGTGAACTAAGTCAGAAAGACAAAGACAAATATCATATGATATCACTTATATATGGAATCTAAAATATGACACAAATGAATTTATCTACTGAACAGAGACAGATTCACAGACATAGAGAGACTTGTGGTTGCCAAAGGTGAGGGGGATAGAGGGATGGGATTGGGAGTTTGGGATTGACAGATGCAAACTAGTATACATAGGATGGATAAACAACAAGGTCCTACTGTATAGCACAGGGAACTATATTCAATATCCTGTGATAAACCATAATGGAAAAGAATATGAAAAAGAATGTATATATGTAAAATTGAATCATTTTGCTGTATAGCAGAAATTAACACATTGTAAATCAACTATACTTTAATAAAATAAATTTAAAAAGAGAAATAATCCATTGATGGAATCCAGTAGATGTGGTCCAATAATGAAATGCATGTTGTGGAGGCAGGAAACAGGGAAACATGTGTCGTGGCTCCTGGTTTTCCAGTTTGTCCAACTGAGTGGAAGGTGGTATTATTCACCGAGTTAAGAAATATTAGATGAGGGCCATTTTTTTTCTTCCAGGGGAAGCAAGAGACAGAAGATAGCTTTTGTGTCTAATCGTTACATTTGAAGCTTGTGGGATGTCTGATGTTGTATGGGCCATCAGCCTCATTGGTCAGGAGGTCTGAGCCACCAGAGATATAAATTTGTAAGTCATATTTTTAGGTGGTAACTGAAACCGTAGGAGGAGATGCGCTCACCCAGCAAGCCAGGATAGGAGGAGAAGAGGAAAGTCCTTGGCACAACTGAGCAACCTGGCACTTCCAGTTTGGGTAGAGGAAGATGAGTCATCAAGGATGTTAAGAATGGCAGGAGAGAAAGGAGAATGTCCAGAAGGCTGGGGTGTCACGTAGCTTCAAAAAGGAAGCAGTGGCTGTGAGTCTTTAAACTATGAACCAATACATCAAGCAGTACAATTGCTGGAAAAAGTCTAAGCGTTTTAGCCACATTAGTGCTTAGCAAGAGCTCTTGCAGGGGTCGAATAGAGAGGGTGGAGGAGAAGTTGTGTGTGTCTTGTCCAGATCACTTTGGCAGTCACTTCTGTATTCCAAAGGCTGCTTTGCTTGAGGTATGTGTGTATATATATACGTATCTATGTATTTAGGCTGGAGAGCACCCTTAGCCTAAGTACAGAGCAAGCCAAAATGATAGAGTTAATGTCCCCGGGAACAGCCCTCCAACATGACAGACAGGGATTTGATAACTGAATATCCCAGTCCCTTGCCCTTCATTTGCGATAACTCTAAAGAATATTCTACACTCTCTCTCTGAGCACTGGTTACCCACAATGGTAACTGGTTTGATAATATCCTCTTCGTGAACTTTCTGCCCTTTCCTGGCATAGTCTTCTACTCTCTACTGCTGTTTCTGGGATCACATCCTAGAATTCCCCTCTCAGAGGCTGGGGCATGGAGACCACATAGTGGCAGAGGAGATGGACCTGTAAATGAAACTTAACAAGCTAGCTCAAGAGGGGGTAGCAGGAGGAGAAACAGAGTCATGGATGCTTTATTATAATTGTGAAAGAATCCTGAGCTTGTCTGCATGTTAGTGGAAAGGATATAGGAGAGAGAAGGTTTAGAGGAATCCATGACAAATACTTTTTTCCCCTCATGCTGTTGGTTAAAATATGAAAGAAGAAAACGAAAGAAAAGAAAAACATGATATGGTTTTTGCATCATAAAACTTAGAAGTCTTCTTTGTAGGTGTGACCGAGACACAAAATTTCCTCCTCAGAAGAACAAAACCAGCTCTGTTGTTCATGGATTTTTGTTTGTTTAGGAATTCCCAGCATCTCTAGAATCCACTGTAACCACCCGTGACACATTCCTCACTCCAGATGTGAACGCTAAAGACTCAGTTGTCAGTTGAATACTCTTGTACTATTTCCTCAGCCATTATTTTAAGGAATGCATTTGAATAAAATGCACTTTTGGCACCATTTTTAAGAATGGATGATGATTTATGCTTTTCTTGCAGGGACAAGATGGCTCTGGGCATGAGTCATGGCTGTACGCTGGGAAGATTCCGATGGGAACCTTGCTCTTGCTGGTTGATCCAGACCTTACATGGACTTGAGGCCGTGTGTGGCTTTTATTAACATGTACATTTTGCTTGTTAAGGCTCGAACTTCATCTTTTCCCTCCCAACTCGAGCCCTGTTTGTATTTCACATACACCTGATTCAGAATCTATGCTTGGGACTCAGAGTGTCTGGGGAATAGTCATTTGGAAAAACTTTGATTATTCATCAGCTAAAATAGGATGATGTGTTCCCAGCTGCGGCTGGGAAGTGGGCTATTTTTCTGCAGGGGAGCAGATTCAAATGGCAGACAAAGTTCTAATTCTTTTCACATCTCTGTCTCCATGGGGCAGCTTTGGTGCAAATCAGAATTGTCCCTGGGTCAAGAAAGCTATGAACCACAGCACAGCCTTGTACTTTTCTCATTTGCAGAAAGAGTCGCTTTACATGCAGCCTTCAGATGTCATTTTCCCAGTGAAAAATCCCTGCGCCAGAGCAGATGTTCCTTGGAAGCAACACCGGAGTCTTTCAGGAGCCAAGGTGAATGAACTGTAAGACTGATTCTTGAAGTTTTCCACATTAAAACCATTTCTGTCATTGTCCTTGGCACTGGTTCTAAAAAACGTGTTCTATAGCCTTGCTTCTCAGGCTTGACCTGTGTACAGATCTCCTGGAGACTTTGTTAAACCTCAGACTCTGTTTCAGTAGTTCTGGGGTGGGGAGCTCCAGTTTGTGCATTTCTGACGAGCTCCCAGAAGAGGCTGATGCAGATCCATGTTGATTTCTGAATCCTACTCGGAGTAGCAGGGGGATACAGAAAGTGGGTCTTGCAAGATGCTGTCCAACACAAAGGGTCTCTGGCCTGATAAGTTCAAGAAAAAAATAGGTTGCATTTCTACCTTCCTCTTCAAAACCCTGCAAATGAATAAATTAAAGTCTCTGAGAAGATCTTCCTGAGGAAGTCTGATACAAAACTAACAGACCATAGAACCATATTTTGGTATGCCATGCTATCTCTTAAGAACTTAGGGAACTTGATTTTTGTGAAAGGAAATAAACATCTGTTGTGTGGTCTCCATTCAAATATTTGTCCAGGCACTTAAGCAGATTGAAGGGGGGTTTAGAAAATGTTTGACCTTCTTTGTAGTGACCCTGGTAACCCTTCTCAGGTGAGTGTCACTGGTTCTCCAAATGAGCAAGGTTACAAGTCAAGCTCCCGATATCCATGGTAGAACAGTACATTTTCCACCTAGAGTTCTGGTATTTGAAGTGTATGGTGCTCCCTTCAACCAGCTCAAAAAGTTGTTAGAGGTTTAGCTGCCACCGTGCTCTTGTCAAAAGATGAGCTGAGAAAGTGATACACAAGAAAGCTAGATGAGGGGAATTTAAATCCCTTCAACCATCTTAAATTGTTTGCAAACTTTCATGTGTTTATGTATCAATCCTCTAATAAGTTCCCAGGAAGATTCCTGAGCCTTTGCTCCAGAAATGGTCATCTTTTGGTTCTTAGGCATATTCTAAAAATCTTCATTTTAGTAAGCATTCCAAGAATTTTCTGATGCACGTTCTTTGAGGACCACATTTGTAGATTAAGTCCTGTTTCCTTAGAGCCAGAGCACAAGAAACTGGCCCAAAACAAGCTTCCTTGTTTTGGCTCTCTAAACATGCACCTTTGTGAGTCGTGTTTTCATGCTCTGCCCTGGATTTTTGTGGAGGATATATATAACTGCATGGGAAAACATTAGCATTTTCTTTAAAACTGTTATTAAAGATATTGTCATTATATCAGAAAATCAGAAAATTCTGCAAAAAGACTCTACTGACAGAGAATTACAGCGTTGCTCCTGCAGTTTGGGGTGTAAGCTCAGCGGAAGAGCACACTTCTGGATGTGTTTTATTGTAAAAGCAAATGAAAAGTTTGCTCCTATGTCATGACATGTATTTGCATTAACATAAACATATAAATTTTACCCCAAATTGTTAAGTTGGTGTTCTAAGTCTTCTGTGCCTTTATGTTTACCCTTGACATGTCACCATACTCCTGGGATATTCCACAGCTTGAGAATTGTAGCAGTATATCTTGATTAGGGTCCCAGCAATAAAGAATAAATGAATAAATGGGTGAAGATTGTCAAAAGGTGCAATCGCCAGTTATGAGATCAGTCCTGGGAATGTAGTATACTGCATGGTGACTATAGTTAACAACGCTGTACTGTATATTCCAAGGTTGCAAAGAAAGTAGCTCTTAGGAGTCTCATCAAGAAAGAAATGTGTAACTGTGTGGTGACGGATTTAACTAAACTAATTGTGGCAATCATCCTGTAACATATACATATATCAAATCATTGTGTTGTACAACTAAAACTAATACAATGTTATATGTCAATTATATCTCAATAAAAAAGAATAGTGTATCTCCTTTATAATTTGTTCCCAGAAGTAAAGGTTGTCTTACATTCATATTCTGTGATGAGAATTACATTATTTCCTTTTCAAAATTTACGCTTGGTTGGTAGGATGTTCAGGGTAGAATTACTTAACAACAGTGATTTTTTATTAGTTTTGTTGCTGAGTATATTTGTTGAAAATTTCCAACTTTTCTGTATACATTTAATTTCAGTAGTTCTGAATTCTGTTAATTCTCTTATTTGGCAAGTGATTTTAAATCTAAGGCACTTTAGATTTTTAAGCTGATAAAGAATAAATTATTAAGGAATTTTTACTGTTGACTTAAATTCTCTCAACCACCGATGTCTTCTTACCATTGATTTTTCAATCAGAAATACTCTTCAAGGGAGGGAGTGGAGGAGGTACAATTACACAGGAGTGACACCAGGGAATGTTTTTGGAATGATGGAGTTGTTATATATCTTGCTTGTGGTGGTGGTCACACAAATCTACGTGTATGATAAAACTCAGAATTTTACCCACCCCCAAAAGTCAATTTTATTGTGTTAATTAAAAAATAAAATCAAGAGTAAGGATAACCACAAAGAAAGAAATACTCTTCAGTTTTATTGTGGTTGATTCAGGTTCGTCCTGAGGGCTTGGAAACAAAAACCCAGAATGGTTCTGTTATCAGGGTGACTAAAATGCAAGTGGAAGACAGAGATCAGGAGGTCACGAGAGAACAAAGATCATTCTGTTTGAAGACTTCTGGGTGGTTCTGCCCCCTTTTTATGGAGCTTCAGAAGCCATATTATGGCATTCTTCCAACCTCATTTAGTGGTATTACTATAAAGCATTTTTGCATCTCTTCTCTCACTCAACCCTCCCCATAACACTACTAGCCTTGCATCATCTTTATCTTAAAGACTGAAGATTGATGCCCAGAAGTCATTCAAGGACCTACCCAATGTCAATCAAACAAGAAGAAGAAGTGACATTGGAATTTGATCTTCAATTACCAAACCCACAATTGTTCCTCATGGACCTCAGCTGCCAACACTTGCTCACTTGATGCCATATAGTAGGCGTGAATAGTCTCATTTGTCACAGCCTCTTGGCTCTGCCATCTGTCCAAATGGAAAAGTACTGGGCTGGATAATAACTAAGTAAAAGGTATGTGTAAGAAAATAAAGGAAAAACATATTAGTTTTAAGAAATCAACGTTCTACAGTTTGATAAAGTGTCGATTGAATGCTTCTCTTTGGACCTAAGATATTTGGGTTTGTTTTAAAATGAGATACAGAGATGACTTTAGCACAAAGGAATTTTTTAAAAAATTCCAACTCATTGGCTAAATAAAGCATATTATTTTAATAGAAATGAAGTCCACATGAGTATTGCGCACAGATAAGTTTTTCATCAGCAAAACACATTCTCCCCGTGCCTAAGTGACGTCCTCGCCTGGGAATTAAATGACACCCACAGAATATCATGGCAACCAGTTAACATTGGAAAACAAAATGGAGCAAAACAACAACAACAAACAGTCAATTAACCTGTTGATTCTTCCATGTTATATCAAACCTCCACTCTGATTCTTAATCCCTTAATTGCCCCCTTCCTTTAGTAGACACCCAGCGGTGGATCATATGGGTGCTGAATTGACCCTTTCAGGTTACAGTTATTAAGTTTCATGTTGAAGCTATTTAACTGAAGTTTCTCCCTCTCTCTTTCTTACACACACACACTGAAGTTCAAACAAATACTGAAGGGACATGATGAGTACTTAATAAATAATTATTGAAAATAGATGGATGGAGTTGCCCTGTATCTCAGTGGTTCTCACCATAGCCACCCAACGGGCTCCACACTGACCGTTGGTCACTGGATGGCCAGTAGGAGAAGGTTGTTATACAAATAACAAAAAACCTAGGGCAGAGCTATCATGGGGACATTATAGATGGACCACAGGCTTCTGGAGACCAGCAACATTTCTTACATTTTTTCTTTACCCTCCGCTCTATCTAGCACAGTGCAGAGCACCTAGAAGATACCTAATAAAGATTTCCTGGTTGGTGGAGTGAAAAAAACAACAAATACTTCTCTCATTGGGAGAGAAGTTGTGTGGGAAATATTTATGGACTGAATAGAAGCCAGGAGAAGAGAATGAATATCCTCCCTCTTACCTTTCCCTTCAATTTTTTTAATTTAGCATATATTATTAAGTATGGCAATCAATATTTGTAATAGAATATTACATAATTTATACTACTGTTTTGATTTACCACTATTTTTATTTTGTATATAATCATAGCACACATTGCAAGTAATATCCAACATATCCATAAGGCACTATGTGTCCATAAGCTGTACATATTCAATATTTAACTTGTAATATGAGAAATTTTATTAAATGTGACATCCAGTGCAATGACCATAAAACATATAACACAGAGTTGATTCTCCTTCAGTGGCAACTTCCTCTCTCTCCCTAGAGGAAGTGAAAACTTTGACCTAATAAAAGTGGTGAAACAAACTCTGCTCACATTGATTTGCCAACAAGAAAACCCACAGTCTAAATACAGAAACTGACACAGGAGGTTCAGTATTTGTTTTGCATTATAAGGATATTGGATCCATGGAGGGTTTTTTTTTTAAATTTGTTTTGATTATTAGAGATTCAAACAATGTTTACATACAAGACACCAGTCTGTATGATACTATATACTGGCAGAGAGCCAGCCTGTACACATACTGCCCCTATTGTGTGCAGCAGACAGCCACCATTGGGCTTTGCCTTTTATAAATTAAATTAACAAACATTTAATGGAAACCAGCTTTAACAGATAGCTTGGCCAGATTTCGAAGGAAGTTTTTTTGATTTTTTTTTTTTCAGTTACTTCCCACTGACAGCTGTTGATAGAACCAGACTGTTACTAACTCTTCATCTTGTCTACCGATTTATATTGACACAACTTTTTTACATTTATTTTACATTTTAATTTTATTTTTTTACTTTACTTTTTTAAAAAACAATTTTGGATTCTCCCAGCTATTTAGTTACTTCTTCCCTTCAAACACTGGGCTCTGATATGAGGTCACAGGCATTGTGGCTGTCCCTAGAGAGAGGATGCCTGGAGTAGAGTCCACTGGGGATGGTCCCCTTGCCAGGGGAGCACCAAAAAGTACTGAGAAGAAATTATTCCATATCCTCTTATCACATCCACTGTGTGGGGCAGCATTTTCCTCTCTTGTTTGTGGAATCCAGAGAGTTCTTTCTCTTTGTTTTCACTTTTCTAGTCCATTAAAGGTACATTAAAGGCCCTAGAACCTTAGCGAATTCATTATGCATTTATGAAGTTCAATTCCTACACACTCAAACCCTATCATGGAATTGACTGCCATATAGGCATATGAAATCCTATTGTATTTTCTTATTTCATTTTATGGAAAAATTTGTTTTTTGAAGATGCTAATTAATTTGCCAATATGACAATACTTTTCATTATAAAATTTTATTTTGAATACTTACAGTAATTCTTCTCTGAAAAAAAATTTTAAGAATGAATTATTACTAATATTATATATAGGCATGTATATCACACATTGTTAGTTATGATTTGTATGTATCTTAAATCTCCTAGTAAATATAAGGTTGCCAGATATAGTAGAGTGTACTCAGTTAAATGTGAATTTCTGATAAATCATGAATATTTTTTAGTGTAAGTGTATTCCAAAACATGCACAAGACACTAAAATATTAGTCATTTTTTTATGAAATTCTAATTTAACCTGGCATCTTGTATTTTTAGTTGCTAAATCTGCCAACTCTAAGTAGATTGTAAGTGTCTCCAGTCATCATAGTTTATGCTTCCCTTTTTCTAATACTTGCCTGGCCTGCATTGTGCTCTCTAATAGCATAAAATCTTAACTGCTAAAATATCAGACAGGGAATAGTTTTCCATGTTTGGTTCAAAGCTGTTCACACATATTTTATAGATAGGGTATTTCTTAGGCACTATTTTAGGGAGTACGGGTTATAATTGATAATACTAAAATTGATTATGACTTATCTTTATCAGTCATGTCATTGCTCTTTAGTAAAATAAAGGCAGCAGGTGCCATAAAAAGAGGAGCAAACCATAAGTCTAGAGACCTGGGTTCTAGTTTCATCTCCGACACATGTTCTGGGTCTCTATATTATCATCTGTGACTGTGAGCACATCTATGGTGTCATAGATTCACTGCATTCATGACTCAATTCCTTTCTCCTCCTCGTAACCACACCTTTTGACATAGGAGGTGGTGGAGTCTATTTCTGTGCCTCTTGATTCTGACTGTGGCCACATGACTAATTTGGGCCAATTAAATGTCAGCAGATGGGATACATGCAGAAGCTTGAAAACCAACTGTATATGTGTGTTTCTGCTTCTGTTAGTGCACAGCTGCTTTTGCCATGAGGACAAGCCCTGGCTAGCCTGTTCGAGGGATGGGAGAGTGAGGTAGAGAAGAGCATTTAGCCTCTATGCATTCTTGACTCTCACCCAGGACAGGAAATAATCAGATTGAAAGATTGTACTTTTCTTCAAGAATCATTACTCATCATTTGTATGTAGATATCAGCAAGGTTTCAGGAAAACATATTCATACATGCATATTGGAGTCTTAAGAAAAATCTGATCTGGTCCTGAGCTTATAAAGGACCTACGGACAAACTTTATTTTTTATACTGCATCACCCTTTCTAAGTTTAAAGAAAATAAAGCAAGAAAGGATTATAGGATGAAAAGCAAATAAAAATGAAGTGTGAGTACCAAAGGCTGGTTTGTCCATGTAGTAAGTCTGGTGGCAACTTAAGTTGAATGTGTGAAGGTAAAGTTTGGGTGCTCATTTGTGTGGGCATAGCTGTGGCAAAGGCTGGAAATTGATACTGCATGGAACTGACTTCATCCAGCTGCTCGCATGAGTTTCTCTGACCATCTGACTTGTTCTTTATGGCTGTTGTTGAACAGAGTAGGGAGATATGAGCACTTTTCTGTTAGTGCCCTACTCAGCAGAATGTTGAATTGTCTCATCTCCGTGCGTTATTGAACTAAACTTTTTTTCAAACTTTTTACATTTGTTTTCCATTTTTAATGGATTAAGAAGGAAGGATCAGACAGGGTCATAGGTCTGATGGCTCCTTTTTTTTCCGCTGTGTCAAATAACAAAAATGTTACAATTTAGTAATGAGTTTGATGTCCGTTACTTAAGAGAAAACAATACATGGATTAGGGGAGTACAGAGCATCACAAACAGTGAGGAACACTTCCCAAGGGATTTTGGGCAAGAGCATTAGAAGCAGCAACTCAAAAACAAGGCATGGTTGTCTAGGAAGCCGGGGACTTCCTCGTAAGGAGAGCAGGTCCTGTTTTCTAGGGTAAGGTGAGCCAGCTAAAGGTGAGCTGGAGGGTATATGTTAGCTTTCCTAGACAGTGAGGCATTTCTCATAAGTTTGGGCTGACTTAGGTTGAGATTTGTGATGTGGGCCAGGCCACTGGGGCAACCTCTCTTTTGAAGGTTCCAATACATACAAATTTCCTTTATCAGCCAGTAGGTTTCTGTTTCAAAGGGCTGTGAGGGAGGGGAAGGAGAGGAAGGATTTAGGGTGACTTATTCCAGAACTAAGCCTTTATCATGTCTCCATATACTCCTTTCCTAGTAAGTAAACTGAATCCTTAAGGAGGGTTACCTGTGTTTAACCTGGGCTTAAATAAAACATGGAAAGTACCACGGATCAAAATTCTCACCAGACTGTGACAGGGGTATCACAGGGTCTACTTAGAAACTCGTACAAATACCACAATTAGTCCTCCTCTTCCTAGTAATTTCACATTGCTAAGCAACCCTAATCTAACACCAGTAGGACTCAGAATAATGAAAGTAGATGAAAGCAGTGGGCATTTTCTTCAGTTTCTAACTTGGGAAGGAATTCCTAGATATAATAGGTATGTGGGGGGAAAATCTTGTTGACAGAACAACAATTCATTCACTTCCCTAACTAGACTAGTCATGTACTGTACTTCAGGGCAAACAATAAGGTTATTGTTTGGATGGGAAAACAAGCAATTCGTTGGAAGGCGAAAAGGTGAAAATGTTCTATAAGCTGGTTCTGTTTGGGAAGGCTGCACGTCGTTTTCCAGGTAGTCTTAAAAGATGCATGTAACTGACAAATGTTTGAAGATTTGCCTGCCCACTCCTGAAAGTGAGGATTTCTTTTAATTTTCTTACTGATTTGGGGGGTGGGGGGTTTCTTTTTGTTTTGATGTATTTAGATCCAATCTCCCAACACGCTCCTTAAGTAAGGGCAGTAGGGTCCAAGATAACACTGTCTGTTCTGTTTCTCTCTAGCATACAAGCATTGGAGGTTTGTGACTGGGAATCCTTCAAAAGTGACAACACATTAGTGAATTAATAAGACCCCCGACTGGGATGAACGAAGCTGCCGGTGAGTTCAGTTTATGCTCCAATTAGAGGACTTTGCCAGGGCAGCCTCATGGTTTGGGTTCCCTCTTTTCCTTATTTTGCATTAATTTCTTAGCTAATGGTGGTCCAATTAGGATGGGTTGGGAAGGAAAGGGAAAAAAAGCCTGATGACTTGGGGGAAAAGAATAGAAATTTGGAAGGCCCTGTACCACATCTAGTACCGCATTTCTGAATTCTATAGAATCAGAGAGTTTTGTTGTCGTGAATCGTATTTAGATATTTATAGGCAGGGTTTGGGGTTAGATACTTACAAGCTGGGTTGAGGTTACCTATTGATCCTCAAAAAAGTATTATTCATACAATATTTAGAATCTATTTTAATCATTTTCATTTCTTAATGAAAACACACCCTTGGCCTGATGTTTTCTGTAAGTTTCTGTACCTAGGGACCTATTTTTGTTTGATAGACTTTTATTAAAATAAACAAATAAATATAGCCCAATTTGTATTTTCTCTGTAAGCACCAAATGGCAGGCATGCAGACCCCCCAAGGGAAATCTTTGAATATACATATACACACACACATACTGAATAAGCTCTCCCCAACCTGCTCTTCTGAATTTCCATCCTTCCATCCCTGTGAAGTAGCTAAGTCTCTAAGAAAGATTTAGGCAAATTTTCAAGTAGTAGGTGTTGGGAATCTGGCCCCTTATATTCTGTCTACAGAAACTTCTGTGGGCGCCATGGTCAGACTGGATGCTTCTTCCTACATTTGTTTATGGGTTCCTCCCAAGTATTTGGATCTCTCTGGTTTCCATTTGAATGTCTGTGGCTGAGAGCAACCATGTGAGCAAAAATAGTCCAGGGGCAAAACAACCTCAGACAGACTGTAGTGAACAGGGAACTGCAGCCTGAAATATCTGCATTGTCATCATTCGGTGCTAAAAGGAGGTCAGTGGATGTTTCTGGATTTGAGGCATAGGCAGGATATGGAATCTTGGAAGATTTTTCCTCTATTGATATCCATGTGATGTGGGGGTTTTTGCTAATAGTTCCTGCTGCTAACTTTGAGTGCCAGAGCAAATAATAGTGGCCAGGGAAATAAAGCCCTCTGGAGCTCATTTAAAGAAAACTAAAAGGAGATTTTTCCTGCCAACCTGGGCTTCATCTTTCAACCCACAACTGAGAGAGCTGGAGACAGAGACATACACTGGAGTCTGGCGGACAGTTCGTAAAAAAGGAGTTGCCATTAATTCCTGTGTATTGCTTTGACTACTGATCTGGTGATTGTCATATTATCTGCTGTTGCGTTTACTATGCGCTCCTCATGAATCGTCATTTTGTTCCCTCCAACAATACTTCAAAGTAAATATGATCACTGCCCCCCAATTTACAGATAGGGAAACTGATGCACAGACAGTGATTTGCTCGTGGATATATGGCTAGAAAGTCGGGAGAAGAAAGATGGAACTGAACTCAGGAAGGCTGGTCCCATGCCTTGTAGTTACCCAGTGTTTTTATTACCCTGGCCTTTGTTTCTTTATCCTTCTTTGTTTTCCCTTTTTCATACAGACTACCTTTGAAAATATCCAGGATCTAGATTAGAGGGTCATAAAAGATCAATCATGGACCTGACTGATGAGAGTAAAGTTTGTGGGATACTGAAGGATTTCATTGTCCCTGCAAACATTGTCATAATTAACCCACGTCATCAGGAATTGGTTTTCTCTCAATTTGTACAGCTGTCTTATTATTTCTAAGAAATATTTCCCTTTAATGTTTTTCAATTCATAAAAATAATTCCCTGAATTTAGAACTGAAAAATCGTGTCTAATACTTTTTTGGGGCCATAGTAAGTAAAAATTGGATACCTGTTTGAACCTGGAAGTACCTTGCAGGTTAGACCACAAGATAAGGGTATGTGGGAGGAAGGAATTGTAGCCTAGCACCATGATGATGATTTTAAGCTGTGACATCATGAACCAGGTCCAAATCTTGGCCTTGACACTGATTTTTGCCCGGGCAAGTTAAATAACTTTTACATGCCTCTGTTTCCTCATCTGTAAAATGGGAATAATAACAGAGCCTACTTCATGGGGTTGTTACGATGTTCATAATGGACATTTTAAGCATTGAAAACCACATTTTGTATGAGAAAGTGCTTAATAAACATTAAATATTTTTACTCATTCTTAAAGCCTCCCACACAAAGTTACCTGGTGCAAATTGTGTGCATACTCCAAACAAAACATTCTAGAGGTTTCTTCCATCAGTGATATAAGATTGTCTAAATGTCAGGTATTTTATATCACCTTCCTGAAATCCAGCAGGTTGGAAACGTGTCATCTTCAGCAACTCTCTCTCACTCCATACATAAAATTTGTCACACAAACTTATAGATTATCCCTTCATTATGACACAGAAATTGCCCACTCCCTGTTCCTCAAATTAGAACTACTTGGCACCCTGTGCATACAAGTTCCCCCCACTTCCCCGGGGCCCACCCCTCACTCACAGCCCCCTGGGGAGCTCTTCCATAGCAGGATCCTTTCCCTACCACCAGTTGCCTTTTGGAGTCGCTCCAGATATCCTAACTCCTGTCATAACCTGGTCTTGTCTGCCCACTTTCGCGGCCCTTTCATTTCTGAGCAAGTATTTATATTCTACATACGCTTGGCAGACTTGAATCTTTAAATTATCCTCCTCTTACCCCTGACCAGGATACTAACTTCAGATTTCCTCTGCTCCTCACTCAAAGCTCAGGGCCAGTCCCAACTCTTTGGTATCCAGCCTTGCCAAACTGGGGATATGCAATATTTTTAGTGCTTTTCACACTGGGGATCTCACTAAAACAAGAGATTCTAGGTTAGTGGGTCTGGGATGGAGCCTGAACCTCTGTATTTCTAACAAACTCCCTGGTGATAGAGACACTGCTGTGAGTAGCAAGACTGTACATTTCCTAAAGAACCTCTTAACTTTTCCCTCTGCTTTTCATCCTGGCCTCTTCAATTGTCCCTACTGCCAGAGCTGTTCCCTCAAACAGTCCTGCTTATTTATCTTTAATGGCTCCCCTCAGTTTATAGAAAAAAAATCCAAACACGTTTGCAGAGCATTCAAGTTACTCGACTTGAAATGCTATTAACTAGTCAAAGACCAGTTAAGTAATAACTCCTCCTCCCCAAATCTTCACCTATGATCAGCCTTAATCACCTGTTTGCACCTCTGATAAACCCTTTCATTACTTTTCATTCATGGATAGTAGGAACTTGTTCTTGCCTCCACTCTAAAGAGCTCTTTGAGAGTCCAGCTCTGCAGTCCCAATCCAAGCTCAGAGCTGAAGAGATGGCTAGTGCTAAGTGCCCAGTCACGTGAATTGTGTTAGACTCTGAGTTACCAGGGCGTGGTCACAGTGGTGGAGGCAGCTGAATGACTGTGATGGATGCTTTTGTTGTAAATGACTTCAAATAAAAAAAAAAAATTGTGTGGGGGGTAGTTGTAAATTCCAAACTGAGAGGAAAAAAGAACTAATCTTCAACACTGAGAATTTTAAAACACCAATTGAAGATTGCTATTGGCTTTCCTCTTTTGCAGACAGCTACTGCTTTTAAAAAGTCTTGTTTGTATGACTCCATGAGTCTGAGAGAAATAGATCATGAATGTCTGGGTGTTCATGTTTAAATGTTGATAGCATCTTACTGATTTTTTCTTCATGGTTCTGTGAGGATGCTTACACATGATTTTGAATTCCTTTCATTTTCTCTCTTTGATACCGTCCTTAGAACTCAATGCACAATGATTCACCACTTTACAGGTGTAACTCGGTCCATTTTTTCCCCATTACAATCTGATTAAATTGCTTATTTAATTATGCTTATAAAAGCTTAACGTTAAAATTTTATTAAAGCATCACTTATTTGCATAATAATGTCAGTGGCCAACTTTTAAAGATGGGTTTAGTTACTAATAATATTCTCGAATCACTGGTTCAGACCCATTCTCTGTCATAAATTCATAATACCAGCAGCTAATACCTCCTTTAAGAGCTCAAGATGCAAATTAGTTTTCCATTCCCAACATTCTTTGGATGTATTCACAGAAAATTGGAGAGAGTCCTGTAATTCAGCACTTGAATGGTGGCTCTTGTGGCAGAGTTAGACACAAAATCCCAAGATTTTGTTTTAATATCTGGTTCAGCCACTAAACAGTCTGTGATTTTAGACTGGCCACTGTATCTCCCTGGACCTCAGTTTCCTCAATTACAATAGGATAGAGCTGGGAAAAAATTCTTTCATTCAGAAGTATGCATTGAGAACCTACCACATAGTGGTAGACCATGGGATATATTTGCAAACCAGGTGGACATGGCCCCTGTCTCAAGGAACTCATAAGGCACATGTGTCCAAGGTAGATGAGAGACAGCATGAGATGAGAACTTGTAAGCTAAGGAGATGGGAGTTGCCTAGATTCATGAGCTCTGCGTTCCTTATCACATTGAAATTTCTGACATTGTGTAAACGCAGCACCATTTTTCTCATCCTCTGCTTTAGGGTCTCAGCCTATGCACAAGTGGGACTCTTCTCCTTGTGTCTCCTTTTCCTGCTTATCTTTTGTTACTTACCTCAAGAATTATTTCCCATAACCAGATCTGTCTGGGGCAGAAGCTGTCCCCTGCAATTTCATGGCCTTTGTCCTTGAATTTTATCTTAGTCCCATGTTATGGTGTCCATTTAGGTATCTGCCACTCCAGTAGATATAAACTGTTAGGATAGGGTCATTTTTAAAACCTGCTATACTTAAAACTACTGCATAGCGCATACAATACATACGAATTAATTAGTTAATGAACTAATGAGGGTCAATAATTAGTTAATTATTGGAAATGTTAGTACTGTATATCTCTTAGGGCCTTGTTAACAGAGTTCAAATTATCCTATAGCAATGTGGTCAGTAACACTCATTTAGTTATATAAGGTAAATTTTTGCAATAGAAGTATCTCTACTTTGTAACAAAAACTCAGATATGTTGCATTTCAGTTTGACAATCCAATTTTATTTCATCCACGCAGCTTTCCCTAATACCCCACCGGCTCCTCTGACTTTGGACTCAGAGACCTGGGTGAATCTCTTATTTGACCCTTCCACATCCTACTTTGATTTTTCTTTCCTTTTAATTTGTGTATGATCTTTACCAATGCTATTGTGACCTCCCCATGCCACCACCCCAAGGAATATAGTTTAACGGATCTTTAAGAAATTTGCAGCACCCATCCATGAAAAACTAATCGGTCCATTGGCTGGATGTAGCAAATCAGGGAGGCAATATACCAACCTGTGATGTGTAAACAATGAACCTTTGGGAAAGAGTAGACACTCAAGCTTGGTGTAGCTGAGATAACCACTGGCCAGTTACTGCATTATTTGTTAAATATTTACATATCTGAATGATCATGGAGAGCAGGGGTTCCCAAGCTCTGGGCCACAGACCGGTAGCGGTCCGTGGCCTGTTAGGAACCGGGCCGCACAGCAGGGGGTGAGCAGTTGGCGAGCAAGCGAAGCTCCATCTGTATTTACAGGCACTCCCCATCGCTGGCGAACCTTACGGTGAACTGCGCATGCGAGGGATCTAGGTTGCTCGCTCCATATGAGAATCTAATGCCTGATGATCTGCGGTGGCGCTGAGGCAGTGATGCTAGCGCTGGGGAGCGGCTGCAAATACAGATTATCATTAGCAGAGAGGTTTGACTGCACAGAGACCATAATAAATCAATTGCTTGCCGACTCATATCAAAACCCTATCAGTGAGTGGCAAGTGACAATTAAGCTGCATCTTACGGAGTAGACTGGACGTAAGCCGCACACTTCGGGTGTCACTGTCTCCCATCACCCACAGATGGGACCATCTAGTTGCAGGAAAACAAGCTCAGGGCTCCCACAGATTCTGTGTTATGGTGAGTTGTATAATTATTTTATTATATGTTACAATGTAATAATAATAGAAGTAAAGTACACAATAAATGTGATGTGCTTTAATCATCCCCAAACCATTCCCCCCAACCCCAGTCCATGGAAAAATTGTCTTCCACGAAACTGGTCCCTGTTGCCAAAAAGGTTGGGGACCGCTGACGGAGAGGATGGTGAGAGCTGTGCCATAGAGGAGCAACGGACCAGACTCTTCCAACCACTACTGCACCAGAATCACCAGCGATTTTAAAACCTCCAGATGCCCAGACCCTGTTCCTAGAGAATCCGACTTGGGAGGTCTGGGGTGGAGCCACAGAATCACAGTGCTTAAAACTCTCTAAAGATTGCACTGGAAAGAAGTCAGGGCTGGGAATCTCTACAGTAAACTTCAGAGAATTAGGAGATATTTATCCCGAGGACTTTGTGATTCCCTTAAGAGATGTGCAAATGTTATTGCTTTTGGAAAAATGACCCTAAGGGCCTTGTCTTAGTTGTTGAGAATATTTCTTGATTTTAAGCCTGTTCATGTGAGCTAAATTAAAGGGTTTTAGTGAGCACAGGAACCATGAGTTAATTAAAATCAACCATTAGGTTGAAGCAGAAATGCCAGCAGTCTACTGACTTGTTGATTGTTGACAGATTGGAGTGGAGGAAGTTGAGCCAGTTCACATCCTACATGTTGTACCATTAGGGGGTAAATGAGTTGAGTTTTAAAAATTGTGAACAGACATTTTAAATGTATTCATGAACTTTTCAGAAGGTCTGGAAAACAAGGAGGCTGTGTGGTCTAGAGAAAAAGGACCTCAGACCTTGGACCTCCTCCCAGGGCTGCTGCTAACCGCACATGTGACCTTGGGCTCCTTATTTAACCTCTTGGTCAGTTTTCTTATCTGTAAAATGTGTAGGCTGTATTCGTTATTCTCCAAGTCCCGCCTAACTTAAAATTCTGTCATTTATTTTTAGAATTTCTTTATAATTCTAAAATACCTAACAAGTTAATGTTCTCTCTGAAACAGGAACAGAAAAGCTCTTATATTTCCCCTAAATCTTTTGAAACAAGATAATTTGTATTGTTTCACCAGTGCTTCCTAATGTAGACTAAAGACTACAAGAGTCATGTAACCATCCCACATTTTGGTTAACCAATTGGCATTTATAGAAGAAAGATAAATCTGAATGACCCCAAATAATGGAGCATTTAATTCAGTTGGGGAAATTTATTCCTTAAAAAAATTTTTTTGGACAAATAACATATGCAAAGAGGTGCAAAAATTGTGCCTATACAGTTTGATGAGTTTTTCCAAAGTGAACACAACTATGTAACCAGCACTCAATTAATCAACAGAACATCACTGGTGTCCAGGTGCCGCCCCACCCTGCTTGTCACTAGGTCCCATCCTCTCAAGGGTAGACCACTATCCTGGCATGTAACACTACACATTAGTTTTTGCCTATTTGTATGCTTATTTGTATGTCTTCTTTCAATCGATGTGTTTTTAAAATTCATTCAAATGGTAATATATATGGTAATATATCAAGATTGTTCATTCTTGACTCTGTCTAGTAAACCATTATATGTAAATATCATAATTTAATGTTGACTAGCATCTGGGTAGTTTCCAGTTTGGGGCCTTTACCAAAAATGCTGCTAGGAACACTCTGACATATGTCTTTTAATAACATATATTTACCTTTCTGTCAGGTGTATTCCTAAGAGCAGAGTTGTTGGGTCATATTGTATAGCACACTGCTCTCTGGGGTCTTCATACATAACCGGCCAATTGCTTCGTGCTGGGGTCCCAAATATATCCTGGCCCTCATGAGGCCAAACCATTGCTCTTGAATTAGAAATGCAGTCAGGAGCCCTGCATGTATACCTGAGTTACAGATAAACTTTCTATTTAAGCCGACTTAGACTAATGTTGAAGCACGTTTTTGTTCATTGAGCAAAATCCACATAGTAGCAGGGAAAGAGAGACCCCACATAGTAGAAACAGGCACTACAGTGTCACAATGAGTTTGAAGAATGCCCCTTTAAAAGAAAACATAAAAACCCGAAAGAAAGAAAAAGAGTCTCTGTGTATTCATTTAAAGTCATCTGGGGAGTATTAGTCGTGGAAAGACCATGCTTTGTTTTACTTTGTTTTTAGTTTAACAGAGGGTTCAGGCAAGGCACTTCGGACCTGGAACAAGGGCCTCCCACACATCAGTCCCTTCAATTGATCCTGAGATTTGGTACATAAAAAGTTTTATGGTACTTTTCTTCCCAAGCCTTCCTGCAGATCCATTTTTAGGCCCCTCAGAACTTCACCTGCTCATTATTTCCACTGTGTATGGGTGGGACATTTTGACTCAAAGGACGGTTCTGATGTCTTTATGCTACTATCATTGGAGATGTGTTTCTGCCAGAGGTCGCGTCCACCTTAGCAGTCAGTGGCCTACTGGCCCTCAAATGGATGGGGCCAGTTTAGGCAGCATGTTATACTTAGGTCAGTAGCACATTGTGAGAAAGTCTGTGGATGACTAAGTGTGTGGCTTTCAGGAAGGTGGAGAGTCCTTATTCATTTTCCCCAGAGAATCAGTAGAGGTCTGAGAAGGACCAAGTGAGCCATAATGCCTTTACCTGTGAGCTAATGAAGAAGACCTACTCATGCCATACATGTGGGATCTTGAGTCAAGTTCTCTGGAAGTAGAGCCTGGGACAGGGATTTGGGTGAATGTGATTTATGGAGGGTGTGCTTTCATGAGATGGGGGGGCGGTGAAAGAAACAGGGTCAGGCAGTGGACCATGTAAAGCAGGTGTATCATCTTGCCTGATCCTACGGGAGCATCACCTAGAAGCTCGGTGGCCCAGCATTTCGTACGTCCTTGCCGTTCATGTCGGTCAGTCACCTGTTGCAGGCTGACTGAGCAGTGAGCAATCTCACTGGCAGGAGGCTCCCATTCAACCAAGGGTTTGTCTTCAGGAAAGGTGGAAGCTGGGAGCCATCAGTAGCCAACAGGAGCTGGGGAATGGATCCACCACCCAGTAACAGGGATCCAGGAGAGGACACCAATAGCATCCACTACACACAGTGATTCCTGGAGATTTAAAAGAAGGGATGGTAACAGAGGGATCATTCCTTTCTACACTCTAAACCTTTTGTTGACCACACAGGAAATAACAGAAGATGCTTTATGGTGGTATCTTCTGCTTGCCGGTAGGTATCTAGCCAACTTTCGACAGACTTGTTCTTGAAACAACTGCTCCCCCTTCAATTCCACCAACACTCCAGGCTCTTTTCCTGACTCCTAATGAGACAGGCTGGGACCTGGAACCTGGGACCTGGGATCTTTACTGGAGTACTTGCACCTGAACATACATCTCCTCAAGCAACAGATACAAAGAAACCATAAGGGACTAAAAATAACTGTGCATGCCCAGTTGGGGAAAAAGTATGAACAATAAGATACAAAAAGACCAAAACCCAACTGCCACTTCTGAGGTGCCAGGAGCAAAATCAAGGTACCATGCATGATCCCTGCATACAGCACCACCAAGGGGGTGGGCAGACCACCTAAGCCACCCCTCCAGCCCCACCCACAGCCCCACCCCCATCCTCACCACATATAAGGGACCAGCTTGGAGTGAGCAAGGGCATGGTTACTTGTTCTTGCTCCCTCATGCTTCAGCACAAGGCCCAATAAAGTGTTGCCTGAATTTCTCATCTGGCCTCTTGTCAATTTCTATTGAATGAGGAGTCCAAGAACCTGGGTCAGTAACACTAACATCTCTCACCTCTCACATCCAACTGAAAAGCCACTGTATCCCTCAGAGTCCAGCAAAATATCCAACTTCCTTTCCAAAATACAAAGCATCTCTGTCATCTTCAGCCTAATGCATCCCCTTCTCCTTTATACTTAAACTCCTGTCACATAGTCTAACATATAATGACTGGTGGTGTTTGCTTTGGAGACATATCGTCTTATCTTCACAAAGTAATGATAAGTTTGTCTTAGGTTGGAATTGCCCAGAGGCAGACCCTGAGATGAGGATTTGAGTGTAAGGATGGGATTCCAGGGAGCACTGCCAGAGGAACTGGGAAGTGAGACAGGTAATGGGAGGCGGGCATTGAAGACACATTACCAAGGGGACCACCATCAGCAGCTGAAGCGTAATTTCACTGAGGACCTCTGGGAAAATCTGCAGAGCACATCTCGGAATTGTTCCACCCAAAGGGTGAGGAAATGGGGCATTTATCCACCCACTCTTATCCATCATTAGGTGGGGCCTATATGAAATGTACAAGAGTGGTTCAGCGTATAGAAGATTTATCCTGTCTATAAATAATTCTTTTACAAATTAATATTCAATTTTAATTTGGGAAAGTTTTAAAAACTGTTTTCTTCATTTAGTCTGACTTCCAATCAGGTAGCCTGGGACTCAGATGAGACCACCAATAAAAATATTTCCATTTTTGACATGGTTACGAGAAATGCACAGTGAATTAATGAATTTAAATTACACAAAGAATTAACCAAAATGTATAGCACTGACATAGTTTCTTCATATGATCTTTATCCTTTAATTGTCCAGTGAATATTATGATCTGGTCTGGTGGTGTTAGTGAGATGAGGTGGGTGCCACTGAGGTGACCCAAACCACATGAAGAATGTACATTAATGCAAACTGGCAGGATATTGACTCCATCTTGAACTCTGTGAAATATTAGATAAACCAGCTTAATTTGCTTGGGCTGCCTCTCACCTTGGGAATTCCAGCACAGCTGGAAGGATTAACAACAACAACAAAAAAACCAATAAAGCTTTTTTGTTGTTGATATTTGGCCTTGAAAGCAGAACACATTGGGAGGTTTTGTCTCCTTTTTCTTTTTATAGAAAGACTTACCAGGTACATTCCATAAACTCTCTGTTACCCACCTTTCCCCAAAGCAACAGAATTCTGAAGGAACAAGAAATGCCTCAATCCCATTTTAAATCATTGACATTTTTGTTATATCAAAGTTGGTGATCTGTTTTCTTGTCTCTGGGTTCTAGAAGCCAGGACTCATCAAGTGGCCATTAATTGATGTTACTCAGTTACATTTTTGTCTACTAAGGGATGTGGACTAGAAAAGGACCTGGGACAATAATAAAGATTTATTTACTTAATTTAAATCAGAGAAGCTCCTAGAATTCTGCATAGGGAATTATTCCTTATCTGAATCTCTAAGGTTTATAATGCTAGTATTATAGGAGCTTCTTTTCTTTAGCTGTGTTGAAGAAATTATGAGCCCAAACAAAGGTAGAGAAATGTGAATTTATAAGATTATGGCAATGATTATTATTCCATCCTGATATACATGGCTGCCTTTGCTCCCTGTTTCCTGAGCACTTCTTTTAGTAGACAGAATTTAAGAAATTAATCAATTTGTTAGTGTTCCCCTGAGTTTCTCCCACTGTCCAACTCATCATAAAAAAAATGGAATACTCTCAAATTCCTCCCTGGCTTATCTTCATCTGTGAAACAGGAACAATATAACTTAATCTGGTCTCTAAAACAATGATCCAACAAAATGAAAACTGAAAGGGTTATTGTACAAAGAATCTCTACGGTGTAAAGTGTCTTCATTTACAGAGCTGTATTGAGGGTAAAGAGAAGCTTCATGAGGCTGAGAAATCTAACATCTTTGGTTCAAATCGCAGATCCATTGAATTGCTTATAATTCGTTCTGATCACCTGGGCAAGTCCCTTATTTTCTCAGGACTTCCATCACCTCGATTATGCACTGAAGAGACTAAACTCTACTTTTACCTCACAGTTGTTAGAATCAGGTCAAAAAACATGAATGAAAGCATATTGTGAAGGTCAGTGAGCTCAGTGACTTAAACCACTGTTGCCACTGTTGTTGTTGTTGTCATATTATCATTGCTGAGAAATAAAATAGTGAAATCATCCTGGCCCTGGAGGTTTGGGAGACACTTAGTATCCATCCGAGAATGACATAGAAACAGAGTGTTCAGGAAAAGCATAATACATCTGCATGAAAATTTCTCCTTAAATCTTTTTCTCGAAATTTTCACTTCCTAGTTGTTCATCTTTTGTAACACCTCCCTTGAATATTTGTACTTATTAAATGAGTGAATAAGTGAATTCTACATCCTGCTTAAGTGCTTTTACTCCATTATTTTGATCAATGTTTTGCCTATGTTCATTGAACTTATATACATCTTATCTATATAAAATACATAGCTAGATGACATACCCAAGAGATACAATTAAAAAGACAAACAATATCAAGTATTGATGAAGATGTCAAACAATCAGAACTCTTAGACACTGCTCATGGAATGTAAATTGATACAAGTATTTTGAAGATTGATTGGAGGATGTCTACTATAGGTAAACATATGCATTCTCTAAGAACTAGACATTCTATCACTAGGAATAAATATCCCCTCTGAAAAGCATGTATATGTACACCATAAAAGAATATTCATAAAAGCTTTATTCACAATATCCAAAAACCTGATATTACCCTGATGCCCTTCAATAGTTTCATGGATAAATAAATTGTGGTGTCTTCACACAATGGAAAACCACATAGTGGTGAGAGAGTGAACTCTATACACAACAACATCAATGAATTACACAAACATTATGTTGACCAGAAACACCCACTTGCAAACATATATAACATATGATCAATCTCATTTGCATAAAGTTCAAAAGCAAGCAAAACAAATCCATGGCGTTAGAAGTTAGGACAGTGTTTCCTCTAGGGGACATGGGCTGTGGTAATTACCAGGAACCATCACAAACACAGTTTTTAAGATGTTGGCTGGCGATGCTCCATGTCTTGATTTAGGTGTCAATTATGAGGGTGAACTCAGTGTGTGAGAGTTTGCCAAGCTGTACACTTACAATACATGGTTTTCCCTGGACCCCTGATCTCCATACTCAAAGAATGGCTCTGACTAGTTAACCAGTTTGATGGACTGTTTTGAACATAAAGAAGTTTTACTTCCTTTCCTTTCAACATTAGGCTGGAGTTCAAGTGACTCACTACCAAAAGGACTACTCTATTCTTAGTCTATTTGTCTTCAGGACCAACTGGAGTTAGAAGCCTCTAGACAAGTGGTGATTCTACATCCAAACTTCAGAGGTAGCCTTGGTTAGGCCAAGTAGCTGACATAACTCCGTGAGCTGATTCAAGACCAGTTCTCTGGCTATGTAGGGCCTCTCGTGTTCCCGTGTCAGGAAGTGCTCTGGATAAAGAAGCTGGGGTGAAGATTCTTGCTCAGGTACTTATGTGGGGATGAGGGGCCGAGAGGTAGGCAGCCTCTGGGCCAAATCTTCCAGGACCATGCATGATGAAAATTCTCTGACACATCCATATTGCTCCAAAACAGATTCTGCCACCTCCAAAGGAAAATGGATGGAAGCATCACGCTGCTTCAGGTCCAAAGCAGAGTGATATGCACCAGTGCCTCAGTCTGCCTCGGGGGTGGGAAGCAAAAGGCAGAGATGACCCTGCAACTGCAGTGACATCAGTTCTGGACCGGAGGTACCTGACTGGTGGCTAGCGTTTGTTATTTCCACGGGGGGGGAACCTCTGCTCCACAAGATCCCACTCATCCGTTAAACTGTGTGTGGTGCTCCAGCAAACTCGACCTGGAGATTGATTGCCCACATGTAGGTGAGGCCTGCTCTTCTGAGCTCAGTGACGGGATTGGCTGGCATCAAGGCCCATGCAGCTCCTCATACAAAGAGCTCTCAAGTAACCAGGTTGACCTGGAGCCTATTTCTGCCACTTGGCAATTTTGTTCAAGTCCTTTCAGAACCTTGAATGGACTGATAATTTGATCTTTGTGTGTAAAGGATCCAAAAAAGCCGGAAGACAATTTGATCTCACAACCTATTTTGTAAGGAGCTACCTTCTCCAACAATATGAGAGATAGTCATTCTGAGATGTTTTGTTGGCTGGTGGCTAAAATCAGATTCTCACTTTAAAACAAAGAAATGAAGCACTTTAGAATTATTTGAATCCTTAGAGACAATCCTCATCAACACCAGCATTTCATAGATGAGGGAACTAAGACCAGGGAGGTTGCATCTCTGTGACTGAACCCTCCAGTGATGCCCGTCTTTCTTGTTTTATCCTCCTATCCTTCTTCACCCCTTTCTTGCTCCTCTCTGTATTTCCCTCATCATTCTCCACTTCTGTAGCCAAAGGGACACACGTTTGAGAGAGGTAACTTCAGCACAGAGGGTGTACTGTAATTGTATATTTTCTTCTATCGTGTCTCTTAATCAACACCTCTCTCAACTCATTCTATCCACACTTAGCTTTTCATCTCATTCCGTTAATTTGGACACTTTTAATGTGGCTTTATCGTTAAAGAGGCATATAGATTTCAATAGGCAGTGGTGATTTGGGGAATTTCACAGCTGAATTTTTTGGCTTTTCTGTCTCAACAGTAAAACAATACTGAAAACACCCAAATCAGCAGAATAAGTCCAAGTTGCAAAATTATACCCATATTCAAGTTACAATATTGGTAGTTGGATCCTTTCTCTCTTAGAAAAGATGTTTTTGACAATAGTTTACAATGGCAGCAAAGAGTCCTTGTGTGTAACAGAGACCACAACATAAGAAAACTGAGAAATTGACACTCCATTTAGGATATCTTTTGACATTAATTGTCCCAGTGCCAAGCTGGTAGCTTTAAGCTAAGTTACTTTGGAAAGCAGTCCCAGGCACAGTTGTAGCCAGGAAATCCTCCTATAATTTGTAAATGTTGCTGGAGGGCAAAAAATGGAAGTGGGAATAAATTGAATTTAAAAACAATTAAACAATCATACCTGTGTGTATGTCAGTGTGTGTCAAACTTAAAAGTAGCTTGCGTGAATCCATAGAGCACACAAGAGGAAGCCTTCTGAATTTCAGAACTGACCAGAGGCAGAATGAAATCTGAATCTGGCATGCTTCTTTCTACTGTGTCTCCATCTGATGAGTTTGCAAATCTCCAGTGGGGGAAAAAAATCACTCCATGATTCATTCATATAGCTTTAGGGCTTCATGTCCATAAGCACTATAATTTTTTGACATTCGTGAACAAGGGGGTATTTTTAATTCTTTGCAAAGCGGTAGTTTGTGCAGCTGTGGACACTAGAGTACTAGAGTATCTTGGGGAAAAGGTACTGAGCATATTTAAAATAATACCAAATTCATATTCACCTTCTCTGTCAACCAAATTTGATGGTTTCCTAAAGGACTATAAGGAAGCCATGTGAGATTTCTCCTGATGAGCTAAAAACTTGGTGTTCTTTCAGTATGACATTCTTTACATATTCAATTATTATGTACTTTGTGGAGTCAGAGGGAAATGTTTTCAATTAATAGAAGATAATTTTCCTTCTTTACATTGAAAATGAGAAATTCATAATTTTACATTCATGTTTTGAACTTAACAACTTAATAGGAAGCATAAAAATCCATTTACATATAAAGACAAATGACTAATTCTAGATGAACAGCATTTTTCCATGTGTCATTCAGTTTTAGAATCTCTGCTTACTTTTAATCTCTCCCTGATGACACTCAGCTTCCTGAGATTGTACCATGAAACCTGCACTTAGATGAGGCAAAAACCTGCAACATGCAAGCTAAGACATGTAAGCAAGTGGTGCTTTTAAAATGCCCACTGAAGACATTCTCTACTTTTGCAGGATAAGGAAAATTTTACATTTTACCAGTTACAGAAGGACTCTCAAGTTGAAATCCAAGTAAACTGGTACCAGAGATCCAATTCATCACTGTGACAAGTTAAGATCACTCATGGGTTGGTAATCAGGGCAACTGACCCATGCCCTGCCCTTTAACCTGGCTCGGTGTTTTCACAGAAGAGGCATATTAAATATAACGAGGCTTGGTGCTTGCCTGGCAAGTCCTTTTTTCCATCATCCTTTTACTAGAATGAGGAGCTGGCTTCAAAGACATAATTTTTCCAAATCCCTCTCTCTGATGCTTTCAGTACACATTTGCCTGAATCCTAACTGCCAGAGCCTGTACTTCTGCCTGACAACTTGCTCTGGCCCCTGAAGCCTGATTGGTCCATGCAGGAGGTAGGCAGGAAGTACCAGGGAATGAATGTTCACCTGAGCAGCCTTCAGCCAATGACTGATGGGAGTCAGTGTTCAACTACTCGAGCTCCCGCTGCCCTGAGCATGTGTTCTGCACTAGCGGTCCACAACCTTTTTGGCACCAGGTACCAGTTTCACGGAAGACAATTTTTCCATGGATGATGGATGATTCAAGCACATTACATTTACTGTGCACTTTATTTCTATTATTATTACATCGTAATATATAATGAAATAATTATACAACTCATCATAATGCAGAATCAGTGGGAACCCTGAGCTTGTTATCACTTGCCACTCACTGATAGGGTTTTGATATGAGTCGGCAAGCCATTGATTTATTATGGTCTCTGTGCAGTCAAACCTCTCTGCTAATGATAGTCTGTATTTGCAGCCGCTCCCCAGTGCTAGTGTCACCGCCTCGGCTCCACCTCAGATCATCAGGCATTAGATTCTCATATGGAGCGTGCAACCTAGATCCCTCGCATGCGCAGTTCACAGTAGGGTTTGTGCTCCTATGAGAATATAATGCCGCTGCTCATCTGACAGGAAGCGAAGCTCAGGTGGTAATGAGAGCAGTGGGGAGCAGATGTAAATACAGGTGAAGCTTCACTTGCTCACCTCCTGCTGTGCAACCCGGTTCCTAACGGGGGTTGGGGACCCCTGTTCTACACCCTCTCCCAGAGTTCCCAGACTGGGAACAAGGCCCCGCTGCCTACAATGATAAATATCCTTATTGGCTGCCTTCCACCACTAGTCTCACTGCTCCCCCACTCCTCCACCAGCGTTACTTAAATCACCTCCCCAACAACTTACTTTTAAATCTTTGTCTCAGGGTCTACTTCTGGTTCTACATCTGGGGGAGTTACAGAGAACTCTTAATAGAAATACCTGCAGCCTGACTATTCTCCCACCCAATCAAATAACTAAATAAAATAAACCACGTCTGTCCCCCAAATATTCAGAGGCTAAGTCTTCACTTTTTCTAGGTTTTTTGTTTGGGGCATATCATTACTTTGAAAAAATCTGCTGAATATATATATATATATATATATATAATTTACACACCGTTCACTTCCATTCCGCTTAATAAGCACTTGTTCCAGACAGGAGCTCTGGTCAGCAGTCAGTCCTCAAGAGCTGAGAGGCTCAGCAGCTCTGGTCAATGAAATTCAATCTTGAAATAGAAATGTTGAAGAGACAATTTCTGACATTCAGCTTTTCAAATAATTGGCCTGGATAGAATAAAAAGAACACTCAGCTTCCATCTTCTTTCCTTTTCCTCTAAGCGATTTAAGAGCAAGTTTAATGCAGTTTACAGGGGCCCAAGGCAATATTCACCTATTTCAAAATGACTTGTGAAGCTTTCTTAAATTACATTTTTTTTTTTTTCTGAATTCCATCTTGAGTCTACAGAATCAGAACTTCTGGAATTGAGGAATTCATACTTCACAATCCCTCTCCCCGCCCCCATATAATTTCTATACACTCTCAAGTTACATTGGCTCAGTGCTGGATAGGTATTTTTCCCGCTTTTCCTTTCTTCTAATCTCATAGTTAAGTTGAATCAGATTGCCCATTCTTTTGACAATCTAAAGGAAACATATTTTCATGTACACCCTGTAGAACAGTATTTACTTGAGCCTGGGCTTAACAGAAAATAATAAGCTGTATAAGATGCCCAAATTCCTATAACAAAAATGAAACAATAAACACATAGAAATATGAGGAAGAAATTACACCCATTAAATGCATCCAGGCTGATGAGTGATAGGATGGCTGCCTATTCAAGCTGGAAATTTTACACATGATCGAAGCTTTATTTAGTCTAATGGAATGTGCTTCCTGAATTTGGCTCTGACTAAGCCTGAGAGCACAATAGCGAGTATTATGTGATTGGCCTGAGCTTATTCCCATCTCTAAGCCATTGTGATTCAGTCTTGACTGCTTTTTCTCTCAGGTAGCCCATCACCTTGCTATTCTTCTCTGGTTTAGAAATTCATTCAGGATGTCACAGAAATGAACTTGAACATGGGTTCCTCCTTACAGCCTCTCTCTAAAAACTTCTGAAATCGTTCAGAAGATTAACTTCATTCTAAAGTTTAGGAAATATAAGCTCAGTGATACAGCAAATGTTACAAGTGGCCAAGATTACTGAGTCTGTCTCACTGCTAGATGATTACATAGGTGGACGAGTGCCATGTTTATTGTACCAGCAAAGCACAGATGACCCCAAAATGGTTTGTTGGAAGAATTTAATATTTGCAGTTTCCAAGAACAATATTAAAGACATCATTCTTAGAAGTTTCAGAACACTCAAATATGTCCTTACATTTATATGTCTTTATTTTGACATATACTAAGAGAGGTAGGGGGTGCACCCAAATCTAATTGGAACTTGTGGCTTATGAATCTTCCTAATCTAAACTTTTCCTGTTCTCATATGTTGCAAAAAATATATTTAAAAATCAAAATACCAATTAATGTGCCAAGAGACCCAAGATGGCATAGAAATACTTGGGAACACTGCTCTGTTTCTTAGGGTTTTTCCCCTCTTATTCCTGCTCCCACTTTTCCCAGTCCTTAATGGCAAAATTTGGAAAAATTGAAAAGTACAATAAAATGTTTACTTAATCCCTAATCCCTCTTATCTCCCCTTAGTTGATATAACAGTAATAACTTATATTAGTGTATAGATTTATTTCTGGAAGTCTACATGAGAAATTAGAGACTCTGGGGAAGGGAACTGGATGACTAGAAACAGATCTTTAGTCTTCAGGTATATCTTTGGTATCATTTGTGTTTTTTTCCTGCATGCTTAAAAAGCAAATATCCTACATGTTTTTCATGCTTCTCATTGTTCAAGCCTGGAAATACATACGTCTGTGTTAAGTTCATTTCACCATTGTAGCCACATGCACAGGACTTGAATGCTTTTATTGAAGTGAATCATTCATTTGCCCCAGAAGCCGCTATTAAACTTGACTAAGAAATCAGTCATTTTCAATCATCTATTTCAATAATTGCCCATTGTAAAATAAGAGTTTGAACCAGCTTGGTCTAATTTAACTGCATTGTCCACACAAGTAGAGGTATTTTAAACAAACAAACAAGCAATAAATTATCAATAACAAAGTAGTTTGTGAAGATAGACTCTCCAAGGGAAAATTATTTTGAGATAGACTCTCTAAGGGAAAATTTAAATCTGTTAATTTTTCATAATGAAATTGTTTAAGTTTCCACCACTACGGAATTCCATGGAAACGTAAACCCCAAGCTATGCTGGTGCACTGGTTTTCTTGAAGAATCCTAGGTGCCTTTCTTGTCTTTCCCTTACCAGCTCAGGCTCAAGGGAAAACACTCACTCCCTGAATGTCGGTTTCTCAATTTAAAAATGAAAACCAGAGGACCTGTTTCACTTCTTTCTAAATGAGATAAAATTGGACTTGGATATTAATCAATGAATGAAACAGGTATCACTCGGAGAGTTGAAATATGTTGTTTAATTTTTATTGTGGCAAAACAAGTAATACGAGGAGAAAAGGACATTTCCTTGGCTTACTGATGATTGAGTGCACAGGCAGCATATTCAATCTGATGGCTATTAACACAGACAACTCCAGGTAGCCTGAATCGGATAAACTCTGGGCAAATTTTTAATCAATATATTGCGGTTTGACTAAAGGAGACTGTAAATCCTTTAGCCTGGGGCTCAATGTAATCATGCTCACCACAGTTCTGAGAGCAGGCCTGCTGTCTGAGGAGAACGATGATCAGTGTTTCCCAGACACATCAGTCTAGCACTAAATCCACCTATTCGACCAGCCCTATGAAAACCATATAAATCACTGGAAACTGTATGCCCAGAGTGTGCTATTTAATTTGCTACTTTAAAAGTCAGAATTTTCCATTATGCTAAATGTCTCAACCCATTGGTTCCACAAAGCAATGTTTTATTGTTAAACATTGGTTTATTTCAGGTGGAGGAATTAGTTCACATAAGTTTGGAGGACACTCATCTTTTTCATCTAAATTTAGAAAAATAGATTGAGGTTTATGTTGTCTATCGTCTATTATACCCAATATTCTGGCCTTTCTTATGTAAGAATTATAAATCTCTACCTGCTGCCATGTGAATTGCAGTGACTTTCCTTGGAATCTGACTTCTCTAGATCAATGACACCAGTCTGCTTGAGTGACTTGCCTTCACCAATCGAATGTGAGCAAAGTAACACATGCCTTGTCTGAAGTTTAAAGAGACTTATTTGATTCAGCCGTCTCCGTTTTTCTTCTGCTATGAGAAGGGTGTGTCCCAGAGAAAAGCTGCTGCTTCTCTTTGGATGCTGGTAAGAAGAATGTATGTAAGCAGATTCATAGTCTATTTGCAGCTGCCACAGACCAACTATAAGGCAAATGAGAAACAAACCTTTGTAGCCATAAGTCGCTGGGTTTCAGAAGCTGTTGGTCATTGCAGGAAAATGTAGTAAATATTGGCTTACACATTTAGCAAGGATTCTGAACACAGTGAGAAAAATTATCTTAGGAACTTATGCTAGCCAAAATCTTTCTCTAGCCAGATTTCTTTTTCTTTTTTATTGGAAACATACAAGATATTTCCACCTTGAGGAACTTATTCCTTTAAAAACTAATATTTATGACACATAAACTGATGTTTTATTTTTATAGATACCCAGTCTGTGTCATATACTATACCAAGTCCTCATAAATATCCTCCAAGTCTTCAGAATGGTCTAATGAGAAATTACTTTGGGGCTCTGTGTTACAGAGAAGGAAATCAGAGGTCAGAGGTCAACATTACATAAGTCACAACAACACAATCAGGATTTTAACTCATGCTGCAGCCCTCATTCATGCCATTTTTTTTTATCACCTCTGTTGCTTCATCATCCTTCAAATTAAATAGTCGTTTTGAAAAAGCAGAAAGAATAGGATAGAAAGATATGCAGCTCAACGCAGAAGGCACAGTTATTCAACCAAAACTCCTACATGCCTTCCCCAGAGCCTCTCCTGAGGGATAAATTGATCTTTAACAGGTTTTCTCAACCCCAGCATCCAGGTGGTATACTACCTTTCCTCTCTTTACCTTAGACATTAAGGCATTTCCATGTTCCAACGTAACCATGAAGATTTCAAGGATACCATTTAGAAAACTGTAGACAAACGTTTTTAGCAGGATGGGGTTTCCTTTTCTTTTCTGTTTCTTTTACATGAAAGAAATTTTATTTATTTATTTAATTTGTGTTTTTATTGAAGTATAGTCACTGTACAGTATTATATAAGTTACAGGTGTTCATTATAGTGATTCACAATTTTTTTTTGTTTGTTTGTTTTTTTTTTTTGCGATACGCGGGCCTCTCACTGCTGTGGCCTCTCCCGTTGCGGAGCAACAGGCTCCGGAGGCGCAGGCTCAGCGGCCATGGCTCACGGGCACAGCCGCTCCGCGGCATGTGGGATCCTCCCGGACCGGGGCACGAACCCGTGTACCCTGCATCGGCAGGCGGATTCTCAACCACTGCACCACCAGGGAAGCCCGTGATTCACAATTTTTAAAGGCTATACTCTATAGTTATTAAAAAATATTGGCTATATTTCCATGCTGTACAATATATCCTTGTAGTTTTTTTATACCTAATAGTTTGTACTTCTTACTCCCCTACCCATGTAATGCCCCTTCCATTTGCACTTCTCTTACTGCTAATAACAAAAGTGATTTGTGGGTTGTTTCTTTTTTGTGTGCGTATGTTGTAGATTATTTGAAAAATGCACAAAGGCTTCAAGAATAAAATGGGAACTCTACCATGACACATTTTTCCAAGTGTAATTTATATTTCCATTAAAATTTTTCATACACTTTAAAAAATATACTGAAGGATTGGTCTACATTTTAAACTGATAGATTTATTTATTAGGTCATTTATTCTACCTACATAAGCTACAACTTATGTAGCTGTTGTATGTTAGACTGAGCCTTAGGATATGGTGACTCTTACAGATAAGGGTCTATGCTTACTTACATCATTTATATTTTCTATGAAGGACAGATAATGAACTGGTTAAAAAAGGGCAATCAAAACTGTTAAATATTGGGATATTGCCTATAAAGGAAATCATCAAGGCAAAGGAGATGGAGGTGCTGACTTTGGATAAAGGGGTCACTTGGAGAAGTAATAATTAAGTTGAAGCTTGAAAGATAAGAATGAGTCAGCCATGCAAGGAATTGGGAAAATACCACAAAAGTCAGAGAGGAAAATGAAGAAAAGGCATGGAGCTGAGAAAGGAGGAA
Organism: Neophocaena asiaeorientalis asiaeorientalis; assembly: GCF_003031525.2. Taxonomy (NCBI): domain Eukaryota; kingdom Metazoa; phylum Chordata; class Mammalia; order Artiodactyla; family Phocoenidae; genus Neophocaena; species Neophocaena asiaeorientalis. The sequence goes on along the minus strand of NW_020185334.1, from coordinate 4,391,617 downwards.
GTATAGAGCAGGAACAGAAAGGAAGCCAGTTGTGCTGAAGTGTAATGAACAAGGATGAGAGCAGGCAGAGGTGGTGAAGAGATGGAGGTGAACATGAAATTTGTCTCCAGTAGAACCTTGAAGTATTTAATAAGAATCTTGGATTACTTTTCAGGGCAAAAGAAAGCCATCAGAGTGATTTTATGACTAATGCTTTAGCAAGTTCACTTCTGATGCTACATGCAAAATGCACTGAGAAGGTAGGAAGGGAAACTTCTGCTTTACCTGTGCATATTGTCAATATAATCCCACAATTCTTACACATCTCAGAAGCAATGATGATATCTTGGTTTGCAAAGATTTAGCAAGTAAAAAAGACAGAAAAGGGGAGATCAATGAGGAAGTTATTATAGGAATCCAGTTAGTTAATGGATAAGGCTAGCTTGGACCAGATGGAGAGAATTAAGCAGATTTGAGATATGTTTTGGAAGTACAATCTCTAGAATACAGAGATGGATTGGATATGGAGTATAATAAAAGAGCACTCAGTAGTGGTCAACAATTCTCTAGCTGTAGTAACTACACATGTAGAACATGTAAAAGTATTTTCCTCAGATGGAGAAACCCTGACAAAAAAGCAATAGGAGTAGAGAATCACAACTTCCATTTTAAACACTGAAGGTGTTTGAGGGACAAACAACTGGAGATATTAGTCATCAGTTGTGGGATCCAAAAGGTAAATATTGGCTGGAGAAGAACCTTTGAAGCCCTGATCATTGAGATCAGGGGTTAGCACACTACTGCATGTGGGCCAGATCCAGTCACTGTCTGTTTGAATATGGCCCCACAAGCTACGAATGCTTTTTCATGTCTAAATTGTTGGAAAAAATTCAAAACAAGAAGAATATTTTATGACACATGAAAATTACAGGAAACTCAAATTTATCCATAAATAAAGCTTTATTGGAACCCAGCCACATTCATTCACTTCCATATTATCTATGGCTACTTTCATGCTACAAAGGCAGAGTTGAGTAACTGTGACAGAGACCATATGGCCTGCAAAAACATTTACTATCTGGCTATTTACAGAAAACGTTTGCCTACCACTACTTTAGATGATATTAAAGCGATGGGATTGGATGGTAGAAACCCTAGAAAATTTTGCTTTGCTGTTGCACAGCTGCTCAGATGTCCTGGAAGGAGGTGGGAACCTGGAGAGAGGACCATCCATTCACTCGCCTCCTATGAGCTCCACTTGTGGACTTGCTAAGGAAGGAAGAACATCACAAGAGATGATGAATTGGAAAAGCCAGACAGCGTTCCTGCATGGCAAGCTCCACATTGTGTACAGTGAACAGATTTGCAAAGTTTAAAGAAAACCACATGGGAAAAGGGCCTTCTGTTTATTTTTTCTCCTTATTAATGTACCACAACCACCATCAAGGGTCCCACTTTCTGTCTGGGAAGAGATACTGGCAGGGCCGGGGATGAAAAAGCAGCTGCAAAACCCCAAGAAATTATGGAACCCTCATAAAAGAATCAAAGGACAATGTGTTTCAAACCACTTGAAAAACTGAGAAGTCCATTCTGGTCATGTTATTGTGTTTTTTGTGATGTGTTAACAACTGTAATGAAGGACCCCAGCAGTTGTGGACTGGGGTGGAATGTTTCTGTGAAATTCCAGGCTCCAAAAGGATAGGATTCATGGGATCTTTCAGGGAAGTCTGTGCTTTAGCATGAAAATAATGCCCATGATGCATCTGAACTAAGAACCCAGGCAAGTAATTCTTTTTTTCTTAATCGAAATATAGTTAATTTATAATGTTGTGTTAGTTTCAAGTGTACAGCAAAGTGATTCAGTATATATACATATATATACTTTTTCAGATTCTTTTCTACTATAGGTTATTACAAGATATTGAATATAGTTCCCTGTACTATACGGTGGGTCCTTGTTCTTTATCTATTTTATATATAGTAGTGTGTATCTGTTAATCCCAAACTCCTAATTTATCCCTCCACCCACCCCCTGCCCCAGGCAAGAAATTCATTAGTCGAATTTCAAACAAATGAATGTCTGTAATAGAAAATAAAACATACTCCTTCTTAAATACACTTATCTTTTACTGGATCTACAAAAGTGTCAGTGCTGATCATGTAGTTTCTGTGTATCTCAGAAGCAGTGATAATAACTCTTTGGGGAAAGGTTTAGCTAATAGAAGAGAGAAAAGAGGTTTCAATTATTTACCTCAAGATTGCAACTTAAGAGAGAATGGCAACGAAAGCACTAATCTTAAAAAACAATTAAAACCTCTTTATTTCAATCTATCCACCAGGCATTTGAGCATAGGTGGTATTTTATTAGTGTTTTGAAATATTGACTCTGATGCAAGGAAGGCTAGAAGATGTCACATCCATTCATATATTTTTCTAGAATCCTTACTGCTTCTAATTGTGGTGAACCAACCTCATTCCACCAGTCATGGTTGCTTGTGATGATTTGTCAGCTTTTCCATTTCCTGGTCACTTAAGTGTATCCATCTATTTACTTACCTCCAATATTGCCAGATACTGCAGTGAGGAAAAACATTATCCACGCCATTATCTGTTGAACTATTATTATAAAATATTTGGCATTTATGTATAAATAGTTCCAGGTGTAGAACTAAGTGTGTATATTGAAATTTCTGGAATCTCCCTTCCAGAATTTATCATTAAATAGGCTTGTAAAATTATTTTGTTATAATATGTATCACAATGTAATATATTCTAGTAAATTATATTTAATTCTGTACATTTCTTAAGGCAGTGGCTCTTCAATAAATGTCGGAAGAAAGGAATACAGACACGTTCATACATATTTGGTAGATTTGACCTTGACCAACGTAACCTTCCAGTGATCATGACCATGTCATTCCATTTAGAGGACATCAGTGTTGTTAGCAGAGCCCCTTGCATATACTAAGTACCTAATAAATAGAGGCTAAATGAAGAATAAAATCAATACTGTCGTTTTCTTTTTCAATCCCTAAGGGCCTGGCACAACTTCCAGTAAATACTAGGTTGTTTTCAGATGAAAATAATAACATTTTATAGTTTACAAAGTGCTCTCACATCCAGTTTCTCATTTAACCCTTAATACAGCCCCACAAACTAAATATTCTTATTCACATATTAAGATGAGAAAATTAAGCACAGTTAAATGACTTGCTGAGGGTCATCAAGAAATAAGTCAACCCACTGGGCATCAGATCAAATCTTGATCTCTTTGCATCATCAATTTTCTGTGCAGCATGGATGAGTCAAAAGCCTGTGTCTCATTTATAAGTGAGGGGTGCCAGGGAGACACTCGTGAAAGTTGAATTTCAGGCACTTAATGGACAATTTGTACTGTCACCAGTTTATATCAGCAATGATGGCATCTACAGCTACGAAACAGCCTCCTTTTCTCTCTATAAGCTTAAAGGCTATTTTCCTTGTGAAAATTCACTAACTGATAAACATCCCATATATTGTGTCCATATGATCTTAAGTTTAGATCCTTGGCATTGCTGCCTGCTTAAATATTAGGCCATCGAACTCAAAGAACTTCCCAAGCCCCCAAGTATTTCAAACCACACCTTTACCCTTCCCATTTTGTGTGGAGTTTGTCTAAAATTCCAAATTATTCCATTGAAAGCTTTACTAAATGATCATTTAAGGTGATAAATTCATGCTGCCAGGCACTTACCCTTCTTTTATTTATTTATTTTCCCCATTAATTCCTTTAAAAACCAATCAAGTTGGATTAGTAAGAGGATTATTTTTCCCTTTTGGTTTTGGTGTTTTGTCTTGTTTTGAGTATCAAGTTTCAGGGATGGTTCTGTAAGCTACAATTAACAAAAACACTTTTGGAGAAGAAGAAGGTGGAGAACATCTTGGTAAAGTGAAACACATGTTTTGAGGTCTTTGAAGCCTTGGGTTTGAGACCCAAGCCAAATCACCTAGCCAGGCTCCATCTTGGTTTCTTTCTAAACTATGGGCCTGGTGATGGCCATTCCTTTGAGTAGCTTTGAGGCTCTTGAGAGGGTGGATATAAGCACAGTTTAAACTCTGGAGCACTTTCTAATTGCATTATTCACCCAAACATAAAAATAGGTCATTACCCATCATCAAAGAGAAAAGCAAATATTCAGGGTTCATCTCGGTTCCACTGTTGCTGAAGAAAGAGGCTCCTTGTCTCTTTAAGAGCTTTCAGACACATCTCTGATCACATCCTAAAAGCCTTCCTGGTTGTGTCGTTTAGGTGCATCAGGGAGCATGTTCCGATCTTCCTGGCGGATGTCAGGATTTACTGTCACCCTCACACAGGAATGCGGTGCAAGTGGCCCCCACTCTGGCTCTGTGATCCATTGCCTGACAAGTCCTGGTGTCAACCTCAGGCAGACCCAGCGGAGGTGGGACGCCATTTACCTGATAGTGCCTGTGATAAAGTGGGCAATTAGATGCACTTGGAAAATCCTGGCTGGAAACCGGCTGGCATTTGAGAAACATTACAGTCAAGTCAGGCTTCATAAAAGTTAATGGGGAAAAATCAAGTGTTTCAAGGTCCACCTTGGTCTCTGAGGAAGTCTGGGACACAGGACTCTATAGCTTTAGCTCCTTGTGTGTCTCTCCCACCTTCTCACTCTATTTCCCCCAGACAGGGGTAATATATTCTTACTGGAGATGGGAGTAGAGGGGAGAGATTTGAGAGTTAATGTTTCAAGTTTTTGATCTCAGAGCCGTGTTATTTCCTTACACCTCTCTCTCTTTCCGCCTCTCTCATATGCAGACACATGCAGGCACAGTGCTGGGATTTAATTTGACACACTAGCTTACATTTTGTCTGTCACTGGAGTTTCTGGAGTTTGGTGCCGGCTCCAGAGCGTGATTTACTCGACATGTCTTCTTCGATGGGCCTCTTCACTTCCTTCTAACTGGATAGCATCAGCTTGTCAATGATAAATGAGTCTGGAAAGTGAGTGACAGTTATCCTAAGGGCTCTCAAAAGTTTGTTTCAAGGGACTAGCCAAAATCTCCTGCTGCATGAAATGCACTTAGATTTCCTGTTGATAACAGCCCATGGAAAATGACTGCTTGCCCCCCAGGCTGCTCCGAGCCAAGTGCTATGCATCAGTCAACCATGTGCCTGCTCTCCGCACAGCCCTGTACCTTTGCCATTTCCCTTCAGGCTGATAAACATTTCACCAATGAGCAGTAGGAAGTACGTCGTGAGGCTGGTCCAACACGGGGCCTCATTTGGATGTGGAGGCTCTCTGAAATTGAAAAGTCAGGACTGATCTGGAAAATGTGCTTACAGACAGTGGAACAGGAAAATGATTTCCTCCCCAAGGCTGGTTCCACCTCCGCTGTTGGGTGGAGAAGGTGAGAGGAAGGGACAGGCCGTTCTCTGTGCGACTGGAATTCCCCTCCAGAGTCGGAGGGGATGAGCAAGACTTTGGCTTTTATTTTTATATTTTATTTTTCACCTAAAATAATACACTTGCAGAGAGGAAACAGAGGTGCCCACAGGAGGACTTTTTTCACCTTTAAATAATGAAGAGGTCTACACTAGGCTGAGGGCTTCTAAGGGATGCTGGTGGCTGGATGATGGGGACTAATTGGGTTTGGGCCTGATTACAAGGAAGTCAAGGGACATCCAGGTGCCCCAGGGTGTGCCCTGGTGCCGGCCACTTGATTGGAATGAGTGGGGGAGAACAACGGGGGCTGCTCCCCAAAGTTTTGAGAGGATGTCTGGGATTCTGGGTCAGTGTAGTCATCGTCCCTTTCATGAATAAATAGGCTTGTTTTCATTGTTGAAAGTTAAGGAGGGGGAAAGAGAGGAAAGCAAATGCTTCTACGTAGCAAGTTGTTGAAGTGCTCTTCACCTATGTGTACATTGCTTCCTGGTGTCATCCTGTGATGGTACCAAAGCAGACCCATTACATTTTCCTTATGATGCCTTTTCACTGGGCTTCAAATCCACCTCACTCATCATCTTTGAAGAGTACACTCAAATAAGCTGTGGACAAGACAATGGT